>NC_140198.1:8397010-8714510 GCF_965226575.1 Pagrus pagrus
TTGGATGAAGGACCAGATGAATCCTTTCTATCTACACATCTTTGTGTTGATTTTGTCATAAAAACGATAATGAAAAATACTTGCTGACAACTTTTTTTTATCACATTAAAAGCGGTACTTTATTGTAAACTTGTTGTGTTGTCACATTAAACTGCAGTTCACTGTTTAATGCTTCATATTCGTCTGCAAAGAAACTCTCAGTCCTGCTGTGTGCTTGCCGTTAGCTCCGTTAGCTTTCAGTTTCGTTAGCTGTTAGCTCCCTCAGCCAACAGGTCTCGCCCTCCACCTGCTAACAGCTCTTGCTAATTTCACGTGGATTTGTTGTTGGTGTGACCTTTTTAGACATAAATTAGGACTTAACAAATTCTAATTTTTGTAAATTGAAAAAATAAAAATGTAAAGTAGTACTTTTACCTCTAAACTTTTTAAAGTCTAAAACTAAACTTGTGTCATCGTTACCGTTAGCTTCGTTAGCTGTTAGCTCTAACAGTCCTGTTAGCCCTTTGCGCCCTTTAACGAACACACTTGCAGGATTCTGCTGCTCACCACCTGCTGACAGCTAACTAGCTCTCCTCCTACCAATTTCAACACAGATTTGTTGTTCAAAGAAATGGGATGCGTCCCCCATTGAAAGTGTGTTTCTAGCATCTTTTTGGACTTCAAAATGTCAAATATTTGTGCCAGTGAACTGGTGCTACCAGAGCGCTGTGGTCTGTCCATGTGAGACTATTAACATAGTAACAGCATGAAAAGGTGTGCTCGGTTGTAGTCAGCGGTCCTTTTGGTTTGTCATTTGATAAGTGATAGTTAATTTACTCACGTACTGTATTTGAGTACAATTTTAAGGCACTTTACTTGAGTATTTCCATTTTCTACTACTTTATACTTCCACTCCACTACATTTTGGAGGAAAACATTGTACTTTTTACTCCACTACATGTATTTGATAACGTTAGTAACCAGCTACTGTTCCTTCAACATATGTTGTAAGGTAACAGATTTATGAACTAAACTTTCCCACAGTGAAAATTAGACAAGACACAAAAATAACTGCTGGAAAAAAATACAAAAGCATGCAGGCAGTGACACTGTCAAGCTGTGTGGATGTCGCACTGATAAGTACTCTGTGCGTATCAAAGCCTGACATCTTCTTCTTCCTCCGTTGGTTTGTTTGTTTTCCAGGAAGGAGTACGAATGAACTCCAGCCTCATTATTTAAAACAACATTTCCCATCAGCCACACAGCATGTTGCTGAACAGGAGATGTTTTCTCTTGTCTTCTGTGACCACAAACTGAATCCTGTCAGGATCACAGAGGTCGGAGGAAATGTCAAGGCAAAGGATGGAGGCGGCGGAGCAGACTGTCGTCATGGCAACGGCCAATAAAATGACATCAGCGTGTGCAAACGTGTCAGTTTGACTCTTCACGGTGTCTGAAGGTTAAGTCGTCCCGTTTCCTCTTCTTTTTCTTCTTCGTTGTGAGGTTGATAGAGACTCTGACCTCCACCCTTCATCCCCATCCTCCTCCTCCTCCCATTGTTGTTGTTGTTGTCATCATCGTTAACATCACAGCTGATGTTCAGCAGCACAGATCACAACTAAGTAATGTTTAGTATTCAGGCAGACAGAGGAGGTTTGACCTGTTTGATTTTATAAGGCAGGATGACATCACAGATTACACAACTCACACACACACACATTAATCACAGCTAAGCAGTCGGCCTTGATCTTAAGCTGTGCGTCAGTCATCAATAACTGTATTGATTCCAGAGGGTTTACAGCCGTGTGTTCAATAGCATTATATCGATGATGTCACTAAATCCTGTGATCTCACTAAAATGTTAAATGTCACGTTATGACCTTGACCTTACGACTAAATTGATTTTTTTTTTTCCTGCACGGAGAGAGTGAATAATGTTGAACTACTCCTTTAACTGAATCTGGTTATTTACTGATATTTAGTTTAAGTTGAAACTTCTATACGTCATCTAATAATCTAATTTAAACCCGGAGCAGAAACATGCTGGAGCCTGCAGTCACGTGTTTCTGCCATCAGAGGAGTTGGAACAAGATGCATGCTGGGAGCTCGTATATTGTCTGTGATTATAAATATAGAGTTTAATATGTTGTATAAATATATGATGTATTTATATTTCCAGCAGGAGGAATGTGATCAGAGAGGAATGTGGCAGGAAATCAGAAGAGAGGCCAAGAAAAGCTGACCTTTGACCCCTGGATGTTTTCACAGTCAGCAAACGGTAGATATTAGAAAAAGGAGAGGAGACGAGGAGAGGAGACAAGAGAGGAGACAAGGGGAGGAGAGGAAGGGAAGAGGCAAGGAGAGGAGACAAGAGAGGAGGTGAAGAGAGGAGACGAGGACAGGAAACAAGGAGAGGAGAGGAGACAAGGGGAGGAGAGAAAGAGAAGAGGCAAGGAGGGGAGACAAGGAGAGGAGGTGAAGAGAGGAGACAAGGGGAGGAGAGAAAGGGAAGAGGCAAGGAGAGGAGACAAGAGAGGAGGAGAGGAGAGGAGACAAGGACAGGAAACAAGGAGAGGAGAGGAGACAAGGGGAGGAGAGAAGGAGAGGAAAAAAGGGAAAGAGACAAGGACAGGAGATTGGGTAAGGGGACAAAAGGAGAGAAGGAGAGGAAATAATAAGAGTAAACCAGGGAAGAAAACAAGGAAAGGAGACAAAGGAAAGACAACAGAATGAGACAAGGCAAAGAAACAAGAAGAGGAAACAGGAAATATGACATGGAAAGGAGACAAGAGGAGAAAATAGGGACAGGTGACATGGAGAGGAAACAAGGAAAATGGATGAGTAAAGCAGAGAAGGAGAGGAAACAAGGAGACCAAACATGGAAAGGAGACATGGAAAAGAGATGAGAAGAGAAGAGCTGACAAGGAAAGGAAACAAGGAGAGGTGACAGGGAGAGGAAATTAGGAAAGGAGATAATGGAGACAAGGATGGTAAACAAGAAGAGAGACAAGCAGAAGAAAAGAGGGGAGGAGACATGGAAAGGACACAAAGAGAGGAAACAACGGCAGGAGACAAAGAGAGGAGATAGGGGAGAAAACAAGGAAAAGAGCAGTTATTTTCTGTAGTATTCCTACTTTTACTTCAGTAGTGTGAGTACTTCTTCCACCTCTGCTGTCTCGCTTGTTCAACGTCTGTTGAATTTCTCAGCTGACTCTCAAGAATTGTTTTTCTGACTTCTTCCTGTTTGGCAACATCAGTCTGTCTATAAATATCTGAACGAGTGGAAAAGAGAAGTAACGTGAGTGAGTCGTATGTCTAACTCTTCCTCTCTGTCTGTCTGTCTGTCTGTCCGTCTGTCTGAGGAAACACATCAACATGCTGTCGCTGCTTCTTCACACCTTCACCTCCGTCTGTTTCCTCACAGGTGAGTCTGAACCTGAAGCTTTCCATCCTCTCACTGACTTTAACCATTTAACTGATACAAGGGACACACTGGACTAAAATCTGACTGTCGGACACTTTCATTGAATAACGTGTGGTCAGCAAAGTATTTCTACATCTCAGAAGGGATTGTTTTTTTTTACTCTCACTACATTTATCTGGCAGCTTTAGTTATTTTACAAACTCAGATTTTGACCCACAAAATATAAGAATAGTTTTTACATTTTAGTTTAGTATTTGTCAACTGTTCTGATCATTTAAGTCGTTTTTCATGTAAAAACATTTTAATAATTTGAATATATTTGTAAAAATGTTGAAGTTTGGACTGTTGGTTGGACAAAATAAACATTGTGAAGGTGTAACTTTGGGTCATTGTGACCACATTTTCTCACTGTTTTGAGTATTCAAACAAACCAAACAATCAATTGATTAATGGAGAAAATAGTCTGCAGATTAAATCAAAATGAATGTAATCATTTGATTGTTGAAAATGAGCTCCACCTCAACCAACTCCATCAATCCTCACATAGAAGATATTTACATCTGGAGGTCGGGAGTGCAGTCGGAGGTGTTTGTAGTTGTTTTCTTTCACGTTTCACAAACTATTCATCAGAATCTGGAAAGAAAACTTTACAAACCGTCCAAATATCATAACTCTCAAAAAAAATCAAACACGTTTACACGTTTAAAACATTTTCCCATTTTAAAATCAAACACTGAAGACTAGCGTATTAAAATCATGTTGACACCTGAAACCATGTTTGTGTCTGCGGCAGCCCGCGTGTCAGCGGTCACCACGGAGACGGTGGTGGGCGTGGCTGGGAGGAGGGTGAAGCTGCCCTGTCGGTCGGAGGCGGTCAGTCAGAGTGGAGTGGAGGTGTGCTGGGGGAGAGGCGAACCATCGCTGTTCACCTGCCACAACACTGTGATCAACGCAGCTGGAGAGCAGGTCTCATACAGGAAGTCCTACAGGTACAAGGTCACACGTGGTCAACAAAGACTAATATTTTTGGCGAGACGTCGGGACATTTTCCAGTCGTATCAGTGTCAACAAAACAAGATTATTTTGACGAGGTGTTGGGACATTTTCCAGACATGTTTGTGGCAACAAAACCAGATAGTTTTGGGTTGGGGTTAGGTGTGTAACAAAACTGGATCGTTTTGGCGAGGCATTGTCCAGGCTTGTTAGTGGTGGGAAGTTTCCAACTGTGTTAGTTGCAAGAAAACCAGATATTTTTAACAAAACATTGGGACATTTGCCGGTCCAGTTCGTGGCAACAAAACCGGATATTTTTGGTGAGACGTCAGTACATTTTCCAGCCACATCAGTGGCAACAAATCAAGATTATTTTTGACGAGATGTCGAGACATTTTCCAGCTATGTTTGTGGCAACGAAAGAAGATATTTTTGGCGAGTCATCAAGCCATTTTCCTGTCATGTTAGTGGCAACAAAACTAGATATTTGAGCAAACATTGAGACATTTTTCAGTCTTATTAGTTGCATCTTCTTTTTGTTGAGTTCTGTTTACTTGTAGAGGTTGAAATCAAACAAATAACATATGAATGTAAATTTAGATTAAAAAATGATTGCACTAAAGGTTTTCCTGATGATCTCCTCTCGTCTGCAGGTACTCTGTATCTTCCTCCTCCTCTCTGTCCATCTTTAGCTCTCGACTGTCAGACGCTGGTTTCTATCACTGCAGGGTTCAGCTGCCCGGTCTGTTCAACGACCAAACATCCACCGTTCACCTCATTATCATCAACCGTACGTACAGTCTGAAGTAGTAGTAGTAGTAGTAGTAGTAGTCAGAAGTAGATCAGACTGTTTCTTATAACTTCTGTCTGTCCTCGTGCAGCTCGCTCTGTGGTCTCTGAAACCTCTGAGCGCTCGGACAACAGTGATGCTGAGAACCTGAACGCACCACACACTACAACAGGTGAGTTCAAGGCGGGCCTTCACGGTGAGGTGGAGAAAATCATGTTCACGATTTAGTTCTGAGACGCTTTCATCATCGGCAGGTTTCAGCGGACGAGACGTGACCAGGCAGACAGGAAGTGATGTCACTGGAGATGACACCACAGGACCAATGGTGGCGCAGGTTCAGGTAACAAAGATAGTTTACATTGACTGAACTTTATTCTTATTTTGTGTAACTTTTTTCCATTTTCTGCTCCTTTAAACTTCTCTACTACATTCTGGAGGCAAATAATGTACTTTTATTATTTGATAACTTTAGCAACTAGTTACTTGTGATTGACTTGTGGTAGTTACCATGGCAGCAGACGAGCAAACACAGCCTAACATCTCTTTGTTTGTTTGTTTGTTTGTCTGTTGACAGTCGTCTGTCCAGCAGCAGCAGGAGCAGGTCGACAGCCTGCAGAGCTTCATTGGAAACACAGTGAGGGTCTCCTTCATCGTCTTCATACCTGCACTGCTGCTGACTGCTGCTTACAGTCAGTACACACACACACACACACACACACACACACACACACACACACACACATCCCTTGCTTTAGTTATGAGTCCCTCTGATACTGAAGTGATAACAGGTGTTTTATTTATTTTATGTCTGTAGGATTTTGGAGGACCAATAAGAAACCAGAGACTGACAGGAGGCTGAACCAATCAGAGGAAGAAGAGGTGTATAGCTCTGTGTAGAGTCTATCTGCTGCTGTGAAACATGTTTTGAGTTTTCTGTTTACTTTTAGTCCAGCTGGGCAGAACATTATTATTCATGCTGGAAAATCATCAATGTGCTTTTCTCACTGTTGGATTGTAACCAAGTACATTTACTCAAGTACTATACTTGAGTATTTCTGCTTCTGCTCCACTACAACTCAAAGGGAAATGTACTTTTCACTCCGGTACATTTATCTGACAGTTTTAGTTACAGAACAATATTTTCCATATTAAAGTTAATAAAAGTTGTTTTGTGACTTTGAGTTGATGTCACTTCCACCAAAGAGACTTTTCTCCACTGAACTTCTCACATTGTTTGATTTCAAAAACTGTTCAAATGAGCCAGTGATTCACAAAAAAATAAAAGATTACAGAAAAACTGAAAACAAATTTGTGTATCAGGACTTATTTTTTCTTCTTTCTCCTCCCATTAATCATCCGATGACCCCTCAGATTTATCTGGTGACCCTTTGGAGGGGCCCGAAAGAGATACTAAAGTAGCTAGCTGTTATTAAAATAGTCTAAACTAGCTTCACCTGGAGCAGCTATAACAGTAAAACACTGCTCTGACATTGATGCAGTAGTATTATTATTAATGTCATATCAGATATCAGTCAGAGACATTTTACTACACAACCAGTACTTTTAGTGCTGATACTTTAAATACATGAATACATAACAATATACTTTATTGTCCCCACAGGAAAATTTGTCCTGGACTCAAATGCTGCGCACATGAATGCCTCCAAGTTACAGTAAAATAAACTACATGAAACAAAACAGCACCAGCTGTGTCAGTCACACCAATAAAATACACGTAACAAATATTATGTGTAGTTTATTGTTGATTCTAGGAATACTTGGGTACTTTTAGGATTTTCAAGCCAAATTAAAACAAGTTGTATGATTAAAAGTTTCCTTTGACTTCAACTCTAAGTGCTGTTTGAATATCAAACACGTGGTATAAAGTGTAAAACATATAGTGATCATAACCGTACAACACTGAACAGTAGCTCCTGAAACACCACAGTGACTGAAACTGTCCTCACATTAGATACAACTGTTGCTCAGTGTTGTCAGAGTGCCTGTAGCGCCCTCTGCTGGTCAACCGACATATTGTTATAATTACCTGAGGAAGACGGTGGTCGATGATGCGGATGGATGTTAAACTCTGCTCCTGGTATATGAGGAGAAAGTAAGTTTGTTTCTTTGTTTTGTTGCTGTCAGCATGTGATGATGAAGATAAAATAGTTGTTTTCTTGCTGTAGTTTGGTGCTCTCGTTCTTGTTGCTTAACAAGATGGCGTCGACCTGTTCCAGCGGCTGTGACGCAGCGTTTTTATTCCTTCCCTTGCTAATTATTCCCGTTATTATCTGTTTTATACTTCATTACCACGTTGTCATCTTCGAGTAGCTTCAAACAGCATTTAGCTGACTACTCAGCCTTTACTTCATGTTCATGGTCGATCTTTTCCACTGCTGTTAAAGTTGTATTGACTTTATTCACCTGTTAGACCGCAAGGCTAGTCCGCAGTAGCTAAGTTAGCTAACGATGCTAGGCTACAATACATGAATCATGTTCATATTTCCCGCCTCAAAAAGTTACTTACACACTAACAGTTGTAAAAATATTGGTTTAAGTAGTTCAGGTATGTTATTTACAGAGCAATTAAGATCATATAATGTGATTCAGATGGTTTTTGTATTTGTTATATTTATTTAGATTAATAAAAATATCCATCAAGTAAATGCAAGATACTGTGTGCTACCAAAACCTGACCAATACATTTATTAATACATGTTAGATATACTTTATGTACCAGCATTGGTTTTGTTACTGGTTAAAGGTTTGAATTGAACATTTTAATGATGTAATTCAATCCAAAATGCTGTAAGAAACACATTTATGAGGGATATGGCGCATTTTACCTGTAATATAACTAAAGCAGCCATATCTTGCTACCAAAACCTGACCAATACATTTATAAATACAGTAAAATGTTAGATAGACTTTATGATGTAGACAAGTCAAAATGTATTTTCTATCAAAATCTGTTATACAGTTTATAAGCGTCCTCTAAAGGCTGTAGCCTCTACATGACAGTGTTAGGCAGATAATCACAGTAGCATCTTTAATAACTATGCTGTTTCTGTGCCATCTACAGGCACTGAATGGTACAGCTGCACTCATATAATGTATATTATTTTTTATCATTGTATTTTTACTGTATTAGAGTTTTTCGACACCTGTTTTCACACTCCCCAGAGGAGGAAGGGAGGTATGAAGGACTAAACACGACCTATTCATTAATCAATAAATAAGCAAATGCTTAAATAAAGGCCTAAATAAATACTTAAATAAATAAATGGATATTTTCATTGTTAAATTAAGGGATAAGCAAACAAATAAATGCTGAAATGAATAGCCTACATAAAAAGATAATAAATTGAATAAATACTGTGTATGTGCAACACTTGTTTATTATTAGGATATTAATAAATATCTCCACGTTGTTTTCTTTATGTAGAAAGAACAAGAAACACAAATCTATTTGTTCGTGGTTGGCTATAATTTACTTTAAAGTGTTAGTTAAAAATTCTTATATTCTTTCAGCGGATGGGACAACGAACTGCAGATATTTTTTGCAGTGTGGCACTCAGCTGTCAGCCTTTGAGAGTTCGAGGAAACAGCCAAAACCAAATGCCGCAAGCAGGAAGTCATGTGTTGTTCACAGCCTAAACTTAATTTGACCAATGTGTTAACAAGGCATGGCAAGGCAAGTTTATTTGTATAGCACAATTCAGACACAAGGCAACTCAAAGTGCTTTGAACATGAACACACTGGAGACCATGAGACGCTCTAAAGACATCAGCCTGGTTAAAATAAGATTAAGATTTAAGATTGGTTTTATATATCCCACAATGGGGAAATTCACTTGTTACAACAGCTCCAGATGCAGCAGTACAGGAAAAAAAGAGTCAGAACAACATAAATAAACTTCAATAGAAAATAAATAGAAAAAAACCAAGATATTTACAAAAAACAATAAGATATTTACAAAAAACAATGAAATATTTACAAAAAACAAACAAGTGAGTGGAAAGTGATTGTTCAGGTAGTGCTTGAGTTATGATCTGCAGTAGCGCTCCTTCTTACACAGCTGGTGTGAGAGTCTGCTGCTGTCCATGATCGGCGTCAGCTTGGCTAACATCCTCCTCTCACCACCACTTATAAGATATAGTAAGTGATGAGATGACTTCCCCCTTAGATAGTTCCTTTATCTCTAAAATGTGGCCCATTTAATGAAGTCATGTTCTTAACAGAAACATCAGTAGATTTAAGTCATACATGAAGACCAAACCACAATATTTTTGCTAATAACAAGTAGTATTTTTTGTTTGATTATTCTAGATGTTTGCTTTATTTAGATTAGAAGTTGATAGCATTTTCTTTTGCCAGTTATTTGTTTATTCTATTTATTTCCTTCTTTAGCATGTTCAGCTTTGTTGAGTTTTGTTTTTGGTTTATTTAGGAATTTGGGTAACACTGTGTAACCGGAGGTTATATAAGCAGAAGGATAGGTGTAGGACCAGGATGCACCTGGGTGGGCTTATTGTTTTTGTCAGAGCAAGAGAGGCACCAGAGGAACGTTGAATGGACATTGAACTTCTTTTGCCTGCGTACATTACAAGGTCACGGTGCAGCAGTGGCTTTTATTTTGAAGTTTGATTTAAATTATCAGACAAATGGCCACTACATAATTAATTCATAATGTAGTCACCGTTTGGTGTTTTTCGTTTGTGGATAATTTCTTACAGTGTGCAATGCAGCTGTGTGGTTAAATGCAGTGTTTGTGATGAGAGTGCGTCAGTGTGACTTGCTTCATCATGAAGATCGTTCTGCTTCTCGCTCTCCTCACAGGTACTCTGATCTTTACTGACTTCTTTCATGTCGTTTCCTCATTTAAAAGTGATAAAAAGAGGACAATAGAGAAGAAAAAATGGTCTTTCTCCCGTTCTGCTGAGGTTTTTAACTTTAAACAAACTTCTCTTGTGCTCGTTGTTCCTTCTGAAGCCTCTGGTTGTGTTTTTGTGATCATGTGTGTTTGTTATTAGTACTAGTAGTAGAAGTATTGCTATTATCATTATTATTATTATGATTATTATTATCTTCACTCTATTTAATTAGTCTTTTCTGTCTTTCTTTGTGTTTGGGTCAATGACGTGACGCATTACTTGCATACATTCTCTTTTTGAAGACCTCATCTAAAATTTCTGGATTTAATCAATTTTCAGAGAATATTCAGGGGGTAATGGCGAAAATGTCAATGAGGTGTAACCATAAAAACTTCGTACCAAATAGTTTAACTTGTTCAAAAAAGGTGAAATTCTCAATAAAACACCCTATCAACTACTTTGGCATAATCTTACATTTGTGTTGTTTAATAATGAATAAAATAAATGGAACACCATTGTTCTGAATATTATAATTAATTTGGGGAACTGTGTCTGTCAAGTCAACTTCCTAAAGTGTCAAGTTGGTGTAACCAACATTCAAGGAGCCATTTTGTTAATTTGTGCAAGAAGACCATGTGACAGGAAATTATATCACAGAGAAGGACCCCTGATTAGCCTAACTGCTGCATGATGAGGTTAGTAATTCTCTTTGAAATCTTGATAATTTGACATTTTTAGGGTATGTCAGGTGTGCTTAGGGTTACATGTCAAATGGTATGACCCCAGGAAAACATTTATCATTTCAAATAATTGTAAAAATAAGTATTTATTTAAAAAAATGTGTTTGAAATCTTCCACCATGGCCATGTGCTTACATAGGTGTCCGTCATAATGCCTGTTAAATTTGAATTTAAATTGAAAAGTCAAAAGGTGTAACCGGTTACACCATCTGACTTTTATTACATTCCTTTTGGTTAGAGGCCGATTTTGTCAAATATCAGTAGTTTATGATGCTGATTAAAGATGTAATATGAACTAACTTACTATGTGGAACTATTTTCAGTTAAGTGTTATATTTCTTATGAAGAAGTGGTGATTTATCCACAACTTTATTATCAAAGCTCTGGAAGGTTAGGAAAAAATCATTATTTTGCATGGCTTTGATATTTTTTAAATGTTTAGCTTTAATGTATTTGTATTGCTTACAATTTTAAGCAATATATAGTGCAATATATTTCATAATGTAGCAGAATAAAGTGGGTGAACAGTGACAATGTTGAACATGAACAGCAGCTTTAAAAAGACTTAAAACACCAATATTATGAGAATTGTCCAACTAAGTTGCCTTAAAGGGGAACTACCATTTTTTACAACCTGGACCTTATTTCTAGCATAAAATATGATCATTTACTCACCCAGATAACTTTGGTGTCATTTGGAGTCCTTCGGACGAAATTAGATCCAGTGTAGCGCCACTATATCTATATAATGCGAGTGATCCGGGCACCGAAGCGCAGCCTCTATGAGCATTATCTGCCACGAAACTAGTTCATTTCACCAATATATTGTCATGATACGCTAGTGCTATTCCCCTCTGAGTCCAGCTTGTCTGTTATCAACATCCAGGGTCGAACTAGCAGTAGCAGCTACAGGTAAACAATAGGGATGTGCACGGTTACTCGGATACTCGGGTACCCGAGTAGACAATCTGCTAATCGGTTGCGAATTATTAACTGGTTAACCTAGGATTATTTCATTGTTGGCGATGCCGGGTGTATAGTCGCTCTGTTTCTTGTCTATTTCAGCCTTTACACCGACCCCACCGGTGTGTTTGTAACGTTAGCTTACCCAGAAGCCGAGCAGTCAAGCCTGTCCAATCGGGACCCGTGTGCCGTCACATGACGGGCTAAAATCCAATGGGAAAACATGATCTGCCGAAGATCGTTTATTTACATCAAGATGGTTGCTCTGTTGCCGTGTGTGATCACTACTATCAGGAAATCTCCCGTAAATCCTAATAAATAATGCGTAAATTAACATGTATGCAATATTTCGGGGTCCGCCTGCTATTCCGACATCCCGCTATTCCGACATGTCTCTCTTTAGACATGCCGCTATGCCGACAATTACAGGTCACTGTCTAAATAGCGGCATGTCGGAATAGCAGCATGTAACCGCATTTGTAACCTTAAACTGGCTTACAACCACTCAACGAGTTCGATGCGAAACCACTTAAGGTTCAAGAAACACGAAAGCATAAGCACCGCTAATTACTGAAAATTTTTTTAAAAATCCCGGGGTATAAATGCGCTCCGTCCAGAGGGGAAACTTTTTTTTTTCCCAGTCATAAACTCATGTGCATCTTAGACTCCAATCTACTCTTATTAACCACCTGATATTTTGTCTGACGACGCTGTGTGTCAGCAATGCGCTGTCTGATGGACAGAGCGCATTTATGAGTCATATATTTTATTATTCGGTTACTCAATTAGGACCAGGTTCGGGTACTCGGTTAGAAAATTACTCGAAATGCCCATACCTAGTAAACAAATCATCTGTCGTGGGTGCGTGCGCAGCTCAGAGATGACATCTTCCAGGTCAGATGTAGCAGGTCAACCTACAGACCCCCAGGAGGGATTCACCTGCCCTCAGACAACTTCTGCCCTGAGACCAGGAGGGATTCACCTGCCCTCAGACAACTTCTGCCCTGAGACCAGGAGAGATTCACCTGCCCTCAGACAACTTCTGCCCTGAGACCAGGAGCGATTCACCTGCCCTCAGACAACTTCTGCCCTGAGACCAGGAGGGATTCACCTGCCCTCAGACAACTTCTGCCCTGAGACCAGGAGGGATTCACCTGCCCTCAGACAACTTCTGCCCTGACACCAGGAGAGATTCACCTGCCCTCAGACAACTTCTGCCCTGAGACCAGGAAGGATTCACCTGCCCTCAGACAACTTCTGCCCTGAGACCAGGAGAGATTCACCTGCCCTCAGACAACTTCTGCCCTGAGACCAGGAGAGATTCACCTGCCCTCAGACAACTTCTGCCCTGAGACCAGGAGGGATTCACCTGCCCTCAGACAACTTCTGCCCTGAGACCAGGAGAGATTCACCTGCCCTCAGACAACTTCTGCCCTGAGACCAGGAGAGATTCACCTGCCCTCAGACAACTTTGGCCCTGAGACCAGGAGGGATTCACCTGCCCTCAGACAACTTCTGCCCTGAGACCAGGAGGGATTCACCTGCCCTCAGACAACTTCTTCCCCGGGAGACCAGGAGAGAGAGTTGACTCCCTTTTGTCCAACTATGTTGCCTTAAAACAGAAAAATACAACTTCCGCCCTGAGACCAGGAGAGATTCACCTGCCCTCAGACAACTTCTGCCCTGAGACCAGGAGAGATTCACCTGCCCTCAGACAACTTCTGCCCTGAGACCAGGAGCGATTCACCTGCCCTCAGACAACTTGTGCCCTGAGACCAGGAGAGATTCGCCTGCCCTCAGACAACTTCTTCCCCGGGAGACCAGGAGAGAGAGTTGACTCCCTTTTGTCCAACTATGTTGCCTTAAAACAGAAAAATACAACTTTGGCCCTGAGACCAGGAGAGATTCACCTGCCCTCAGACAACTTCTGCCCTGAGACCAGGAGGGATCCACCTGCCCTCAGACAACTTCTGCCCTGAGACCAGGAGAGATTCACCTGCCCTCAGACAACTTCTGCCCTGAGACCAGGAGGGATTCACCTGCCCTCAGACAACTTGTGCCCTGAGACCAGGAAGGATTCACCTGCCCTCAGACAACTTCTGCCCTGAGACCAGGAGAGATTCACCTGCCCTCAGACAACTTCTGCCCTGAGACCAGGAGAGATTCACCTGCCCTCAGACAACTTTGGCCCTGAGACCAGGAGGGATTCACCTGCCCTTAGACAACTTCTGCCCTGAGACCAGGAGGGATTCACCTGCCCTCAGACAACTTCTGCCCTGAGACCAGGAGAGATTCACCTGCCCTCAGACAACTTGTGCCCTGAGACCAGGAGAGATTCGCCTGCCCTCAGACAACTTCTTCCCCGGGAGACCAGGAGAGAGAGTTGACTCCCTTTTGTCCAACTATGTTGCCTTAAAACAGAAAAATACAACTTCCGCCCTGAGACCAGGAGGGATTCACCTGCCCTCAGAGAACTTCTGCCCTGAGACCAGGAGAGATTCACCTGCCCTCAGACAACTTCTGCCCTGAGACCAGGAGGGATTCACCTGCCCTCAGACAACTTCTGCCCTGAGACCAGGAGAGATTCACCTGCCCTCAGACAACTTCTGCCCTGAGACCAGGAGAGATTCACCTGCCCTCAGACAACTTCTGCCCTGAGACCAGGAGAGATTCACCTGCCCTCAGACAACTTTGGCCCTGAGACCAGGAGAGATTCACCTGCCCTCAGACAACTTCTGCCCTGAGACCAGGAGAGATTCACCTGCCCTCAGACAACTTCTGCCCTGAGACCAGGAGAGATTCACCTGCCCTCAGACAACTTTGGCCCTGAGACCAGGAGGGATTCACCTGCCCTCAGACAACTTCTGCCCTGAGACCAGGAGGGATCCACCTGCCCTCAGACAACTTCTGCCCTGAGACCAGGAGAGATTCACCTGCCCTCAGACAACTTCTGCCCTGAGACCAGGAGGGATTCACCTGCCCTCAGACAACTTGTGCCCTGAGACCAGGAAGGATTCACCTGCCCTCAGACAACTTCTGCCCTGAGACCAGGAGAGATTCACCTGCCCTCAGACAACTTCTGCCCTGAGACCAGGAGAGATTCACCTGCCCTCAGACAACTTCTGCCCTGAGACCAGGAGGGATTCACCTGCCCTCAGACAACTTCTGCCCTGAGACCAGGAGAGATTCACCTGCCCTCAGACAACTTCTGCCCTGAGACCAGGAGAGATTCACCTGCCCTCAGACAACTTTGGCCCTGAGACCAGGAGGGATTCACCTGCCCTTAGACAACTTCTGCCCTGAGACCAGGAGGGATTCACCTGCCCTCAGACAACTTCTTCCCCGGGAGACCAGGAGAGAGAGTTGACTCCCTTTTGTCCAACTATGTTGCCTTAAAACAGAAAAATACAACTTCCGCCCTGAGACCAGGAGAGATTCACCTGCCCTCAGACAACTTCTGCCCTGAGACCAGGAGAGATTCACCTGCCCTCAGACAACTTCTGCCCTGAGACCAGGAGAGATTCACCTGCCCTCAGACAACTTCTGCCCTGAGACCAGGAGGGATTCACCTGCCCTCAGACAACTTCTGCCCTGAGACCAGGAGAGATTCACTGCCCTTAGACAACTTCTGCCCTGAGACCAGGAGGGATTCACCTGCCCTCAGACAACTTCTGCCCTGAGACCAGGAGAGATTCACCTGCCCTCAGACAACTTCTGCCCTGAGACCAGGAGGGATTCACCTGCCCTCAGACAACTTCTGCCCTGAGACCAGGAGAGATTCACCTGCCCTCAGACAACTTCTGCCCTGAGACCAGGAGGGATTCACCTGCCCTCAGACAACTTCTGCCCTGAGACCAGGAGAGATTCACCTGCCCTTAGACAACTTCAGCCCTGAGACCAGGAGGGATTCACCTGCCCTCAGACAACTTCTGCCCTGACACCAGGAGAGATTCACCTGCCCTCAGACAACTTCTGCCCTGAGACCAGGAAGGATTCACCTGCCCTCAGACAACTTCTGCCCTGAGACCAGGAGAGATTCACCTGCCCTCAGACAACTTCGGCCCTGAGACCAGGAGAGATTCACCTGCCCTCAGACAGCTTCTGCCCTGAGACCAGGAGGGATTCACCTGCCCTCAGACAACTTCTGCCCTGAGACCAGGAGAGATTCACCTGCCCTCAGACAACTTCTGCCCTGAGACCAGGAGAGATTCACCTGCCCTCAGACAACTTTGGCCCTGAGACCAGGAGGGATTCACCTGCCCTCAGACAACTTCTGCCCTGAGACCAGGAGGGATTCACCTGCCCTCAGACAACTTCTTCCCCGGGAGACCAGGAGAGAGAGTTGACTCCCTTTTGTCCAACTATGTTGCCTTAAAACAGAAAAATACAACTTCCGCCCTGAGACCAGGAGAGATTCACCTGCCCTCAGACAACTTCTGCCCTGAGACCAGGAGAGATTCACCTGCCCTCAGACAACTTCGGCCCTGAGACCAGGAGAGATTCACCTGCCCTCAGACAACTTCTGCCCTGAGACCAGGAAGGATTCACCTGCCCTCAGACAACTTGTGCCCTGAGACCAGGAGAGATTCACCTGCCCTCAGACAACTTCTGCCCTGAGACCAGGAGAGATTCACCTGCCCTCAGACAACTTCTGCCCTGAGACCAGGAGGGATTCACCTGCCCTCAGACAACTTCTGCCCTGAGACCAGGAGAGATTCACCTGCCCTCAGACAACTTCTGCCCTGAGACCAGGAGAGATTCACCTGCCCTCAGACAACTTTGGCCCTGAGACCAGGAGGGATTCACCTGCCCTTAGACAACTTCTGCCCTGAGACCAGGAGGGATTCACCTGCCCTCAGACAACTTCTTCCCCGGGAGACCAGGAGAGAGAGTTGACTCCCTTTTGTCCAACTATGTTGCCTTAAAACAGAAAAATACAACTTCCGCCCTGAGACCAGGAGAGATTCACCTGCCCTCAGACAACTTCTGCCCTGAGACCAGGAGAGATTCACCTGCCCTCAGACAACTTCTGCCCTGAGACCAGGAGAGATTCACCTGCCCTCAGACAACTTCTGCCCTGAGACCAGGAGGGATTCACCTGCCCTCAGACAACTTCTGCCCTGAGACCAGGAGAGATTCACTGCCCTTAGACAACTTCTGCCCTGAGACCAGGAGGGATTCACCTGCCCTCAGACAACTTCTGCCCTGAGACCAGGAGAGATTCACCTGCCCTCAGACAACTTCTGCCCTGAGACCAGGAGGGATTCACCTGCCCTCAGACAACTTCGGCCCTGAGACCAGGAGAGATTCACCTGCCCTCAGACAGCTTCTGCCCTGAGACCAGGAGGGATTCACCTGCCCTCAGACAACTTCTGCCCTGAGACCAGGAGAGATTCACCTGCCCTCAGACAACTTCTGCCCTGAGACCAGGAGAGATTCACCTGCCCTCAGACAACTTTGGCCCTGAGACCAGGAGGGATTCACCTGCCCTCAGACAACTTCTGCCCTGAGACCAGGAGGGATTCACCTGCCCTCAGACAACTTCTTCCCCGGGAGACCAGGAGAGAGAGTTGACTCCCTTTTGTCCAACTATGTTGCCTTAAAACAGAAAAATACAACTTCCGCCCTGAGACCAGGAGAGATTCACCTGCCCTCAGACAACTTCTGCCCTGAGACCAGGAGAGATTCACCTGCCCTCAGACAACTTCGGCCCTGAGACCAGGAGAGATTCACCTGCCCTCAGACAACTTCTGCCCTGAGACCAGGAGGGATTCACCTGCCCTCAGACAACTTCTGCCCTGAGACCAGGAGAGATTCACCTGCCCTCAGACAACTTCTGCCCTGAGACCAGGAGCGATTCACCTGCCCTCAGACAACTTGTGCCCTGAGACCAGGAGAGATTCGCCTGCCCTCAGACAACTTCTTCCCCGGGAGACCAGGAGAGAGAGTTGACTCCCTTTTGTCCAACTATGTTGCCTTAAAACAGAAAAATACAACTTCGGCCCTGAGACAAGGAGAGATTCACCTGCCCTCAGACAACTTCTGCCCTGAGACCAGGAGGGATCCACCTGCCCTCAGACAACTTCTGCCCTGAGACCAGGAGAGATTCACCTGCCCTCAGACAACTTCTGCCCTGAGACCAGGAGGGATTCACCTGCCCTCAGACAACTTGTGCCCTGAGACCAGGAAGGATTCACCTGCCCTCAGACAACTTCTGCCCTGAGACCAGGAGAGATTCACCTGCCCTCAGACAACTTCTGCCCTGAGACCAGGAGAGATTCACCTGCCCTCAGACAACTTCTGCCCTGAGACCAGGAGAGATTCACCTGCCCTCAGACAACTTTGGCCCTGAGACCAGGAGGGATTCACCTGCCCTTAGACAACTTCTGCCCTGAGACCAGGAGGGATTCACCTGCCCTCAGACAACTTCTGCCCTGAGACCAGGAGAGATTCACCTGCCCTCAGACAACTTTGGCCCTGAGACCAGGAGGGATTCACCTGCCCTTAGACAACTTCTGCCCTGAGACCAGGAGAGATTCACCTGCTCTCAGACAACTTCTGCCCTGAGACCAGGAGCGATTCACCTGCCCTCAGACAACTTGTGCCCTGAGACCAGGAGAGATTCGCCTGCCCTCAGACAACTTCTTCCCCGGGAGACCAGGAGAGAGAGTTGACTCCCTTTTGTCCAACTATGTTGCCTTAAAACAGAAAAATACAACTTTGGCCCTGAGACCAGGAGAGATTCACCTGCCCTCAGACAACTTCTGCCCTGAGACCAGGAGAGATTCACCTGCCCTCAGACAACTTCTGCCCTGAGACCAGGAGGGATTCACCTGCCCTCAGACAACTTCTGCCCTGAGACCAGGAGAGATTCACCTGCCCTCAGACAACTTCTGCCCTGAGACCAGGAGAGATTCACCTGCCCTCAGACAACTTCTTCCCCGGGAGACCAGGAGAGAGAGTTGACTCCCTTTTGTCCAACTATGTTGCCTTAAAACAGAAAAATACAACTTCCGCCCTGAGACCAGGAGAGATTCACCTGCCCTCAGACAACTTCTGCCCTGAGACCAGGAGAGATTCACCTGCCCTCAGACAACTTTGGCCCTGAGACCAGGAGGGATTCACCTGCCCTTAGACAACTTCTGCCCTGAGACCAGGAGGGATTCACCTGCCCTCAGACAACTTCTGCCCTGAGACCAGGAGAGATTCACCTGCCCTCAGACAACTTTGGCCCTGAGACCAGGAGGGATTCACCTGCCCTTAGACAACTTCTGCCCTGAGACCAGGAGAGATTCACCTGCTCTCAGACAACTTCTGCCCTGAGACCAGGAGCGATTCACCTGCCCTCAGACAACTTGTGCCCTGAGACCAGGAGAGATTCGCCTGCCCTCAGACAACTTCTTCCCCGGGAGACCAGGAGAGAGAGTTGACTCCCTTTTGTCCAACTATGTTGCCTTAAAACAGAAAAATACAACTTTGGCCCTGAGACCAGGAGAGATTCACCTGCCCTCAGACAACTTCTGCCCTGAGACCAGGAGAGATTCACCTGCCCTCAGACAACTTCTGCCCTGAGACCAGGAGGGATTCACCTGCCCTCAGACAACTTCTGCCCTGAGACCAGGAGAGATTCACCTGCCCTCAGACAACTTCTGCCCTGAGACCAGGAGAGATTCACCTGCCCTCAGACAACTTCTTCCCCGGGAGACCAGGAGAGAGAGTTGACTCCCTTTTGTCCAACTATGTTGCCTTAAAACAGAAAAATACAACTTCCGCCCTGAGACCAGGAGAGATTCACCTGCCCTCAGACAACTTCTGCCCTGAGACCAGGAGAGATTCACCTGCCCTCAGACAACTTCTGCCCTGAGACCAGGAGAGATTCACCTGCCCTCAGACAACTTCTGCCCTGAGACCAGGAGGGATTCACCTGCCCTCAGACAACTTCTGCCCTGAGACCAGGAGAGATTCACCTGCCCTTAGACAACTTCTGCCCTGAGACCAGGAGGGATTCACCTGCCCTCAGACAACTTTGGCCCTGAGACCAGGAGAGATTCACCTGCCCTCAGACAACTTCTGCCCTGAGACCAGGAGGGATTCACCTGCCCTCAGACAACTTCTGCCCTGAGACCAGGAGAGATTCACCTGCCCTCAGACAACTTCTGCCCTGAGACCAGGAAGGATTCACCTGCCCTCAGACAACTTCTGCCCTGAGACCAGGAGGGATTCACCTGCCCTCAGACAACTTCTGCCCTGAGACCAGGAAGGATTCACCTGCCCTCAGACAACTTCTTCCCCGGGAGACCAGGAGAGAGAGTTGACTCCCTTTTGTCCAACTATGTTGCCTTAAAACAGAAAAATACAACTTCTGCCCTGAGACCAGGAGAGATTCACCTGCCCTCAGACAACTTCTGCCCTGAGACCAGGAGAGATTCACCTGCCCTCAGACAACTTCTGCCCTGAGACCAGGAGGGATTCACCTGCCCTCAGACAACTTCTGCCCTGAGACCAGGAGAGATTCACCTGCCCTCAGACAACTTGTGCCCTGAGACCAGGAGAGATTCGCCTGCCCTCAGACAACTTCTTCCCCGGGAGACCAGGAGAGAGAGTTGACTCCCTTTTGTCCAACTATGTTGCCTTAAAACAGAAAAATACAACTTCCGCCCTGAGACCAGGAGGGATTCACCTGCCCTCAGAGAACTTCTGCCCTGAGACCAGGAGAGATTCACCTGCCCTCAGACAACTTCTGCCCTGAGACCAGGAGGGATTCACCTGCCCTCAGACAACTTCTGCCCTGAGACCAGGAGAGATTCACCTGCCCTCAGACAACTTCTGCCCTGAGACCAGGAGAGATTCACCTGCCCTCAGACAACTTCTGCCCTGAGACCAGGAGAGATTCACCTGCCCTCAGACAACTTAGGACCTGAGACCAGGAGAGATTCACCTGCCCTCAGACAACTTCTGCCCTGAGACCAGGAGAGATTCACCTGCCCTCAGACAACTTCTGCCCTGAGACCAGGAGAGATTCACCTGCCCTCAGACAACTTTGGCCCTGAGACCAGGAGGGATTCACCTGCCCTCAGACAACTTCTGCCCTGAGACCAGGAGGGATCCACCTGCCCTCAGACAACTTCTGCCCTGAGACCAGGAGAGATTCACCTGCCCTCAGACAACTTCTGCCCTGAGACCAGGAGGGATTCACCTGCCCTCAGACAACTTGTGCCCTGAGACCAGGAAGGATTCACCTGCCCTCAGACAACTTCTGCCCTGAGACCAGGAGAGATTCACCTGCCCTCAGACAACTTCTGCCCTGAGACCAGGAGAGATTCACCTGCCCTCAGACAACTTCTGCCCTGAGACCAGGAGGGATTCACCTGCCCTCAGACAACTTCTGCCCTGAGACCAGGAGAGATTCACCTGCCCTCAGACAACTTCTGCCCTGAGACCAGGAGAGATTCACCTGCCCTCAGACAACTTTGGCCCTGAGACCAGGAGGGATTCACCTGCCCTTAGACAACTTCTGCCCTGAGACCAGGAGGGATTCACCTGCCCTCAGACAACTTCTTCCCCGGGAGACCAGGAGAGAGAGTTGACTCCCTTTTGTCCAACTATGTTGCCTTAAAACAGAAAAATACAACTTCCGCCCTGAGACCAGGAGAGATTCACCTGCCCTCAGACAACTTCTGCCCTGAGACCAGGAGAGATTCACCTGCCCTCAGACAACTTCTGCCCTGAGACCAGGAGAGATTCACCTGCCCTCAGACAACTTCTGCCCTGAGACCAGGAAGGATTCACCTGCCCTCAGACAACTTGTGCCCTGAGACCAGGAGAGATTCACCTGCCCTCAGACAACTTCTGCCCTGAGACCAGGAGAGATTCACCTGCCCTCAGACAACTTCTGCCCTGAGACCAGGAGGGATTCACCTGCCCTCAGACAACTTCTGCCCTGAGACCAGGAGAGATTCACCTGCCCTCAGACAACTTCTGCCCTGAGACCAGGAGAGATTCACCTGCCCTCAGACAACTTTGGCCCTGAGACCAGGAGGGATTCACCTGCCCTTAGACAACTTCTGCCCTGAGACCAGGAGGGATTCACCTGCCCTCAGACAACTTCTTCCCCGGGAGACCAGGAGAGAGAGTTGACTCCCTTTTGTCCAACTATGTTGCCTTAAAACAGAAAAATACAACTTCCGCCCTGAGACCAGGAGAGATTCACCTGCCCTCAGACAACTTCTGCCCTGAGACCAGGAGAGATTCACCTGCCCTCAGACAACTTCTGCCCTGAGACCAGGAGAGATTCACCTGCCCTCAGACAACTTCTGCCCTGAGACCAGGAGGGATTCACCTGCCCTCAGACAACTTCTGCCCTGAGACCAGGAGAGATTCACTGCCCTTAGACAACTTCTGCCCTGAGACCAGGAGGGATTCACCTGCCCTCAGACAACTTCTGCCCTGAGACCAGGAGAGATTCACCTGCCCTCAGACAACTTCTGCCCTGAGACCAGGAGGGATTCACCTGCCCTCAGACAACTTCGGCCCTGAGACCAGGAGAGATTCACCTGCCCTCAGACAGCTTCTGCCCTGAGACCAGGAGGGATTCACCTGCCCTCAGACAACTTCTGCCCTGAGACCAGGAGAGATTCACCTGCCCTCAGACAACTTCTGCCCTGAGACCAGGAGAGATTCACCTGCCCTCAGACAACTTTGGCCCTGAGACCAGGAGGGATTCACCTGCCCTCAGACAACTTCTGCCCTGAGACCAGGAGGGATTCACCTGCCCTCAGACAACTTCTTCCCCGGGAGACCAGGAGAGAGAGTTGACTCCCTTTTGTCCAACTATGTTGCCTTAAAACAGAAAAATACAACTTCCGCCCTGAGACCAGGAGAGATTCACCTGCCCTCAGACAACTTCTGCCCTGAGACCAGGAGAGATTCACCTGCCCTCAGACAACTTCGGCCCTGAGACCAGGAGAGATTCACCTGCCCTCAGACAACTTCTGCCCTGAGACCAGGAGGGATTCACCTGCCCTCAGACAACTTCTGCCCTGAGACCAGGAGAGATTCACCTGCCCTCAGACAACTTCTGCCCTGAGACCAGGAGCGATTCACCTGCCCTCAGACAACTTGTGCCCTGAGACCAGGAGAGATTCGCCTGCCCTCAGACAACTTCTTCCCCGGGAGACCAGGAGAGAGAGTTGACTCCCTTTTGTCCAACTATGTTGCCTTAAAACAGAAAAATACAACTTCGGCCCTGAGACAAGGAGAGATTCACCTGCCCTCAGACAACTTCTGCCCTGAGACCAGGAGGGATCCACCTGCCCTCAGACAACTTCTGCCCTGAGACCAGGAGAGATTCACCTGCCCTCAGACAACTTCTGCCCTGAGACCAGGAGGGATTCACCTGCCCTCAGACAACTTGTGCCCTGAGACCAGGAAGGATTCACCTGCCCTCAGACAACTTCTGCCCTGAGACCAGGAGAGATTCACCTGCCCTCAGACAACTTCTGCCCTGAGACCAGGAGAGATTCACCTGCCCTCAGACAACTTCTGCCCTGAGACCAGGAGGGATTCACCTGCCCTCAGACAACTTCTGCCCTGAGACCAGGAGAGATTCACCTGCCCTCAGACAACTTCTGCCCTGAGACCAGGAGAGATTCACCTGCCCTCAGACAACTTCTTCCCCGGGAGACCAGGAGAGAGAGTTGACTCCCTTTTGTCCAACTATGTTGCCTTAAAACAGAAAAATACAACTTCCGCCCTGAGACCAGGAGAGATTCACCTGCCCTCAGACAACTTCTGCCCTGAGACCAGGAGAGATTCACCTGCCCTCAGACAACTTCTGCCCTGAGACCAGGAGAGATTCACCTGCCCTCAGACAACTTCTGCCCTGAGACCAGGAGGGATTCACCTGCCCTCAGACAACTTCTGCCCTGAGACCAGGAGAGATTCACCTGCCCTTAGACAACTTCTGCCCTGAGACCAGGAGGGATTCACCTGCCCTCAGACAACTTTGGCCCTGAGACCAGGAGAGATTCACCTGCCCTCAGACAACTTCTGCCCTGAGACCAGGAGGGATTCACCTGCCCTCAGACAACTTCTGCCCTGAGACCAGGAGAGATTCACCTGCCCTCAGACAACTTCTGCCCTGAGACCAGGAAGGATTCACCTGCCCTCAGACAACTTCTGCCCTGAGACCAGGAGGGATTCACCTGCCCTCAGACAACTTGTGCCCTGAGACCAGGAAGGATTCACCTGCCCTCAGACAACTTCTTCCCCGGGAGACCAGGAGAGAGAGTTGACTCCCTTTTGTCCAACTATGTTGCCTTAAAACAGAAAAATACAACTTCTGCCCTGAGACCAGGAGAGATTCACCTGCCCTCAGACAACTTCTGCCCTGAGACCAGGAGAGATTCACCTGCCCTCAGACAACTTCTGCCCTGAGACCAGGAGGGATTCACCTGCCCTCAGACAACTTCTGCCCTGAGACCAGGAGGGATTCACCTGCCCTCAGACAACTTCTGCCCTGAGACCAGGAGGGATTCACCTGCCCTCAGACAACTTCTGCCCTGAGACCAGGAGGGATTCACCTGCCCTCAGACAACTTCTGCCCTGAGACCAGGAGAGATTCACCTGCCCTCAGACAACTTCTGCCCTGAGACCAGGAGGGATTCACCTGCCCTCAGACAACTTCTGCCCTGAGACCAGGAGGGATTCACCTGCCCTCAGACAACTTCTGCCCTGACACCAGGAGAGATTCACCTGCCCTCAGACAACTTCTGCCCTGAGACCAGGAAGGATTCACCTGCCCTCAGACAACTTCTGCCCTGAGACCAGGAAGGATTCACCTGCCCTCAGACAACTTCTGCCCTGAGACCAGGAGGGATTCACCTGCCCTCAGACAACTTGTGCCCTGAGACCAGGAAGGATTCACCTGCCCTCAGACAACTTCTTCCCCGGGAGACCAGGAGAGAGAGTTGACTCCCTTTTGTCCAACTATGTTGCCTTAAAACAGAAAAATACAACTTCTGCCCTGAGACCAGGAGAGATTCACCTGCCCTCAGACAACTTCTGCCCTGAGACCAGGAGAGATTCACCTGCCCTCAGACAACTTCTGCCCTGAGACCAGGAGGGATTCACCTGCCCTCAGACAACTTCTGCCCTGAGACCAGGAGGGATTCACCTGCCCTCAGACAACTTCTGCCCTGAGACCAGGAGGGATTCACCTGCCCTCAGACAACTTCTGCCCTGAGACCAGGAGGGATTCACCTGCCCTCAGACAACTTCTGCCCTGAGACCAGGAGAGATTCACCTGCCCTCAGACAACTTCTGCCCTGAGACCAGGAGGGATTCACCTGCCCTCAGACAACTTCTGCCCTGAGACCAGGAGGGATTCACCTGCCCTCAGACAACTTCTGCCCTGACACCAGGAGAGATTCACCTGCCCTCAGACAACTTCTGCCCTGAGACCAGGAAGGATTCACCTGCCCTCAGACAACTTCTGCCCTGAGACCAGGAGAGATTCACCTGCCCTCAGACAACTTCGGCCCTGAGACCAGGAGAGATTCACCTGCCCTCAGACAACTTCTGCCCTGAGACCAGGAGGGATTCACCTGCCCTCAGACAACTTCTGCCCTGAGACCAGGAGAGATTCACCTGCCCTCAGACAACTTCTGCCCTGAGACCAGGAGAGATTCACCTGCCCTCAGACAACTTTGGCCCTGAGACCAGGAGGGATTCACCTGCCCTCAGACAACTTCTGCCCTGAGACCAGGAGGGATTCACCTGCCCTCAGACAACTTCTTCCCCGGGAGACCAGGAGAGAGAGTTGACTCCCTTTTGTCCAACTATGTTGCCTTAAAACAGAAAAATACAACTTCCGCCCTGAGACCAGGAGAGATTCACCTGCCCTCAGACAACTTCTGCCCTGAGACCAGGAGAGATTCACCTGCCCTCAGACAACTTCGGCCCTGAGACCAGGAGAGATTCACCTGCCCTCAGACAACTTCTGCCCTGAGACCAGGAGGGATTCACCTGCCCTCAGACAACTTCTGCCCTGAGACCAGGAGAGATTCACCTGCCCTCAGACAACTTCTGCCCTGAGACCAGGAGCGATTCACCTGCCCTCAGACAACTTGTGCCCTGAGACCAGGAGAGATTCGCCTGCCCTCAGACAACTTCTTCCCCGGGAGACCAGGAGAGAGAGTTGACTCCCTTTTGTCCAACTATGTTGCCTTAAAACAGAAAAATACAACTTTGGCCCTGAGACCAGGAGGGATCCACCTGCCCTCAGACAACTTCTGCCCTGAGACCAGGAGAGATTCACCTGCCCTCAGACAACTTCTGCCCTGAGACCAGGAGGGATTCACCTGCCCTCAGACAACTTGTGCCCTGAGACCAGGAAGGATTCACCTGCCCTCAGACAACTTCTGCCCTGAGACCAGGAGAGATTCACCTGCCCTCAGACAACTTCTGCCCTGAGACCAGGAGAGATTCACCTGCCCTCAGACAACTTTGGCCCTGAGACCAGGAGGGATTCACCTGCCCTCAGACAACTTCTGCCCTGAGACCAGGAGGGATTCACCTGCCCTCAGACAACTTCTGCCCTGAGACCAGGAGAGATTCACCTGCCCTCAGACAACTTCTGCCCTGAGACCAGGAGCGATTCACCTGCCCTCAGACAACTTGTGCCCTGAGACCAGGAGAGATTCGCCTGCCCTCAGACAACTTCTTCCCCGGGAGACCAGGAAAGAGAGTTGACTCCCTTTTGTCCAACTATGTTTCCTTAAAACAGAAAAATACAACTTCCGCCTTGAGACCAGGAGGGATTCACCTGCCCTCAGACAACTTCTGCCCTGAGACCAGGAGAGATTCACCTGCCCTCAGACAACTTCTGCCCTGAGACCAGGAGGGATTCACCTGCCCTCAGACAACTTCTGCCCTGAGACCAGGAGAGATTCACCTGCCCTCAGACAACTTCTGCCCTGAGACCAGGAGGGATTCACCTGCCCTCAGACAACTTCTGCCCTGAGACCAGGAGAGATTCACCTGCCCTCAGACAACTTCTGCCCTGAGACCAGGAGAGATTCACCTGCCCTCAGACAACTTCTGCTCTGAGACCAGGAGAGATTCACCTGCCCTCAGACAACTTCTGCCCTGAGACCAGGAGAGATTCACCTGCCCTCAGACAACTTCTGCCCTGAGACCAGGAGAGATTCACCTGCCCTCAGACAACTTCTGCCCTGAGACCAGGAGAGATTCACCTGCCCTCAGACAACTTCTGCCCTGAGACCAGGAGGGATTCACCTGCCCTCAGACAACTTGTGCCCTGAGACCAGGAAGGATTCACCTGCCCTCAGACAACTTCTGCCCTGAGACCAGGAGAGATTCACCTGCCCTCAGACAACTTCTGCCCTGAGACCAGGAGGGATTCACCTGCCCTTAGACAACTTCTGCCCTGAGACCAGGAGGGATTCACCTGCCCTCAGACAACTTCTGCCCTGAGACCAGGAGAGATTCACCTGCTCTCAGACAACTTCTGCCCTGAGACCAGGAGCGATTCACCTGCCCTCAGACAACTTGTGCCCTGAGACCAGGAGAGATTCGCCTGCCCTCAGACAACTTCTTCCCCGGGAGACCAGGAGAGAGAGTTGACTCCCTTTTGTCCAACTATGTTGCCTTAAAACAGAAAAATACAACTTTGGCCCTGAGACCAGGAGAGATTCACCTGCCCTCAGACAACTTCTGCCCTGAGACCAGGAGAGATTCACCTGCCCTCAGACAACTTCTGCCCTGAGACCAGGAGGGATTCACCTGCCCTCAGACAACTTCTGCCCTGAGACCAGGAGAGATTCACCTGCCCTCAGACAACTTCTGCCCTGAGACCAGGAGAGATTCACCTGCCCTCAGACAACTTCTTCCCCGGGAGACCAGGAGAGAGAGTTGACTCCCTTTTGTCCAACTATGTTGCCTTAAAACAGAAAAATACAACTTCCGCCCTGAGACCAGGAGGGATTCACCTGCCCTCAGACAACTTCTGCCCTGAGACCAGGAGAGATTCACCTGCCCTCAGACAACTTCTGCCCTGAGACCAGGAGGGATTCACCTGCCCTCAGACAACTTCTGCCCTGAGACCAGGAGAGATTCACCTGCCCTCAGACAACTTCTGCCCTGAGACCAGGAGAGATTCACCTGCCCTCAGACAACTTTGGCCCTGAGACCAGGAGAGATTCACCTGCCCTCAGACAACTTCTGCCCTGAGACCAGGAGGGATTCACCTGCCCTCAGACAACTTTGGCCCTGAGACCAGGAGAGATTCACCTGCCCTCAGACAACTTCTGCCCTGAGACCAGGAGGGATTCACCTGCCCTCAGACAACTTCTGCCCTGAGACCAGGAGAGATTCACCTGCCCTCAGACAACTTCTTCCCCGGGAGACCAGGAGAGAGAGTTGACTCCCTTTTGTCCAACTATGTTGCCTTAAAACAGAAAAATACAACTTCCGCCCTGAGACCAGGAGAGATTCACCTGCCCTCAGACAACTTCTGCCCTGAGACCAGGAGGGATTCACCTGCCCTCAGACAACTTCTGCCCTGAGACCAGGAGAGATTCACCTGCCCTCAGACAACTTCTGCCCTGAGACCAGGAGAGATTCACCTGCCCTCAGACAACTTTGGCCCTGAGACCAGGAGGGATTCACCTGCCCTTAGACAACTTCTGCCCTGAGACCAGGAGGGATTCACCTGCCCTCAGACAACTTCTTCCCCGGGAGACCAGGAGAGAGAGTTGACTCCCTTTTGTCCAACTATGTTGCCTTAAAACAGAAAAATACAACTTCCGCCCTGAGACCAGGAGAGATTCACCTGCCCTCAGACAACTTCTGCCCTGAGACCAGGAGAGATTCACCTGCCCTCAGACAACTTCTGCCCTGAGACCAGGAGAGATTCACCTGCCCTCAGACAACTTCTGCCCTGAGACCAGGAGGGATTCACCTGCCCTCAGACAACTTCTGCCCTGAGACCAGGAGAGATTCACCTGCCCTTAGACAACTTCTGCCCTGAGACCAGGAGGGATTCACCTGCCCTCAGACAACTTCTGCCCTGAGACCAGGAGAGATTCACCTGCCCTCAGACAACTTCTGCCCTGAGACCAGGAGGGATTCACCTGCCCTCAGACAACTTCTGCCCTGAGACCAGGAGGGATTCACCTGCCCTCAGACAACTTCTGCCCTGAGACCAGGAAGGATTCACCTGCCCTCAGACAACTTCTGCCCTGAGACCAGGAGGGATTCACCTGCCCTCAGACAACTTGTGCCCTGAGACCAGGAAGGATTCACCTGCCCTCAGACAACTTCTTCCCCGGGAGACCAGGAGAGAGAGTTGACTCCCTTTTGTCCAACTATGTTGCCTTAAAACAGAAAAATACAACTTCTGCCCTGAGACCAGGAGAGATTCACCTGCCCTCAGACAACTTCTGCCCTGAGACCAGGAGAGATTCACCTGCCCTCAGACAACTTCTGCCCTGAGACCAGGAGGGATTCACCTGCCCTCAGACAACTTCTGCCCTGAGACCAGGAGAGATTCACCTGCCCTCAGACAACTTCTGCCCTGAGACCAGGAGGGATTCACCTGCCCTCAGACAACTTCTGCCCTGAGACCAGGAGAGATTCACCTGCCCTTAGACAACTTCTGCCCTGAGACCAGGAGGGATTCACCTGCCCTCAGACAACTTCTGCCCTGAGACCAGGAGAGATTCACCTGCCCTCAGACAACTTCTGCCCTGAGACCAGGAGGGATTCACCTGCCCTCAGACAACTTCTGCCCTGACACCAGGAGAGATTCACCTGCCCTCAGACAACTTCTGCC
This sequence comes from Pagrus pagrus, assembly GCF_965226575.1. Classification (NCBI taxonomy): domain Eukaryota; kingdom Metazoa; phylum Chordata; class Actinopteri; order Spariformes; family Sparidae; genus Pagrus; species Pagrus pagrus. Next base: position 8,426,629 of record NC_140198.1, read on the forward strand.
CTGAGACCAGGAAGGATTCACCTGCCCTCAGACAACTTCTGCCCTGAGACCAGGAGAGATTCACCTGCCCTCAGACAACTTCGGCCCTGAGACCAGGAGAGATTCACCTGCCCTCAGACAACTTCTGCCCTGAGACCAGGAGGGATTCACCTGCCCTCAGACAACTTCTGCCCTGAGACCAGGAGAGATTCACCTGCCCTCAGACAACTTCTGCCCTGAGACCAGGAGCGATTCACCTGCCCTCAGACAACTTGTGCCCTGAGACCAGGAGAGATTCGCCTGCCCTCAGACAACTTCTTCCCCGGGAGACCAGGAGAGAGAGTTGACTCCCTTTTGTCCAACTATGTTGCCTTAAAACAGAAAAATACAACTTCCGCCCTGAGACCAGGAGAGATTCACCTGCCCTCAGACAACTTCTGCCCTGAGACCAGGAGAGATTCACCTGCCCTCAGACAACTTCTGCCCTGAGACCAGGAGAGATTCACCTGCCCTCAGACAACTTCTGCCCTGAGACCAGGAGGGATTCACCTGCCCTCAGACAACTTCTGCCCTGAGACCAGGAGAGATTCACCTGCCCTTAGACAACTTCTGCCCTGAGACCAGGAGGGATTCACCTGCCCTCAGACAACTTCTGCCCTGAGACCAGGAGAGATTCACCTGCCCTCAGACAACTTCTGCCCTGAGACCAGGAGGGATTCACCTGCCCTCAGACAACTTCTGCCCTGAGACCAGGAGGGATTCACCTGCCCTCAGACAACTTCTGCCCTGAGACCAGGAAGGATTCACCTGCCCTCAGACAACTTCTGCCCTGAGACCAGGAGGGATTCACCTGCCCTCAGACAACTTGTGCCCTGAGACCAGGAAGGATTCACCTGCCCTCAGACAACTTCTTCCCCGGGAGACCAGGAGAGAGAGTTGACTCCCTTTTGTCCAACTATGTTGCCTTAAAACAGAAAAATACAACTTCTGCCCTGAGACCAGGAGAGATTCACCTGCCCTCAGACAACTTCTGCCCTGAGACCAGGAGAGATTCACCTGCCCTCAGACAACTTCTGCCCTGAGACCAGGAGGGATTCACCTGCCCTCAGACAACTTCTGCCCTGAGACCAGGAGAGATTCACCTGCCCTCAGACAACTTCTGCCCTGAGACCAGGAGGGATTCACCTGCCCTCAGACAACTTTGGCCCTGAGACCAGGAGGGATTCACCTGCCCTTAGACAACTTCTGCCCTGAGACCAGGAGGGATTCACCTGCCCTCAGACAACTTCTGCCCTGAGACCAGGAGAGATTCACCTGCCCTCAGACAACTCCTGCCCTGAGACCAGGAGCGATTCACCTGCCCTCAGACAACTTGTGCCCTGAGACCAGGAGAGATTCGCCTGCCCTCAGACAACTTCTTCCCCGGGAGACCAGGAGAGAGAGTTGACTCCCTTTTGTCCAACTATGTTGCCTTAAAACAGAAAAATACAACTTCCGCCCTGAGACCAGGAGGGATTCACCTGCCCTCAGACAACTTCTGCCCTGAGACCAGGAGAGATTCACCTGCCCTCAGACAACTTCTGCCCTGAGACCAGGAGGGATTCACCTGCCCTCAGACAACTTCTGCCCTGAGACCAGGAGAGATTCACCTGCCCTCAGACAACTTCTGCCCTGAGACCAGGAGAGATTCACCTGCCCTCAGACAACTTTGGCCCTGAGACCAGGAGAGATTCACCTGCCCTCAGACAACTTCTGCCCTGAGACCAGGAGAGATTCACCTGCCCTCAGACAACTTCTGCCCTGAGACCAGGAGGGATTCACCTGCCCTCAGACAACTTTGGCCCTGAGACCAGGAGAGATTCACCTGCCCTCAGACAACTTCTGCCCTGAGACCAGGAGGGATTCACCTGCCCTCAGACAACTTCTGCCCTGAGACCAGGAGAGATTCACCTGCCCTCAGACAACTTCTTCCCCGGGAGACCAGGAGAGAGAGTTGACTCCCTTTTGTCCAACTATGTTGCCTTAAAACAGAAAAATACAACTTCCGCCCTGAGACCAGGAGAGATTCACCTGCCCTCAGACAACTTCTGCCCTGAGACCAGGAGAGATTCACCTGCCCTCAGACAACTTCGGCCCTGAGACCAGGAGAGATTCACCTGCCCTCAGACAACTTCTGCCCTGAGACCAGGAGGGATTCACCTGCCCTCAGACAACTTCTGCCCTGAGACCAGGAGAGATTCACCTGCCCTTAGACAACTTCTGCCCTGAGACCAGGAGGGATTCACCTGCCCTCAGACAACTTCTGCCCTGAGACCAGGAGAGATTCACCTGCCCTCAGACAACTTCTGCCCTGAGACCAGGAGGGATTCACCTGCCCTCAGACAACTTCTGCCCTGAGACCAGGAGGGATTCACCTGCCCTCAGACAACTTCTGCCCTGACACCAGGAGAGATTCACCTGCCCTCAGACAACTTCTGCCCTGAGACCAGGAAGGATTCACCTGCCCTCAGACAACTTCTGCCCTGAGACCAGGAGAGATTCACCTGCCCTCAGACAACTTCGGCCCTGAGACCAGGAGGGATTCACCTGCCCTCAGACAACTTCTGCCCTGAGACCAGGAGGGATTCACCTGCCCTCAGACAACTTCTGCCCTGAGACCAGGAGCGATTCACCTGCCCTCAGACAACTTGTGCCCTGAGACCAGGAGAGATTCGCCTGCCCTCAGACAACTTCTTCCCCGGGAGACCAGGAGAGAGAGTTGACTCCCTTTTGTCCAACTATGTTGCCTTAAAACAGAAAAATACAACTTCCGCCCTGAGACCAGGAGAGATTCACCTGCCCTCAGACAACTTCTGCCCTGAGACCAGGAGAGATTCACCTGCCCTCAGACAACTTCTGCCCTGAGACCAGGAGAGATTCACCTGCCCTCAGACAACTTCTGCCCTGAGACCAGGAGGGATTCACCTGCCCTCAGACAACTTCTGCCCTGAGACCAGGAGAGATTCACCTGCCCTTAGACAACTTCTGCCCTGAGACCAGGAGGGATTCACCTGCCCTCAGACAACTTCTGCCCTGAGACCAGGAGAGATTCACCTGCCCTCAGACAACTTCTGCCCTGAGACCAGGAGGGATTCACCTGCCCTCAGACAACTTCTGCCCTGAGACCAGGAGGGATTCACCTGCCCTCAGACAACTTCTGCCCTGAGACCAGGAAGGATTCACCTGCCCTCAGACAACTTCTGCCCTGAGACCAGGAGGGATTCACCTGCCCTCAGACAACTTGTGCCCTGAGACCAGGAAGGATTCACCTGCCCTCAGACAACTTCTTCCCCGGGAGACCAGGAGAGAGAGTTCACTCCCTTTTGTCCAACTATGTTGCCTTAAAACAGAAAAATACAACTTCTGCCCTGAGACCAGGAGAGATTCACCTGCCCTCAGACAACTTCTGCCCTGAGACCAGGAGAGATTCACCTGCCCTCAGACAACTTCTGCCCTGAGACCAGGAGGGATTCACCTGCCCTCAGACAACTTCTGCCCTGAGACCAGGAGAGATTCACCTGCCCTCAGACAACTTCTGCCCTGAGACCAGGAGGGATTCACCTGCCCTCAGACAACTTCTGCCCTGAGACCAGGAGAGATTCACCTGCCCTTAGACAACTTCTGCCCTGAGACCAGGAGGGATTCACCTGCCCTCAGACAACTTCTGCCCTGAGACCAGGAGAGATTCACCTGCCCTCAGACAACTTCTGCCCTGAGACCAGGAGGGATTCACCTGCCCTCAGACAACTTCTGCCCTGAGACCAGGAGGGATTCACCTGCCCTCAGACAACTTCTGCCCTGACACCAGGAGAGATTCACCTGCCCTCAGACAACTTCTGCCCTGAGACCAGGAAGGATTCACCTGCCCTCAGACAACTTCTGCCCTGAGACCAGGAGAGATTCACCTGCCCTCAGACAACTTCGGCCCTGAGACCAGGAGAGATTCACCTGCCCTCAGACAACTTCTGCCCTGAGACCAGGAGGGATTCACCTGCCCTCAGACAACTTCTGCCCTGAGACCAGGAGAGATTCACCTGCCCTCAGACAACTTCTGCCCTGAGACCAGGAGAGATTCACCTGCCCTCAGACAACTTTGGCCCTGAGACCAGGAGGGATTCACCTGCCCTCAGACAACTTCTGCCCTGAGACCAGGAGGGATTCACCTGCCCTCAGACAACTTCTTCCCCGGGAGACCAGGAGAGAGAGTTGACTCCCTTTTGTCCAACTATGTTGCTTTAAAACAGAAAAATACAACTTCTGCCCTGAGACCAGGAGAGATTCACCTGCCCTCAGACAACTTCTGCCCTGAGACCAGGAGGGATTCACCTGCCCTCAGACAACTTCTGCCCTGAGACCAGGAGGGATTCACCTGCCCTCAGACAACTTCTGCCCTGACACCAGGAGAGATTCACCTGCCCTCAGACAACTTCTGCCCTGAGACCAGGAAGGATTCACCTGCCCTCAGACAACTTCTGCCCTGAGACCAGGAGAGATTCACCTGCCCTCAGACAACTTCGGCCCTGAGACCAGGAGGGATTCACCTGCCCTCAGACAACTTCTGCCCTGAGACCAGGAGGGATTCACCTGCCCTCAGACAACTTCTGCCCTGAGACCAGGAGCGATTCACCTGCCCTCAGACAACTTGTGCCCTGAGACCAGGAGAGATTCGCCTGCCCTCAGACAACTTCTTCCCCGGGAGACCAGGAGAGAGAGTTGACTCCCTTTTGTCCAACTATGTTGCCTTAAAACAGAAAAATACAACTTCCGCCCTGAGACCAGGAGAGATTCACCTGCCCTCAGACAACTTCTGCCCTGAGACCAGGAGAGATTCACCTGCCCTCAGACAACTTCTGCCCTGAGACCAGGAGAGATTCACCTGCCCTCAGACAACTTCTGCCCTGAGACCAGGAGGGATTCACCTGCCCTCAGACAACTTCTGCCCTGAGACCAGGAGAGATTCACCTGCCCTTAGACAACTTCTGCCCTGAGACCAGGAGGGATTCACCTGCCCTCAGACAACTTCTGCCCTGAGACCAGGAGAGATTCACCTGCCCTCAGACAACTTCTGCCCTGAGACCAGGAGGGATTCACCTGCCCTCAGACAACTTCTGCCCTGAGACCAGGAGGGATTCACCTGCCCTCAGACAACTTCTGCCCTGAGACCAGGAAGGATTCACCTGCCCTCAGACAACTTCTGCCCTGAGACCAGGAGGGATTCACCTGCCCTCAGACAACTTGTGCCCTGAGACCAGGAAGGATTCACCTGCCCTCAGACAACTTCTTCCCCGGGAGACCAGGAGAGAGAGTTCACTCCCTTTTGTCCAACTATGTTGCCTTAAAACAGAAAAATACAACTTCTGCCCTGAGACCAGGAGAGATTCACCTGCCCTCAGACAACTTCTGCCCTGAGACCAGGAGAGATTCACCTGCCCTCAGACAACTTCTGCCCTGAGACCAGGAGGGATTCACCTGCCCTCAGACAACTTCTGCCCTGAGACCAGGAGAGATTCACCTGCCCTCAGACAACTTCTGCCCTGAGACCAGGAGGGATTCACCTGCCCTCAGACAACTTCTGCCCTGAGACCAGGAGAGATTCACCTGCCCTTAGACAACTTCTGCCCTGAGACCAGGAGGGATTCACCTGCCCTCAGACAACTTCTGCCCTGAGACCAGGAGAGATTCACCTGCCCTCAGACAACTTCTGCCCTGAGACCAGGAGGGATTCACCTGCCCTCAGACAACTTCTGCCCTGAGACCAGGAGGGATTCACCTGCCCTCAGACAACTTCTGCCCTGACACCAGGAGAGATTCACCTGCCCTCAGACAACTTCTGCCCTGAGACCAGGAAGGATTCACCTGCCCTCAGACAACTTCTGCCCTGAGACCAGGAGAGATTCACCTGCCCTCAGACAACTTCGGCCCTGAGACCAGGAGAGATTCACCTGCCCTCAGACAACTTCTGCCCTGAGACCAGGAGGGATTCACCTGCCCTCAGACAACTTCTGCCCTGAGACCAGGAGAGATTCACCTGCCCTCAGACAACTTCTGCCCTGAGACCAGGAGAGATTCACCTGCCCTCAGACAACTTTGGCCCTGAGACCAGGAGGGATTCACCTGCCCTCAGACAACTTCTGCCCTGAGACCAGGAGGGATTCACCTGCCCTCAGACAACTTCTTCCCCGGGAGACCAGGAGAGAGAGTTGACTCCCTTTTGTCCAACTATGTTGCTTTAAAACAGAAAAATACAACTTCCGCCCTGAGACCAGGAGAGATTCACCTGCCCTCAGACAACTTCTGCCCTGAGACCAGGAGAGATTCACCTGCCCTCAGACAACTTCGGCCCTGAGACCAGGAGAGATTCACCTGCCCTCAGACAACTTCTGCCCTGAGACCAGGAGGGATTCACCTGCCCTCAGACAACTTCTGCCCTGAGACCAGGAGAGATTCACCTGCCCTCAGACAACTTCTGCCCTGAGACCAGGAGCGATTCACCTGCCCTCAGACAACTTGTGCCCTGAGACCAGGAGAGATTCGCCTGCCCTCAGACAACTTCTTCCCCGGGAGACCAGGAGAGAGAGTTGACTCCCTTTTGTCCAACTATGTTGCCTTAAAACAGAAAAATACAACTTTGGCCCTGAGACCAGGAGAGATTCACCTGTCCTCAGACAACTTCTGCCCTGAGACCAGGAGGGATCCACCTGCCCTCAGACAACTTCTGCCCTGAGACCAGGAGAGATTCACCTGCCCTCAGACAACTTCTGCCCTGAGACCAGGAGAGATTCACCTGCCCTCAGACAACTTCTGCCCTGAGACCAGGAGGGATTCACCTGCCCTCAGACAACTTCTGCCCTGAGACCAGGAGAGATTCACCTGCCCTTAGACAACTTCTGCCCTGAGACCAGGAGGGATTCACCTGCCCTCAGACAACTTCTGCCCTGAGACCAGGAGAGATTCACCTGCCCTCAGACAACTTCTGCCCTGAGACCAGGAGGGATTCACCTGCCCTCAGACAACTTCTGCCCTGAGACCAGGAGGGATTCACCTGCCCTCAGACAACTTCTGCCCTGAGACCAGGAAGGATTCACCTGCCCTCAGACAACTTCTGCCCTGAGACCAGGAGGGATTCACCTGCCCTCAGACAACTTGTGCCCTGAGACCAGGAAGGATTCACCTGCCCTCAGACAACTTCTTCCCCGGGAGACCAGGAGAGAGAGTTGACTCCCTTTTGTCCAACTATGTTGCCTTAAAACAGAAAAATACAACTTCTGCCCTGAGACCAGGAGAGATTCACCTGCCCTCAGACAACTTCTGCCCTGAGACCAGGAGAGATTCACCTGCCCTCAGACAACTTCTGCCCTGAGACCAGGAGGGATTCACCTGCCCTCAGACAACTTCTGCCCTGAGACCAGGAGAGATTCACCTGCCCTCAGACAACTTCTGCCCTGAGACCAGGAGGGATTCACCTGCCCTCAGACAACTTCTGCCCTGAGACCAGGAGAGATTCACCTGCCCTTAGACAACTTCTGCCCTGAGACCAGGAGGGATTCACCTGCCCTCAGACAACTTCTGCCCTGAGACCAGGAGGGATTCACCTGCCCTCAGACAACTTCTTCCCCGGGAGACCAGGAGAGAGAGTTGACTCCCTTTTGTCCAACTATGTTGCTTTAAAACAGAAAAATACAACTTCCGCCCTGAGACCAGGAGAGATTCACCTGCCCTCAGACAACTTCTGCCCTGAGACCAGGAGAGATTCACCTGCCCTCAGACAACTTCGGCCCTGAGACCAGGAGAGATTCACCTGCCCTCAGACAACTTCTGCCCTGAGACCAGGAGGGATTCACCTGCCCTCAGACAACTTCTGCCCTGAGACCAGGAGAGATTCACCTGCCCTCAGACAACTTCTGCCCTGAGACCAGGAGCGATTCACCTGCCCTCAGACAACTTGTGCCCTGAGACCAGGAGAGATTCGCCTGCCCTCAGACAACTTCTTCCCCGGGAGACCAGGAGAGAGAGTTGACTCCCTTTTGTCCAACTATGTTGCCTTAAAACAGAAAAATACAACTTTGGCCCTGAGACCAGGAGAGATTCACCTGTCCTCAGACAACTTCTGCCCTGAGACCAGGAGGGATCCACCTGCCCTCAGACAACTTCTGCCCTGAGACCAGGAGAGATTCACCTGCCCTCAGACAACTTCTGCCCTGAGACCAGGAGGGATTCACCTGCCCTCAGACAACTTGTGCCCTGAGACCAGGAAGGATTCACCTGCCCTCAGACAACTTCTGCCCTGAGACCAGGAGAGATTCACCTGCCCTCAGACAACTTCTGCCCTGAGACCAGGAGAGATTCACCTGCCCTCAGACAACTTTGGCCCTGAGACCAGGAGGGATTCACCTGCCCTTAGACAACTTCTGCCCTGAGACCAGGAGGGATTCACCTGCCCTCAGACAACTTCTGCCCTGAGACCAGGAGAGATTCACCTGCCCTCAGACAACTTCTGCCCTGAGACCAGGAGCGATTCACCTGCCCTCAGACAACTTGTGCCCTGAGACCAGGAGAGATTCGCCTGCCCTCAGACAACTTCTTCCCCGGGAGACCAGGAGAGAGAGTTGACTCCCTTTTGTCCAACTATGTTGCCTTAAAACAGAAAAATACAACTTCCGCCCTGAGACCAGGAGGGATTCACCTGCCCTCAGACAACTTCTGCCCTGAGACCAGGAGAGATTCACCTGCCCTCAGACAACTTCTGCCCTGAGACCAGGAGAGATTCACCTGCCCTCAGACAACTTCTGCCCTGAGACCAGGAGAGATTCACCTGCCCTCAGACAACTTTGGCCCTGAGACCAGGAGAGATTCACCTGCCCTCAGACAACTTCTGCCCTGAGACCAGGAGGGATTCACCTGCCCTCAGACAACTTCGGCCCTGAGACCAGGAGAGATTCACCTGCCCTCAGACAGCTTCTGCCCTGAGACCAGGAGGGATTCACCTGCCCTCAGACAACTTCTGCCCTGAGACCAGGAGAGATTCACCTGCCCTCAGACAACTTCTGCCCTGAGACCAGGAGAGATTCACCTGCCCTCAGACAACTTTGGCCCTGAGACCAGGAGGGATTCACCTGCCCTCAGACAACTTCTGCCCTGAGACCAGGAGGGATTCACCTGCCCTCAGACAACTTCTTCCCCGGGAGACCAGGAGAGAGAGTTGACTCCCTTTTGTCCAACTATGTTGCCTTAAAACAGAAAAATACAACTTCCGCCCTGAGACCAGGAGAGATTCACCTGCCCTCAGACAACTTCTGCCCTGAGACCAGGAGAGATTCACCTGCCCTCAGACAACTTCGGCCCTGAGACCAGGAGAGATTCACCTGCCCTCAGACAACTTCTGCCCTGAGACCAGGAGGGATTCACCTGCCCTCAGACAACTTCTGCCCTGAGACCAGGAGAGATTCACCTGCCCTCAGACAACTTCTGCCCTGAGACCAGGAGCGATTCACCTGCCCTCAGACAACTTGTGCCCTGAGACCAGGAGAGATTCGCCTGCCCTCAGACAACTTCTTCCCCGGGAGACCAGGAGAGAGAGTTGACTCCCTTTTGTCCAACTATGTTGCCTTAAAACAGAAAAATACAACTTCGGCCCTGAGACAAGGAGAGATTCACCTGCCCTCAGACAACTTCTGCCCTGAGACCAGGAGGGATCCACCTGCCCTCAGACAACTTCTGCCCTGAGACCAGGAGAGATTCACCTGCCCTCAGACAACTTCTGCCCTGAGACCAGGAGGGATTCACCTGCCCTCAGACAACTTGTGCCCTGAGACCAGGAAGGATTCACCTGCCCTCAGACAACTTCTGCCCTGAGACCAGGAGAGATTCACCTGCCCTCAGACAACTTCTGCCCTGAGACCAGGAGAGATTCACCTGCCCTCAGACAACTTCTGCCCTGAGACCAGGAGAGATTCACCTGCCCTCAGACAACTTTGGCCCTGAGACCAGGAGGGATTCACCTGCCCTTAGACAACTTCTGCCCTGAGACCAGGAGGGATTCACCTGCCCTCAGACAACTTCTGCCCTGAGACCAGGAGAGATTCACCTGCTCTCAGACAACTTCTGCCCTGAGACCAGGAGCGATTCACCTGCCCTCAGACAACTTGTGCCCTGAGACCAGGAGAGATTCGCCTGCCCTCAGACAACTTCTTCCCCGGGAGACCAGGAGAGAGAGTTGACTCCCTTTTGTCCAACTATGTTGCCTTAAAACAGAAAAATACAACTTTGGCCCTGAGACCAGGAGAGATTCACCTGCCCTCAGACAACTTCTGCCCTGAGACCAGGAGAGATTCACCTGCCCTCAGACAACTTCTGCCCTGAGACCAGGAGGGATTCACCTGCCCTCAGACAACTTCTGCCCTGAGACCAGGAGAGATTCACCTGCCCTCAGACAACTTCTGCCCTGAGACCAGGAGAGATTCACCTGCCCTCAGACAACTTCTTCCCCGGGAGACCAGGAGAGAGAGTTGACTCCCTTTTGTCCAACTATGTTGCCTTAAAACAGAAAAATACAACTTCCGCCCTGAGACCAGGAGAGATTCACCTGCCCTCAGACAACTTCTGCCCTGAGACCAGGAGAGATTCACCTGCCCTCAGACAACTTCTGCCCTGAGACCAGGAGAGATTCACCTGCCCTCAGACAACTTCTGCCCTGAGACCAGGAGGGATTCACCTGCCCTCAGACAACTTCTGCCCTGAGACCAGGAGAGATTCACCTGCCCTTAGACAACTTCTGCCCTGAGACCAGGAGGGATTCACCTGCCCTCAGACAACTTTGGCCCTGAGACCAGGAGAGATTCACCTGCCCTCAGACAACTTCTGCCCTGAGACCAGGAGGGATTCACCTGCCCTCAGACAACTTCTGCCCTGAGACCAGGAGAGATTCACCTGCCCTCAGACAACTTCTGCCCTGAGACCAGGAAGGATTCACCTGCCCTCAGACAACTTCTGCCCTGAGACCAGGAGGGATTCACCTGCCCTCAGACAACTTGTGCCCTGAGACCAGGAAGGATTCACCTGCCCTCAGACAACTTCTTCCCCGGGAGACCAGGAGAGAGAGTTGACTCCCTTTTGTCCAACTATGTTGCCTTAAAACAGAAAAATACAACTTCTGCCCTGAGACCAGGAGAGATTCACCTGCCCTCAGACAACTTCTGCCCTGAGACCAGGAGAGATTCACCTGCCCTCAGACAACTTCTGCCCTGAGACCAGGAGGGATTCACCTGCCCTCAGACAACTTCTGCCCTGAGACCAGGAGGGATTCACCTGCCCTCAGACAACTTCTGCCCTGAGACCAGGAGGGATTCACCTGCCCTCAGACAACTTCTGCCCTGAGACCAGGAGGGATTCACCTGCCCTCAGACAACTTCTGCCCTGAGACCAGGAGAGATTCACCTGCCCTCAGACAACTTCTGCCCTGAGACCAGGAGGGATTCACCTGCCCTCAGACAACTTCTGCCCTGAGACCAGGAGGGATTCACCTGCCCTCAGACAACTTCTGCCCTGACACCAGGAGAGATTCACCTGCCCTCAGACAACTTCTGCCCTGAGACCAGGAAGGATTCACCTGCCCTCAGACAACTTCTGCCCTGAGACCAGGAGAGATTCACCTGCCCTCAGACAACTTCGGCCCTGAGACCAGGAGAGATTCACCTGCCCTCAGACAACTTCTGCCCTGAGACCAGGAGGGATTCACCTGCCCTCAGACAACTTCTGCCCTGAGACCAGGAGAGATTCACCTGCCCTCAGACAACTTCTGCCCTGAGACCAGGAGAGATTCACCTGCCCTCAGACAACTTTGGCCCTGAGACCAGGAGGGATTCACCTGCCCTCAGACAACTTCTGCCCTGAGACCAGGAGGGATTCACCTGCCCTCAGACAACTTCTTCCCCGGGAGACCAGGAGAGAGAGTTGACTCCCTTTTGTCCAACTATGTTGCCTTAAAACAGAAAAATACAACTTCCGCCCTGAGACCAGGAGAGATTCACCTGCCCTCAGACAACTTCTGCCCTGAGACCAGGAGAGATTCACCTGCCCTCAGACAACTTCGGCCCTGAGACCAGGAGAGATTCACCTGCCCTCAGACAACTTCTGCCCTGAGACCAGGAGGGATTCACCTGCCCTCAGACAACTTCTGCCCTGAGACCAGGAGAGATTCACCTGCCCTCAGACAACTTCTGCCCTGAGACCAGGAGCGATTCACCTGCCCTCAGACAACTTGTGCCCTGAGACCAGGAGAGATTCGCCTGCCCTCAGACAACTTCTTCCCCGGGAGACCAGGAGAGAGAGTTGACTCCCTTTTGTCCAACTATGTTGCCTTAAAACAGAAAAATACAACTTTGGCCCCGAGACCAGGAGAGATTCACCTGCCCTCAGACAACTTCTGCCCTGAGACCAGGAGGGATCCACCTGCCCTCAGACAACTTCTGCCCTGAGACCAGGAGAGATTCACCTGCCCTCAGACAACTTCTGCCCTGAGACCAGGAGGGATTCACCTGCCCTCAGACAACTTGTGCCCTGAGACCAGGAAGGATTCACCTGCCCTCAGACAACTTCTGCCCTGAGACCAGGAGAGATTCACCTGCCCTCAGACAACTTCTGCCCTGAGACCAGGAGAGATTCACCTGCCCTCAGACAACTTTGGCCCTGAGACCAGGAGGGATTCACCTGCCCTCAGACAACTTCTGCCCTGAGACCAGGAGGGATTCACCTGCCCTCAGACAACTTCTGCCCTGAGACCAGGAGAGATTCACCTGCCCTCAGACAACTTCTGCCCTGAGACCAGGAGCGATTCACCTGCCCTCAGACAACTTGTGCCCTGAGACCAGGAGAGATTCGCCTGCCCTCAGACAACTTCTTCCCCGGGAGACCAGGAAAGAGAGTTGACTCCCTTTTGTCCAACTATGTTTCCTTAAAACAGAAAAATACAACTTCCGCCTTGAGACCAGGAGGGATTCACCTGCCCTCAGACAACTTCTGCCCTGAGACCAGGAGAGATTCACCTGCCCTCAGACAACTTCTGCCCTGAGACCAGGAGGGATTCACCTGCCCTCAGACAACTTCTGCCCTGAGACCAGGAGAGATTCACCTGCCCTCAGACAACTTCTGCCCTGAGACCAGGAGGGATTCACCTGCCCTCAGACAACTTCTGCCCTGAGACCAGGAGAGATTCACCTGCCCTCAGACAACTTCTGCCCTGAGACCAGGAGAGATTCACCTGCCCTCAGACAACTTCTGCTCTGAGACCAGGAGAGATTCACCTGCCCTCAGACAACTTCTGCCCTGAGACCAGGAGAGATTCACCTGCCCTCAGACAACTTCTGCCCTGAGACCAGGAGAGATTCACCTGCCCTCAGACAACTTCTGCCCTGAGACCAGGAGAGATTCACCTGCCCTCAGACAACTTCTGCCCTGAGACCAGGAGGGATTCACCTGCCCTCAGACAACTTGTGCCCTGAGACCAGGAAGGATTCACCTGCCCTCAGACAACTTCTGCCCTGAGACCAGGAGAGATTCACCTGCCCTCAGACAACTTCTGCCCTGAGACCAGGAGGGATTCACCTGCCCTTAGACAACTTCTGCCCTGAGACCAGGAGGGATTCACCTGCCCTCAGACAACTTCTGCCCTGAGACCAGGAGAGATTCACCTGCTCTCAGACAACTTCTGCCCTGAGACCAGGAGCGATTCACCTGCCCTCAGACAACTTGTGCCCTGAGACCAGGAGAGATTCGCCTGCCCTCAGACAACTTCTTCCCCGGGAGACCAGGAGAGAGAGTTGACTCCCTTTTGTCCAACTATGTTGCCTTAAAACAGAAAAATACAACTTTGGCCCTGAGACCAGGAGAGATTCACCTGCCCTCAGACAACTTCTGCCCTGAGACCAGGAGAGATTCACCTGCCCTCAGACAACTTCTGCCCTGAGACCAGGAGGGATTCACCTGCCCTCAGACAACTTCTGCCCTGAGACCAGGAGAGATTCACCTGCCCTCAGACAACTTCTGCCCTGAGACCAGGAGAGATTCACCTGCCCTCAGACAACTTCTTCCCCGGGAGACCAGGAGAGAGAGTTGACTCCCTTTTGTCCAACTATGTTGCCTTAAAACAGAAAAATACAACTTCCGCCCTGAGACCAGGAGGGATTCACCTGCCCTCAGACAACTTCTGCCCTGAGACCAGGAGAGATTCACCTGCTCTCAGACAACTTCTGCCCTGAGACCAGGAGCGATTCACCTGCCCTCAGACAACTTGTGCCCTGAGACCAGGAGAGATTCGCCTGCCCTCAGACAACTTCTTCCCCGGGAGACCAGGAGAGAGAGTTGACTCCCTTTTGTCCAACTATGTTGCCTTAAAACAGAAAAATACAACTTTGGCCCTGAGACCAGGAGAGATTCACCTGCCCTCAGACAACTTCTGCCCTGAGACCAGGAGAGATTCACCTGCCCTCAGACAACTTCTGCCCTGAGACCAGGAGGGATTCACCTGCCCTCAGACAACTTCTGCCCTGAGACCAGGAGAGATTCACCTGCCCTCAGACAACTTCTGCCCTGAGACCAGGAGAGATTCACCTGCCCTCAGACAACTTCTTCCCCGGGAGACCAGGAGAGAGAGTTGACTCCCTTTTGTCCAACTATGTTGCCTTAAAACAGAAAAATACAACTTCCGCCCTGAGACCAGGAGGGATTCACCTGCCCTCAGACAACTTCTGCCCTGAGACCAGGAGAGATTCACCTGCCCTCAGACAACTTCTGCCCTGAGACCAGGAGGGATTCACCTGCCCTCAGACAACTTCTGCCCTGAGACCAGGAGAGATTCACCTGCCCTCAGACAACTTCTGCCCTGAGACCAGGAGAGATTCACCTGCCCTCAGACAACTTTGGCCCTGAGACCAGGAGAGATTCACCTGCCCTCAGACAACTTCTGCCCTGAGACCAGGAGGGATTCACCTGCCCTCAGACAACTTTGGCCCTGAGACCAGGAGAGATTCACCTGCCCTCAGACAACTTCTGCCCTGAGACCAGGAGGGATTCACCTGCCCTCAGACAACTTCTGCCCTGAGACCAGGAGAGATTCACCTGCCCTCAGACAACTTCTTCCCCGGGAGACCAGGAGAGAGAGTTGACTCCCTTTTGTCCAACTATGTTGCCTTAAAACAGAAAAATACAACTTCCGCCCTGAGACCAGGAGAGATTCACCTGCCCTCAGACAACTTCTGCCCTGAGACCAGGAGGGATTCACCTGCCCTCAGACAACTTCTGCCCTGAGACCAGGAGAGATTCACCTGCCCTCAGACAACTTCTGCCCTGAGACCAGGAGAGATTCACCTGCCCTCAGACAACTTTGGCCCTGAGACCAGGAGGGATTCACCTGCCCTTAGACAACTTCTGCCCTGAGACCAGGAGGGATTCACCTGCCCTCAGACAACTTCTTCCCCGGGAGACCAGGAGAGAGAGTTGACTCCCTTTTGTCCAACTATGTTGCCTTAAAACAGAAAAATACAACTTCCGCCCTGAGACCAGGAGAGATTCACCTGCCCTCAGACAACTTCTGCCCTGAGACCAGGAGAGATTCACCTGCCCTCAGACAACTTCTGCCCTGAGACCAGGAGAGATTCACCTGCCCTCAGACAACTTCTGCCCTGAGACCAGGAGGGATTCACCTGCCCTCAGACAACTTCTGCCCTGAGACCAGGAGAGATTCACCTGCCCTTAGACAACTTCTGCCCTGAGACCAGGAGGGATTCACCTGCCCTCAGACAACTTCTGCCCTGAGACCAGGAGAGATTCACCTGCCCTCAGACAACTTCTGCCCTGAGACCAGGAGGGATTCACCTGCCCTCAGACAACTTCTGCCCTGAGACCAGGAGGGATTCACCTGCCCTCAGACAACTTCTGCCCTGAGACCAGGAAGGATTCACCTGCCCTCAGACAACTTCTGCCCTGAGACCAGGAGGGATTCACCTGCCCTCAGACAACTTGTGCCCTGAGACCAGGAAGGATTCACCTGCCCTCAGACAACTTCTTCCCCGGGAGACCAGGAGAGAGAGTTGACTCCCTTTTGTCCAACTATGTTGCCTTAAAACAGAAAAATACAACTTCTGCCCTGAGACCAGGAGAGATTCACCTGCCCTCAGACAACTTCTGCCCTGAGACCAGGAGAGATTCACCTGCCCTCAGACAACTTCTGCCCTGAGACCAGGAGGGATTCACCTGCCCTCAGACAACTTCTGCCCTGAGACCAGGAGAGATTCACCTGCCCTCAGACAACTTCTGCCCTGAGACCAGGAGGGATTCACCTGCCCTCAGACAACTTCTGCCCTGAGACCAGGAGAGATTCACCTGCCCTTAGACAACTTCTGCCCTGAGACCAGGAGGGATTCACCTGCCCTCAGACAACTTCTGCCCTGAGACCAGGAGAGATTCACCTGCCCTCAGACAACTTCTGCCCTGAGACCAGGAGGGATTCACCTGCCCTCAGACAACTTCTGCCCTGAGACCAGGAGGGATTCACCTGCCCTCAGACAACTTCTGCCCTGACACCAGGAGAGATTCACCTGCCCTCAGACAACTTCTGCCCTGAGACCAGGAAGGATTCACCTGCCCTCAGACAACTTCTGCCCTGAGACCAGGAGAGATTCACCTGCCCTCAGACAACTTCGGCCCTGAGACCAGGAGAGATTCACCTGCCCTCAGACAACTTCTGCCCTGAGACCAGGAGGGATTCACCTGCCCTCAGACAACTTCTGCCCTGAGACCAGGAGAGATTCACCTGCCCTCAGACAACTTCTGCCCTGAGACCAGGAGCGATTCACCTGCCCTCAGACAACTTGTGCCCTGAGACCAGGAGAGATTCGCCTGCCCTCAGACAACTTCTTCCCCGGGAGACCAGGAGAGAGAGTTGACTCCCTTTTGTCCAACTATGTTGCCTTAAAACAGAAAAATACAACTTCCGCCCTGAGACCAGGAGAGATTCACCTGCCCTCAGACAACTTCTGCCCTGAGACCAGGAGAGATTCACCTGCCCTCAGACAACTTCGGCCCTGAGACCAGGAGAGATTCACCTGCCCTCAGACAACTTCTGCCCTGAGACCAGGAGGGATTCACCTGCCCTCAGACAACTTCTGCCCTGAGACCAGGAGAGATTCACCTGCCCTTAGACAACTTCTGCCCTGAGACCAGGAGGGATTCACCTGCCCTCAGACAACTTCTGCCCTGAGACCAGGAGAGATTCACCTGCCCTCAGACAACTTCTGCCCTGAGACCAGGAGGGATTCACCTGCCCTCAGACAACTTCTGCCCTGAGACCAGGAGGGATTCACCTGCCCTCAGACAACTTCTGCCCTGAGACCAGGAAGGATTCACCTGCCCTCAGACAACTTCTGCCCTGAGACCAGGAGGGATTCACCTGCCCTCAGACAACTTGTGCCCTGAGACCAGGAAGGATTCACCTGCCCTCAGACAACTTCTTCCCCGGGAGACCAGGAGAGAGAGTTGACTCCCTTTTGTCCAACTATGTTGCCTTAAAACAGAAAAATACAACTTCTGCCCTGAGACCAGGAGAGATTCACCTGCCCTCAGACAACTTCTGCCCTGAGACCAGGAGAGATTCACCTGCCCTCAGACAACTTCTGCCCTGAGACCAGGAGGGATTCACCTGCCCTCAGACAACTTCTGCCCTGAGACCAGGAGAGATTCACCTGCCCTCAGACAACTTCTGCCCTGAGACCAGGAGGGATTCACCTGCCCTCAGACAACTTCTGCCCTGAGACCAGGAGAGATTCACCTGCCCTCAGACAACTTCTGCCCTGAGACCAGGAGGGATTCACCTGCCCTCAGACAACTTCTTCCCCGGGAGACCAGGAGAGAGAGTTGACTCCCTTTTGTCCAACTATGTTGCTTTAAAACAGAAAAATACAACTTCCGCCCTGAGACCAGGAGAGATTCACCTGCCCTCAGACAACTTCTGCCCTGAGACCAGGAGAGATTCACCTGCCCTCAGACAACTTCGGCCCTGAGACCAGGAGAGATTCACCTGCCCTCAGACAACTTCTGCCCTGAGACCAGGAGAGATTCACCTGCCCTTAGACAACTTCTGCCCTGAGACCAGGAGGGATTCACCTGCCCTCAGACAACTTCTGCCCTGAGACCAGGAGAGATTCACCTGCCCTCAGACAACTTCTGCCCTGAGACCAGGAGGGATTCACCTGCCCTCAGACAACTTCTGCCCTGAGACCAGGAGGGATTCACCTGCCCTCAGACAACTTCTGCCCTGACACCAGGAGAGATTCACCTGCCCTCAGACAACTTCTGCCCTGAGACCAGGAAGGATTCACCTGCCCTCAGACAACTTCTGCCCTGAGACCAGGAGAGATTCACCTGCCCTCAGACAACTTCGGCCCTGAGACCAGGAGAGATTCACCTGCCCTCAGACAACTTCTGCCCTGAGACCAGGAGGGATTCACCTGCCCTCAGACAACTTCTGCCCTGAGACCAGGAGAGATTCACCTGCCCTCAGACAACTTCTGCCCTGAGACCAGGAGAGATTCACCTGCCCTCAGACAACTTTGGCCCTGAGACCAGGAGGGATTCACCTGCCCTCAGACAACTTCTGCCCTGAGACCAGGAGGGATTCACCTGCCCTCAGACAACTTCTTCCCCGGGAGACCAGGAGAGAGAGTTGACTCCCTTTTGTCCAACTATGTTGCTTTAAAACAGAAAAATACCACTTCCGCCCTGAGACCAGGAGAGATTCACCTGCCCTCAGACAACTTCTGCCCTGAGACCAGGAGAGATTCACCTGCCCTCAGACAACTTCGGCCCTGAGACCAGGAGAGATTCACCTGCCCTCAGACAACTTCTGCCCTGAGACCAGGAGGGATTCACCTGCCCTCAGACAACTTCTGCCCTGAGACCAGGAGAGATTCACCTGCCCTCAGACAACTTCTGCCCTGAGACCAGGAGCGATTCACCTGCCCTCAGACAACTTGTGCCCTGAGACCAGGAGAGATTCGCCTGCCCTCAGACAACTTCTTCCCCGGGAGACCAGGAGAGAGAGTTGACTCCCTTTTGTCCAACTATGTTGCCTTAAAACAGAAAAATACAACTTTGGCCCTGAGACCAGGAGAGATTCACCTGTCCTCAGACAACTTCTGCCCTGAGACCAGGAGGGATCCACCTGCCCTCAGACAACTTCTGCCCTGAGACCAGGAGAGATTCACCTGCCCTCAGACAACTTCTGCCCTGAGACCAGGAGAGATTCACCTGCCCTCAGACAACTTCTGCCCTGAGACCAGGAGGGATTCACCTGCCCTCAGACAACTTCTGCCCTGAGACCAGGAGAGATTCACCTGCCCTTAGACAACTTCTGCCCTGAGACCAGGAGGGATTCACCTGCCCTCAGACAACTTCTGCCCTGAGACCAGGAGAGATTCACCTGCCCTCAGACAACTTCTGCCCTGAGACCAGGAGGGATTCACCTGCCCTCAGACAACTTCTGCCCTGAGACCAGGAGGGATTCACCTGCCCTCAGACAACTTCTGCCCTGAGACCAGGAAGGATTCACCTGCCCTCAGACAACTTCTGCCCTGAGACCAGGAGGGATTCACCTGCCCTCAGACAACTTGTGCCCTGAGACCAGGAAGGATTCACCTGCCCTCAGACAACTTCTTCCCCGGGAGACCAGGAGAGAGAGTTGACTCCCTTTTGTCCAACTATGTTGCCTTAAAACAGAAAAATACAACTTCTGCCCTGAGACCAGGAGAGATTCACCTGCCCTCAGACAACTTCTGCCCTGAGACCAGGAGAGATTCACCTGCCCTCAGACAACTTCTGCCCTGAGACCAGGAGGGATTCACCTGCCCTCAGACAACTTCTGCCCTGAGACCAGGAGAGATTCACCTGCCCTCAGACAACTTCTGCCCTGAGACCAGGAGGGATTCACCTGCCCTCAGACAACTTCTGCCCTGAGACCAGGAGAGATTCACCTGCCCTCAGACAACTTCTGCCCTGAGACCAGGAGGGATTCACCTGCCCTCAGACAACTTCTTCCCCGGGAGACCAGGAGAGAGAGTTGACTCCCTTTTGTCCAACTATGTTGCTTTAAAACAGAAAAATACAACTTCCGCCCTGAGACCAGGAGAGATTCACCTGCCCTCAGACAACTTCTGCCCTGAGACCAGGAGAGATTCACCTGCCCTCAGACAACTTCGGCCCTGAGACCAGGAGAGATTCACCTGCCCTCAGACAACTTCTGCCCTGAGACCAGGAGGGATTCACCTGCCCTCAGACAACTTCTGCCCTGAGACCAGGAGAGATTCACCTGCCCTCAGACAACTTCTGCCCTGAGACCAGGAGCGATTCACCTGCCCTCAGACAACTTGTGCCCTGAGACCAGGAGAGATTCGCCTGCCCTCAGACAACTTCTTCCCCGGGAGACCAGGAGAGAGAGTTGACTCCCTTTTGTCCAACTATGTTGCCTTAAAACAGAAAAATACAACTTTGGCCCTGAGACCAGGAGAGATTCACCTGTCCTCAGACAACTTCTGCCCTGAGACCAGGAGGGATCCACCTGCCCTCAGACAACTTCTGCCCTGAGACCAGGAGAGATTCACCTGCCCTCAGACAACTTCTGCCCTGAGACCAGGAGGGATTCACCTGCCCTCAGACAACTTGTGCCCTGAGACCAGGAAGGATTCACCTGCCCTCAGACAACTTCTGCCCTGAGACCAGGAGAGATTCACCTGCCCTCAGACAACTTCTGCCCTGAGACCAGGAGAGATTCACCTGCCCTCAGACAACTTTGGCCCTGAGACCAGGAGGGATTCACCTGCCCTTAGACAACTTCTGCCCTGAGACCAGGAGGGATTCACCTGCCCTCAGACAACTTCTGCCCTGAGACCAGGAGAGATTCACCTGCCCTCAGACAACTTCTGCCCTGAGACCAGGAGCGATTCACCTGCCCTCAGACAACTTGTGCCCTGAGACCAGGAGAGATTCGCCTGCCCTCAGACAACTTCTTCCCCGGGAGACCAGGAGAGAGAGTTGACTCCCTTTTGTCCAACTATGTTGCCTTAAAACAGAAAAATACAACTTCCGCCCTGAGACCAGGAGGGATTCACCTGCCCTCAGACAACTTGTGCCCTGAGACCAGGAGAGATTCGCCTGCCCTCAGACAACTTCTTCCCCGGGAGACCAGGAGAGAGAGTTGACTCCCTTTTGTCCAACTATGTTGCCTTAAAACAGAAAAATACAACTTTGGCCCTGAGACCAGGAGAGATTCACCTGCCCTCAGACAACTTCTGCCCTGAGACCAGGAGAGATTCACCTGCCCTCAGACAACTTCTGCCCTGAGACCAGGAGGGATTCACCTGCCCTCAGACAACTTCTGCCCTGAGACCAGGAGAGATTCACCTGCCCTCAGACAACTTCTGCCCTGAGACCAGGAGAGATTCACCTGCCCTCAGACAACTTCTTCCCCGGGAGACCAGGAGAGAGAGTTGACTCCCTTTTGTCCAACTATGTTGCCTTAAAACAGAAAAATACAACTTCCGCCCTGAGACCAGGAGGGATTCACCTGCCCTCAGACAACTTCTGCCCTGAGACCAGGAGAGATTCACCTGCCCTCAGACAACTTCTGCCCTGAGACCAGGAGGGATTCACCTGCCCTCAGACAACTTCTGCCCTGAGACCAGGAGAGATTCACCTGCCCTCAGACAACTTCTGCCCTGAGACCAGGAGAGATTCACCTGCCCTCAGACAACTTTGGCCCTGAGACCAGGAGAGATTCACCTGCCCTCAGACAACTTCTGCCCTGAGACCAGGAGGGATTCACCTGCCCTCAGACAACTTTGGCCCTGAGACCAGGAGAGATTCACCTGCCCTCAGACAACTTCTGCCCTGAGACCAGGAGGGATTCACCTGCCCTCAGACAACTTCTGCCCTGAGACCAGGAGAGATTCACCTGCCCTCAGACAACTTCTTCCCCGGGAGACCAGGAGAGAGAGTTGACTCCCTTTTGTCCAACTATGTTGCCTTAAAACAGAAAAATACAACTTCCGCCCTGAGACCAGGAGAGATTCACCTGCCCTCAGACAACTTCTGCCCTGAGACCAGGAGGGATTCACCTGCCCTCAGACAACTTCTGCCCTGAGACCAGGAGAGATTCACCTGCCCTCAGACAACTTCTGCCCTGAGACCAGGAGAGATTCACCTGCCCTCAGACAACTTTGGCCCTGAGACCAGGAGGGATTCACCTGCCCTTAGACAACTTCTGCCCTGAGACCAGGAGGGATTCACCTGCCCTCAGACAACTTCTTCCCCGGGAGACCAGGAGAGAGAGTTGACTCCCTTTTGTCCAACTATGTTGCCTTAAAACAGAAAAATACAACTTCCGCCCTGAGACCAGGAGAGATTCACCTGCCCTCAGACAACTTCTGCCCTGAGACCAGGAGAGATTCACCTGCCCTCAGACAACTTCTGCCCTGAGACCAGGAGAGATTCACCTGCCCTCAGACAACTTCTGCCCTGAGACCAGGAGGGATTCACCTGCCCTCAGACAACTTCTGCCCTGAGACCAGGAGAGATTCACCTGCCCTTAGACAACTTCTGCCCTGAGACCAGGAGGGATTCACCTGCCCTCAGACAACTTCTGCCCTGAGACCAGGAGAGATTCACCTGCCCTCAGACAACTTCTGCCCTGAGACCAGGAGGGATTCACCTGCCCTCAGACAACTTCTGCCCTGAGACCAGGAGGGATTCACCTGCCCTCAGACAACTTCTGCCCTGAGACCAGGAAGGATTCACCTGCCCTCAGACAACTTCTGCCCTGAGACCAGGAGGGATTCACCTGCCCTCAGACAACTTGTGCCCTGAGACCAGGAAGGATTCACCTGCCCTCAGACAACTTCTTCCCCGGGAGACCAGGAGAGAGAGTTGACTCCCTTTTGTCCAACTATGTTGCCTTAAAACAGAAAAATACAACTTCTGCCCTGAGACCAGGAGAGATTCACCTGCCCTCAGACAACTTCTGCCCTGAGACCAGGAGAGATTCACCTGCCCTCAGACAACTTCTGCCCTGAGACCAGGAGGGATTCACCTGCCCTCAGACAACTTCTGCCCTGAGACCAGGAGAGATTCACCTGCCCTCAGACAACTTCTGCCCTGAGACCAGGAGGGATTCACCTGCCCTCAGACAACTTCTGCCCTGAGACCAGGAGAGATTCACCTGCCCTTAGACAACTTCTGCCCTGAGACCAGGAGGGATTCACCTGCCCTCAGACAACTTCTGCCCTGAGACCAGGAGAGATTCACCTGCCCTCAGACAACTTCTGCCCTGAGACCAGGAGGGATTCACCTGCCCTCAGACAACTTCTGCCCTGAGACCAGGAGGGATTCACCTGCCCTCAGACAACTTCTGCCCTGACACCAGGAGAGATTCACCTGCCCTCAGACAACTTCTGCCCTGAGACCAGGAAGGATTCACCTGCCCTCAGACAACTTCTGCCCTGAGACCAGGAGAGATTCACCTGCCCTCAGACAACTTCGGCCCTGAGACCAGGAGAGATTCACCTGCCCTCAGACAACTTCTGCCCTGAGACCAGGAGGGATTCACCTGCCCTCAGACAACTTCTGCCCTGAGACCAGGAGAGATTCACCTGCCCTCAGACAACTTCTGCCCTGAGACCAGGAGCGATTCACCTGCCCTCAGACAACTTGTGCCCTGAGACCAGGAGAGATTCGCCTGCCCTCAGACAACTTCTTCCCCGGGAGACCAGGAGAGAGAGTTGACTCCCTTTTGTCCAACTATGTTGCCTTAAAACAGAAAAATACAACTTCCGCCCTGAGACCAGGAGAGATTCACCTGCCCTCAGACAACTTCTGCCCTGAGACCAGGAGAGATTCACCTGCCCTCAGACAACTTCGGCCCTGAGACCAGGAGAGATTCACCTGCCCTCAGACAACTTCTGCCCTGAGACCAGGAGGGATTCACCTGCCCTCAGACAACTTCTGCCCTGAGACCAGGAGAGATTCACCTGCCCTTAGACAACTTCTGCCCTGAGACCAGGAGGGATTCACCTGCCCTCAGACAACTTCTGCCCTGAGACCAGGAGAGATTCACCTGCCCTCAGACAACTTCTGCCCTGAGACCAGGAGGGATTCACCTGCCCTCAGACAACTTCTGCCCTGAGACCAGGAGGGATTCACCTGCCCTCAGACAACTTCTGCCCTGAGACCAGGAAGGATTCACCTGCCCTCAGACAACTTCTGCCCTGAGACCAGGAGGGATTCACCTGCCCTCAGACAACTTGTGCCCTGAGACCAGGAAGGATTCACCTGCCCTCAGACAACTTCTTCCCCGGGAGACCAGGAGAGAGAGTTGACTCCCTTTTGTCCAACTATGTTGCCTTAAAACAGAAAAATACAACTTCTGCCCTGAGACCAGGAGAGATTCACCTGCCCTCAGACAACTTCTGCCCTGAGACCAGGAGAGATTCACCTGCCCTCAGACAACTTCTGCCCTGAGACCAGGAGGGATTCACCTGCCCTCAGACAACTTCTGCCCTGAGACCAGGAGAGATTCACCTGCCCTCAGACAACTTCTGCCCTGAGACCAGGAGGGATTCACCTGCCCTCAGACAACTTCTGCCCTGAGACCAGGAGAGATTCACCTGCCCTCAGACAACTTCTGCCCTGAGACCAGGAGGGATTCACCTGCCCTCAGACAACTTCTTCCCCGGGAGACCAGGAGAGAGAGTTGACTCCCTTTTGTCCAACTATGTTGCTTTAAAACAGAAAAATACAACTTCCGCCCTGAGACCAGGAGAGATTCACCTGCCCTCAGACAACTTCTGCCCTGAGACCAGGAGAGATTCACCTGCCCTCAGACAACTTCGGCCCTGAGACCAGGAGAGATTCACCTGCCCTCAGACAACTTCTGCCCTGAGACCAGGAGAGATTCACCTGCCCTTAGACAACTTCTGCCCTGAGACCAGGAGGGATTCACCTGCCCTCAGACAACTTCTGCCCTGAGACCAGGAGAGATTCACCTGCCCTCAGACAACTTCTGCCCTGAGACCAGGAGGGATTCACCTGCCCTCAGACAACTTCTGCCCTGAGACCAGGAGGGATTCACCTGCCCTCAGACAACTTCTGCCCTGACACCAGGAGAGATTCACCTGCCCTCAGACAACTTCTGCCCTGAGACCAGGAAGGATTCACCTGCCCTCAGACAACTTCTGCCCTGAGACCAGGAGAGATTCACCTGCCCTCAGACAACTTCGGCCCTGAGACCAGGAGAGATTCACCTGCCCTCAGACAACTTCTGCCCTGAGACCAGGAGGGATTCACCTGCCCTCAGACAACTTCTGCCCTGAGACCAGGAGAGATTCACCTGCCCTCAGACAACTTCTGCCCTGAGACCAGGAGAGATTCACCTGCCCTCAGACAACTTTGGCCCTGAGACCAGGAGGGATTCACCTGCCCTCAGACAACTTCTGCCCTGAGACCAGGAGGGATTCACCTGCCCTCAGACAACTTCTTCCCCGGGAGACCAGGAGAGAGAGTTGACTCCCTTTTGTCCAACTATGTTGCTTTAAAACAGAAAAATACCACTTCCGCCCTGAGACCAGGAGAGATTCACCTGCCCTCAGACAACTTCTGCCCTGAGACCAGGAGAGATTCACCTGCCCTCAGACAACTTCGGCCCTGAGACCAGGAGAGATTCACCTGCCCTCAGACAACTTCTGCCCTGAGACCAGGAGGGATTCACCTGCCCTCAGACAACTTCTGCCCTGAGACCAGGAGAGATTCACCTGCCCTCAGACAACTTCTGCCCTGAGACCAGGAGCGATTCACCTGCCCTCAGACAACTTGTGCCCTGAGACCAGGAGAGATTCGCCTGCCCTCAGACAACTTCTTCCCCGGGAGACCAGGAGAGAGAGTTGACTCCCTTTTGTCCAACTATGTTGCCTTAAAACAGAAAAATACAACTTTGGCCCTGAGACCAGGAGAGATTCACCTGTCCTCAGACAACTTCTGCCCTGAGACCAGGAGGGATCCACCTGCCCTCAGACAACTTCTGCCCTGAGACCAGGAGAGATTCACCTGCCCTCAGACAACTTCTGCCCTGAGACCAGGAGAGATTCACCTGCCCTCAGACAACTTCTGCCCTGAGACCAGGAGGGATTCACCTGCCCTCAGACAACTTCTGCCCTGAGACCAGGAGAGATTCACCTGCCCTTAGACAACTTCTGCCCTGAGACCAGGAGGGATTCACCTGCCCTCAGACAACTTCTGCCCTGAGACCAGGAGAGATTCACCTGCCCTCAGACAACTTCTGCCCTGAGACCAGGAGGGATTCACCTGCCCTCAGACAACTTCTGCCCTGAGACCAGGAGGGATTCACCTGCCCTCAGACAACTTCTGCCCTGAGACCAGGAAGGATTCACCTGCCCTCAGACAACTTCTGCCCTGAGACCAGGAGGGATTCACCTGCCCTCAGACAACTTGTGCCCTGAGACCAGGAAGGATTCACCTGCCCTCAGACAACTTCTTCCCCGGGAGACCAGGAGAGAGAGTTGACTCCCTTTTGTCCAACTATGTTGCCTTAAAACAGAAAAATACAACTTCTGCCCTGAGACCAGGAGAGATTCACCTGCCCTCAGACAACTTCTGCCCTGAGACCAGGAGAGATTCACCTGCCCTCAGACAACTTCTGCCCTGAGACCAGGAGGGATTCACCTGCCCTCAGACAACTTCTGCCCTGAGACCAGGAGAGATTCACCTGCCCTCAGACAACTTCTGCCCTGAGACCAGGAGGGATTCACCTGCCCTCAGACAACTTCTGCCCTGAGACCAGGAGAGATTCACCTGCCCTCAGACAACTTCTGCCCTGAGACCAGGAGGGATTCACCTGCCCTCAGACAACTTCTTCCCCGGGAGACCAGGAGAGAGAGTTGACTCCCTTTTGTCCAACTATGTTGCTTTAAAACAGAAAAATACAACTTCCGCCCTGAGACCAGGAGAGATTCACCTGCCCTCAGACAACTTCTGCCCTGAGACCAGGAGAGATTCACCTGCCCTCAGACAACTTCGGCCCTGAGACCAGGAGAGATTCACCTGCCCTCAGACAACTTCTGCCCTGAGACCAGGAGGGATTCACCTGCCCTCAGACAACTTCTGCCCTGAGACCAGGAGAGATTCACCTGCCCTCAGACAACTTCTGCCCTGAGACCAGGAGCGATTCACCTGCCCTCAGACAACTTGTGCCCTGAGACCAGGAGAGATTCGCCTGCCCTCAGACAACTTCTTCCCCGGGAGACCAGGAGAGAGAGTTGACTCCCTTTTGTCCAACTATGTTGCCTTAAAACAGAAAAATACAACTTTGGCCCTGAGACCAGGAGAGATTCACCTGTCCTCAGACAACTTCTGCCCTGAGACCAGGAGGGATCCACCTGCCCTCAGACAACTTCTGCCCTGAGACCAGGAGAGATTCACCTGCCCTCAGACAACTTCTGCCCTGAGACCAGGAGGGATTCACCTGCCCTCAGACAACTTGTGCCCTGAGACCAGGAAGGATTCACCTGCCCTCAGACAACTTCTGCCCTGAGACCAGGAGAGATTCACCTGCCCTCAGACAACTTCTGCCCTGAGACCAGGAGAGATTCACCTGCCCTCAGACAACTTTGGCCCTGAGACCAGGAGGGATTCACCTGCCCTTAGACAACTTCTGCCCTGAGACCAGGAGGGATTCACCTGCCCTCAGACAACTTCTGCCCTGAGACCAGGAGAGATTCACCTGCCCTCAGACAACTTCTGCCCTGAGACCAGGAGCGATTCACCTGCCCTCAGACAACTTGTGCCCTGAGACCAGGAGAGATTCGCCTGCCCTCAGACAACTTCTTCCCCGGGAGACCAGGAGAGAGAGTTGACTCCCTTTTGTCCAACTATGTTGCCTTAAAACAGAAAAATACAACTTCCGCCCTGAGACCAGGAGGGATTCACCTGCCCTCAGACAACTTCTGCCCTGAGACCAGGAGAGATTCACCTGCCCTCAGACAACTTCTGCCCTGAGACCAGGAGAGATTCACCTGCCCTCAGACAACTTCTGCCCTGAGACCAGGAGAGATTCACCTGCCCTCAGACAACTTTGGCCCTGAGACCAGGAGAGATTCACCTGCCCTCAGACAACTTCTGCCCTGAGACCAGGAGAGATTCACCTGCCCTCAGACAACTTCTGCCCTGAGACCAGGAGGGATTCACCTGCCCTCAGACAACTTTGGCCCTGAGACCAGGAGAGATTCACCTGCCCTCAGACAACTTCTGCCCTGAGACCAGGAGGGATTCACCTGCCCTCAGACAACTTCTGCCCTGAGACCAGGAGAGATTCACCTGCCCTCAGACAACTTCTTCCCCGGGAGACCAGGAGAGAGAGTTGACTCCCTTTTGTCCAACTATGTTGCCTTAAAACAGAAAAATACAACTTCCGCCCTGAGACCAGGAGAGATTCACCTGCCCTCAGACAACTTCTGCCCTGAGACCAGGAGAGATTCACCTGCCCTCAGACAACTTCGGCCCTGAGACCAGGAGAGATTCACCTGCCCTCAGACAACTTCTGCCCTGAGACCAGGAGGGATTCACCTGCCCTCAGACAACTTCTGCCCTGAGACCAGGAGAGATTCACCTGCCCTCAGACAACTTCTTCCCCGGGAGACCAGGAGAGAGAGTTGACTCCCTTTTGTCCAACTATGTTGCTTTAAAACAGAAAAATACCACTTCCGCCCTGAGACCAGGAGAGATTCACCTGCCCTCAGACAACTTCTGCCCTGAGACCAGGAGAGATTCACCTGCCCTCAGACAACTTCGGCCCTGAGACCAGGAGAGATTCACCTGCCCTCAGACAACTTCTGCCCTGAGACCAGGAGGGATTCACCTGCCCTCAGACAACTTCTGCCCTGAGACCAGGAGAGATTCACCTGCCCTCAGACAACTTCTGCCCTGAGACCAGGAGCGATTCACCTGCCCTCAGACAACTTGTGCCCTGAGACCAGGAGAGATTCGCCTGCCCTCAGACAACTTCTTCCCCGGGAGACCAGGAGAGAGAGTTGACTCCCTTTTGTCCAACTATGTTGCCTTAAAACAGAAAAATACAACTTTGGCCCTGAGACCAGGAGAGATTCACCTGTCCTCAGACAACTTCTGCCCTGAGACCAGGAGGGATCCACCTGCCCTCAGACAACTTCTGCCCTGAGACCAGGAGAGATTCACCTGCCCTCAGACAACTTCTGCCCTGAGACCAGGAGAGATTCACCTGCCCTCAGACAACTTCTGCCCTGAGACCAGGAGGGATTCACCTGCCCTCAGACAACTTCTGCCCTGAGACCAGGAGAGATTCACCTGCCCTTAGACAACTTCTGCCCTGAGACCAGGAGGGATTCACCTGCCCTCAGACAACTTCTGCCCTGAGACCAGGAGAGATTCACCTGCCCTCAGACAACTTCTGCCCTGAGACCAGGAGGGATTCACCTGCCCTCAGACAACTTCTGCCCTGAGACCAGGAGGGATTCACCTGCCCTCAGACAACTTCTGCCCTGAGACCAGGAAGGATTCACCTGCCCTCAGACAACTTCTGCCCTGAGACCAGGAGGGATTCACCTGCCCTCAGACAACTTGTGCCCTGAGACCAGGAAGGATTCACCTGCCCTCAGACAACTTCTTCCCCGGGAGACCAGGAGAGAGAGTTGACTCCCTTTTGTCCAACTATGTTGCCTTAAAACAGAAAAATACAACTTCTGCCCTGAGACCAGGAGAGATTCACCTGCCCTCAGACAACTTCTGCCCTGAGACCAGGAGAGATTCACCTGCCCTCAGACAACTTCTGCCCTGAGACCAGGAGGGATTCACCTGCCCTCAGACAACTTCTGCCCTGAGACCAGGAGAGATTCACCTGCCCTCAGACAACTTCTGCCCTGAGACCAGGAGGGATTCACCTGCCCTCAGACAACTTCTGCCCTGAGACCAGGAGAGATTCACCTGCCCTCAGACAACTTCTGCCCTGAGACCAGGAGGGATTCACCTGCCCTCAGACAACTTCTTCCCCGGGAGACCAGGAGAGAGAGTTGACTCCCTTTTGTCCAACTATGTTGCTTTAAAACAGAAAAATACAACTTCCGCCCTGAGACCAGGAGAGATTCACCTGCCCTCAGACAACTTCTGCCCTGAGACCAGGAGAGATTCACCTGCCCTCAGACAACTTCGGCCCTGAGACCAGGAGAGATTCACCTGCCCTCAGACAACTTCTGCCCTGAGACCAGGAGGGATTCACCTGCCCTCAGACAACTTCTGCCCTGAGACCAGGAGAGATTCACCTGCCCTCAGACAACTTCTGCCCTGAGACCAGGAGCGATTCACCTGCCCTCAGACAACTTGTGCCCTGAGACCAGGAGAGATTCGCCTGCCCTCAGACAACTTCTTCCCCGGGAGACCAGGAGAGAGAGTTGACTCCCTTTTGTCCAACTATGTTGCCTTAAAACAGAAAAATACAACTTTGGCCCTGAGACCAGGAGAGATTCACCTGTCCTCAGACAACTTCTGCCCTGAGACCAGGAGGGATCCACCTGCCCTCAGACAACTTCTGCCCTGAGACCAGGAGAGATTCACCTGCCCTCAGACAACTTCTGCCCTGAGACCAGGAGGGATTCACCTGCCCTCAGACAACTTGTGCCCTGAGACCAGGAAGGATTCACCTGCCCTCAGACAACTTCTGCCCTGAGACCAGGAGAGATTCACCTGCCCTCAGACAACTTCTGCCCTGAGACCAGGAGAGATTCACCTGCCCTCAGACAACTTTGGCCCTGAGACCAGGAGGGATTCACCTGCCCTTAGACAACTTCTGCCCTGAGACCAGGAGGGATTCACCTGCCCTCAGACAACTTCTGCCCTGAGACCAGGAGAGATTCACCTGCCCTCAGACAACTTCTGCCCTGAGACCAGGAGCGATTCACCTGCCCTCAGACAACTTGTGCCCTGAGACCAGGAGAGATTCGCCTGCCCTCAGACAACTTCTTCCCCGGGAGACCAGGAGAGAGAGTTGACTCCCTTTTGTCCAACTATGTTGCCTTAAAACAGAAAAATACAACTTCCGCCCTGAGACCAGGAGGGATTCACCTGCCCTCAGACAACTTCTGCCCTGAGACCAGGAGAGATTCACCTGCCCTCAGACAACTTCTGCCCTGAGACCAGGAGAGATTCACCTGCCCTCAGACAACTTCTGCCCTGAGACCAGGAGAGATTCACCTGCCCTCAGACAACTTTGGCCCTGAGACCAGGAGAGATTCACCTGCCCTCAGACAACTTCTGCCCTGAGACCAGGAGAGATTCACCTGCCCTCAGACAACTTCTGCCCTGAGACCAGGAGGGATTCACCTGCCCTCAGACAACTTTGGCCCTGAGACCAGGAGAGATTCACCTGCCCTCAGACAACTTCTGCCCTGAGACCAGGAGGGATTCACCTGCCCTCAGACAACTTCTGCCCTGAGACCAGGAGAGATTCACCTGCCCTCAGACAACTTCTTCCCCGGGAGACCAGGAGAGAGAGTTGACTCCCTTTTGTCCAACTATGTTGCCTTAAAACAGAAAAATACAACTTCCGCCCTGAGACCAGGAGAGATTCACCTGCCCTCAGACAACTTCTGCCCTGAGACCAGGAGAGATTCACCTGCCCTCAGACAACTTCGGCCCTGAGACCAGGAGAGATTCACCTGCCCTCAGACAACTTCTGCCCTGAGACCAGGAGGGATTCACCTGCCCTCAGACAACTTCTGCCCTGAGACCAGGAGAGATTCACCTGCCCTCAGACAACTTCTGCCCTGAGACCAGGAGCGATTCACCTGCCCTCAGACAACTTGTGCCCTGAGACCAGGAGAGATTCGCCTGCCCTCAGACAACTTCTTCCCCGGGAGACCAGGAGAGAGAGTTGACTCCCTTTTGTCCAACTATGTTGCCTTAAAACAGAAAAATACAACTTTGGCCCTGAGACCAGGAGAGATTCACCTGCCCTCAGACAACTTCTGCCCTGAGACCAGGAGGGATCCACCTGCCCTCAGACAGCTTCTGCCCTGAGACCAGGAGGGATTCACCTGCCCTCAGACAACTTCTGCCCTGAGACCAGGAGGGATTCACCTGCCCTCAGACAACTTCTGCCCTGACACCAGGAGGGATCCACCTGCCCTCAGACAGCTTCTGCCCTGAGACCAGGAGGGATTCACCTGCCCTCAGACAACTTCTGCCCTGAGACCAGGAGGGATTCACCTGCCCTCAGACAACTTCTGCCCTGACACCAGGAGAGATTCACCTGCCCTCAGACAACTTCTGCCCTGAGACCAGGAGGGGTTCACCTGCCCTCAGACAACTTCTGCCCTGAGACCAGGAAGGATTCACCTGCCCTCAGACAACTTCTGCTCTGAGACCAGGAGAGATTCACCTGCCCTCAGACAACTTCTGCCCTGAGACCAGGAGAGATTCACCTGCCCTCAGACAACTTCTGCCCTGAGACCAGGAGAGATTCACCTGCCCTCAGACAACTTTGGCCCTGAGACCAGGAGAGATTCACCTGCCCTCAGACAACTTCTGCCCTGAGACCAGGAGAGATTCACCTGCCCTCAGACAACTTCTGCCCTGAGACCAGGAGGGATTCACCTGCCCTCAGACAACTTTGGCCCTGAGACCAGGAGAGATTCACCTGCCCTCAGACAACTTCTGCCCTGAGACCAGGAGGGATTCACCTGCCCTCAGACAACTTCTGCCCTGAGACCAGGAGAGATTCACCTGCCCTCAGACAACTTCTTCCCCGGGAGACCAGGAGAGAGAGTTGACTCCCTTTTGTCCAACTATGTTGCCTTAAAACAGAAAAATACAACTTCCGCCCTGAGACCAGGAGAGATTCACCTGCCCTCAGACAACTTCTGCCCTGAGACCAGGAGAGATTCACCTGCCCTCAGACAACTTCGGCCCTGAGACCAGGAGAGATTCACCTGCCCTCAGACAACTTCTGCCCTGAGACCAGGAGGGATTCACCTGCCCTCAGACAACTTCTGCCCTGAGACCAGGAGAGATTCACCTGCCCTCAGACAACTTCTTCCCCGGGAGACCAGGAGAGAGAGTTGACTCCCTTTTGTCCAACTATGTTGCCTTAAAACAGAAAAATACAACTTCCGCCCTGAGACCAGGAGAGATTCACCTGCCCTCAGACAACTTCTGCCCTGAGACCAGGAGAGATTCACCTGCCCTCAGACAACTTCGGCCCTGAGACCAGGAGAGATTCACCTGCCCTCAGACAACTTCTGCCCTGAGACCAGGAGGGATTCACCTGCCCTCAGACAACTTCTGCCCTGAGACCAGGAGAGATTCACCTGCCCTCAGACAACTTCTGCCCTGAGACCAGGAGAGATTCACCTGCCCTCAGACAACTTCTTCCCCGGGAGACCAGGAGAGAGAGTTGACTCCCTTTTGTCCAACTATGTTGCCTTAAAACAGAAAAATACAACTTCCGCCCTGAGACCAGGAGGGATTCACCTGCCCTCAGACAACTTCTGCCCTGAGACCAGGAGAGATTCACCTGCCCTCAGACAACTTCTGCCCTGAGACCAGGAGAGATTCACCTGCCCTCAGACAACTTCTGCCCTGAGACCAGGAGAGATTCACCTGCCCTCAGACAACTTTGGCCCTGAGACCAGGAGAGATTCACCTGCCCTCAGACAACTTCTGCCCTGAGACCAGGAGAGATTCACCTGCCCTCAGACAACTTCTGCCCTGAGACCAGGAGGGATTCACCTGCCCTCAGACAACTTTGGCCCTGAGACCAGGAGAGATTCACCTGCCCTCAGACAACTTCTGCCCTGAGACCAGGAGGGATTCACCTGCCCTCAGACAACTTCTGCCCTGAGACCAGGAGAGATTCACCTGCCCTCAGACAACTTCTTCCCCGGGAGACCAGGAGAGAGAGTTGACTCCCTTTTGTCCAACTATGTTGCCTTAAAACAGAAAAATACAACTTCCGCCCTGAGACCAGGAGAGATTCACCTGCCCTCAGACAACTTCTGCCCTGAGACCAGGAGAGATTCACCTGCCCTCAGACAACTTCGGCCCTGAGACCAGGAGAGATTCACCTGCCCTCAGACAACTTCTGCCCTGAGACCAGGAGGGATTCACCTGCCCTCAGACAACTTCTGCCCTGAGACCAGGAGAGATTCACCTGCCCTCAGACAACTTCTGCCCTGAGACCAGGAGCGATTCACCTGCCCTCAGACAACTTGTGCCCTGAGACCAGGAGAGATTCGCCTGCCCTCAGACAACTTCTTCCCCGGGAGACCAGGAGAGAGAGTTGACTCCCTTTTGTCCAACTATGTTGCCTTAAAACAGAAAAATACAACTTTGGCCCTGAGACCAGGAGAGATTCACCTGCCCTCAGACAACTTCTGCCCTGAGACCAGGAGGGATCCACCTGCCCTCAGACAGCTTCTGCCCTGAGACCAGGAGGGATTCACCTGCCCTCAGACAACTTCTGCCCTGAGACCAGGAGGGATTCACCTGCCCTCAGACAACTTCTGCCCTGACACCAGGAGGGATCCACCTGCCCTCAGACAGCTTCTGCCCTGAGACCAGGAGGGATTCACCTGCCCTCAGACAACTTCTGCCCTGAGACCAGGAGGGATTCACCTGCCCTCAGACAACTTCTGCCCTGACACCAGGAGAGATTCACCTGCCCTCAGACAACTTCTGCCCTGAGACCAGGAGGGGTTCACCTGCCCTCAGACAACTTCTGCCCTGAGACCAGGAAGGATTCACCTGCCCTCAGACAACTTCTGCTCTGAGACCAGGAGAGATTCACCTGCCCTCAGACAACTTCTGCCCTGAGACCAGGAGAGATTCACCTGCCCTCAGACAACTTCTGCCCTGAGACCAGGAGAGATTCACCTGCCCTCAGACAACTTTGGCCCTGAGACCAGGAGAGATTCACCTGCCCTCAGACAACTTCTGCCCTGAGACCAGGAGAGATTCACCTGCCCTCAGACAACTTCTGCCCTGAGACCAGGAGGGATTCACCTGCCCTCAGACAACTTTGGCCCTGAGACCAGGAGAGATTCACCTGCCCTCAGACAACTTCTGCCCTGAGACCAGGAGGGATTCACCTGCCCTCAGACAACTTCTGCCCTGAGACCAGGAGAGATTCACCTGCCCTCAGACAACTTCTTCCCCGGGAGACCAGGAGAGAGAGTTGACTCCCTTTTGTCCAACTATGTTGCCTTAAAACAGAAAAATACAACTTCCGCCCTGAGACCAGGAGAGATTCACCTGCCCTCAGACAACTTCTGCCCTGAGACCAGGAGAGATTCACCTGCCCTCAGACAACTTCGGCCCTGAGACCAGGAGAGATTCACCTGCCCTCAGACAACTTCTGCCCTGAGACCAGGAGGGATTCACCTGCCCTCAGACAACTTCTGCCCTGAGACCAGGAGAGATTCACCTGCCCTCAGACAACTTCTTCCCCGGGAGACCAGGAGAGAGAGTTGACTCCCTTTTGTCCAACTATGTTGCCTTAAAACAGAAAAATACAACTTCCGCCCTGAGACCAGGAGAGATTCACCTGCCCTCAGACAACTTCTGCCCTGAGACCAGGAGAGATTCACCTGCCCTCAGACAACTTCGGCCCTGAGACCAGGAGAGATTCACCTGCCCTCAGACAACTTCTGCCCTGAGACCAGGAGGGATTCACCTGCCCTCAGACAACTTCTGCCCTGAGACCAGGAGAGATTCACCTGCCCTCAGACAACTTCTGCCCTGAGACCAGGAGAGATTCACCTGCCCTCAGACAACTTCTTCCCCGGGAGACCAGGAGAGAGAGTTGACTCCCTTTTGTCCAACTATGTTGCCTTAAAACAGAAAAATACAACTTCCGCCCTGAGACCAGGAGGGATTCACCTGCCCTCAGACAACTTCTGCCCTGAGACCAGGAGAGATTCACCTGCCCTCAGACAACTTCTGCCCTGAGACCAGGAGAGATTCACCTGCCCTCAGACAACTTCTGCCCTGAGACCAGGAGAGATTCACCTGCCCTCAGACAACTTTGGCCCTGAGACCAGGAGAGATTCACCTGCCCTCAGACAACTTCTGCCCTGAGACCAGGAGAGATTCACCTGCCCTCAGACAACTTCTGCCCTGAGACCAGGAGGGATTCACCTGCCCTCAGACAACTTTGGCCCTGAGACCAGGAGAGATTCACCTGCCCTCAGACAACTTCTGCCCTGAGACCAGGAGGGATTCACCTGCCCTCAGACAACTTCTGCCCTGAGACCAGGAGAGATTCACCTGCCCTCAGACAACTTCTTCCCCGGGAGACCAGGAGAGAGAGTTGACTCCCTTTTGTCCAACTATGTTGCCTTAAAACAGAAAAATACAACTTCCGCCCTGAGACCAGGAGAGATTCACCTGCCCTCAGACAACTTCTGCCCTGAGACCAGGAGAGATTCACCTGCCCTCAGACAACTTCGGCCCTGAGACCAGGAGAGATTCACCTGCCCTCAGACAACTTCTGCCCTGAGACCAGGAGGGATTCACCTGCCCTCAGACAACTTCTGCCCTGAGACCAGGAGAGATTCACCTGCCCTCAGACAACTTCTTCCCCGGGAGACCAGGAGAGAGAGTTGACTCCCTTTTGTCCAACTATGTTGCCTTAAAACAGAAAAATACAACTTCCGCCCTGAGACCAGGAGAGATTCACCTGCCCTCAGACAACTTCTGCCCTGAGACCAGGAGAGATTCACCTGCCCTCAGACAACTTCGGCCCTGAGACCAGGAGAGATTCACCTGCCCTCAGACAACTTCTGCCCTGAGACCAGGAGGGATTCACCTGCCCTCAGACAACTTCTGCCCTGAGACCAGGAGAGATTCACCTGCCCTCAGACAACTTCTGCCCTGAGACCAGGAGAGATTCACCTGCCCTCAGACAACTTCTTCCCCGGGAGACCAGGAGAGAGAGTTGACTCCCTTTTGTCCAACTATGTTGCCTTAAAACAGAAAAATACAACTTCCGCCCTGAGACCAGGAGGGATTCACCTGCCCTCAGACAACTTCTGCCCTGAGACCAGGAGAGATTCACCTGCCCTCAGACAACTTCTGCCCTGAGACCAGGAGAGATTCACCTGCCCTCAGACAACTTCTGCCCTGAGACCAGGAGAGATTCACCTGCCCTCAGACAACTTTGGCCCTGAGACCAGGAGAGATTCACCTGCCCTCAGACAACTTCTGCCCTGAGACCAGGAGAGATTCACCTGCCCTCAGACAACTTCTGCCCTGAGACCAGGAGGGATTCACCTGCCCTCAGACAACTTTGGCCCTGAGACCAGGAGAGATTCACCTGCCCTCAGACAACTTCTGCCCTGAGACCAGGAGGGATTCACCTGCCCTCAGACAACTTCTGCCCTGAGACCAGGAGAGATTCACCTGCCCTCAGACAACTTCTTCCCCGGGAGACCAGGAGAGAGAGTTGACTCCCTTTTGTCCAACTATGTTGCCTTAAAACAGAAAAATACAACTTCCGCCCTGAGACCAGGAGAGATTCACCTGCCCTCAGACAACTTCTGCCCTGAGACCAGGAGAGATTCACCTGCCCTCAGACAACTTCGGCCCTGAGACCAGGAGAGATTCACCTGCCCTCAGACAACTTCTGCCCTGAGACCAGGAGGGATTCACCTGCCCTCAGACAACTTTGGCCCTGAGACCAGGAGAGATTCACCTGCCCTCAGACAACTTCTGCCCTGAGACCAGGAGGGATTCACCTGCCCTCAGACAACTTCTGCCCTGAGACCAGGAGAGATTCACCTGCCCTCAGACAACTTCTTCCCCGGGAGACCAGGAGAGAGAGTTGACTCCCTTTTGTCCAACTATGTTGCCTTAAAACAGAAAAATACAACTTCCGCCCTGAGACCAGGAGAGATTCACCTGCCCTCAGACAACTTCTGCCCTGAGACCAGGAGAGATTCACCTGCCCTCAGACAACTTCGGCCCTGAGACCAGGAGAGATTCACCTGCCCTCAGACAACTTCTGCCCTGAGACCAGGAGGGATTCACCTGCCCTCAGACAACTTCTGCCCTGAGACCAGGAGAGATTCACCTGCCCTCAGACAACTTCTGCCCTGAGACCAGGAGCGATTCACCTGCCCTCAGACAACTTGTGCCCTGAGACCAGGAGAGATTCGCCTGCCCTCAGACAACTTCTTCCCCGGGAGACCAGGAGAGAGAGTTGACTCCCTTTTGTCCAACTATGTTGCCTTAAAACAGAAAAATACAACTTTGGCCCTGAGACCAGGAGAGATTCACCTGCCCTCAGACAACTTCTGCCCTGAGACCAGGAGAGATTCACCTGCCCTCAGACAACTTCTGCCCTGAGACCAGGAGGGATTCACCTGCCCTCAGACAACTTCTGCCCTGAGACCAGGAGAGATTCACCTGCCCTCAGACAACTTCTGCCCTGAGACCAGGAGAGATTCACCTGCCCTCAGACAACTTCTGCCCTGAGACCAGGAGAGATTCACCTGCCCTCAGACAACTTCTTCCCCGGGAGACCAGGAGAGAGAGTTGACTCCCTTTTGTCCAACTATGTTGCCTTAAAACAGAAAAATACAACTTCGGCCCTGAGACCAGGAGAGATTCACCTGCCCTCAGACAACTTCTGCCCTGAGACCAGGAGGGATTCACCTGCCCTCAGACAACTTCTGCCCTGAGACCAGGAGAGATTCACCTGCCCTCAGACAACTTCTGCCCTGAGACCAGGAGCGATTCACCTGCCCTCAGACAACTTGTGCCCTGAGACCAGGAGAGATTCGCCTGCCCTCAGACAACTTCTTCCCCGGGAGACCAGGAGAGAGAGTTGACTCCCTTTTGTCCAACTATGTTGCCTTAAAACAGAAAAATACAACTTCCGCCCTGAGACCAGGAGGGATTCACCTGCCCTCAGACAACTTCTGCCCTGAGACCAGGAGAGATTCACCTGCCCTCAGACAACTTCTGCCCTGAGACCAGGAGAGATTCACCTGCCCTCAGACAACTTCTGCCCTGAGACCAGGAGAGATTCACCTGCCCTCAGACAACTTTGGCCCTGAGACCAGGAGAGATTCACCTGCCCTCAGACAACTTCTGCCCTGAGACCAGGAGAGATTCACCTGCCCTCAGACAACTTCTGCCCTGAGACCAGGAGGGATTCACCTGCCCTCAGACAACTTTGGCCCTGAGACCAGGAGAGATTCACCTGCCCTCAGACAACTTCTGCCCTGAGACCAGGAGGGATTCACCTGCCCTCAGACAACTTCTGCCCTGAGACCAGGAGAGATTCACCTGCCCTCAGACAACTTCTTCCCCGGGAGACCAGGAGAGAGAGTTGACTCCCTTTTGTCCAACTATGTTGCCTTAAAACAGAAAAATACAACTTCCGCCCTGAGACCAGGAGAGATTCACCTGCCCTCAGACAACTTCTGCCCTGAGACCAGGAGAGATTCACCTGCCCTCAGACAACTTCGGCCCTGAGACCAGGAGAGATTCACCTGCCCTCAGACAACTTCTGCCCTGAGACCAGGAGGGATTCACCTGCCCTCAGACAACTTCTGCCCTGAGACCAGGAGAGATTCACCTGCCCTCAGACAACTTCTGCCCTGAGACCAGGAGAGATTCACCTGCCCTCAGACAACTTCTTCCCCAGGAGACCAGGAGAGAGAGTTGACTCCCTTTTGTCCAACTATGTTGCCTTAAAACAGAAAAATACAACTTCCGCCCTGAGACCAGGAGAGATTCACCTGCCCTCAGACAACTTCTGCCCTGAGACCAGGAGAGATTCACCTGCCCTCAGACAACTTCGGCCCTGAGACCAGGAGAGATTCACCTGCCCTCAGACAACTTCTGCCCTGAGACCAGGAGGGATTCACCTGCCCTCAGACAACTTCTGCCCTGAGACCAGGAGAGATTCACCTGCCCTCAGACAACTTCTGCCCTGAGACCAGGAGAGATTCACCTGCCCTCAGACAACTTCTTCCCCGGGAGACCAGGAGAGAGAGTTGACTCCCTTTTGTCCAACTATGTTGCCTTAAAACAGAAAAATACAACTTCCGCCCTGAGACCAGGAGGGATTCACCTGCCCTCAGACAACTTCTGCCCTGAGACCAGGAGAGATTCACCTGCCCTCAGACAACTTCTGCCCTGAGACCAGGAGAGATTCACCTGCCCTCAGACAACTTCTGCCCTGAGACCAGGAGAGATTCACCTGCCCTCAGACAACTTTGGCCCTGAGACCAGGAGAGATTCACCTGCCCTCAGACAACTTCTGCCCTGAGACCAGGAGAGATTCACCTGCCCTCAGACAACTTCTGCCCTGAGACCAGGAGGGATTCACCTGCCCTCAGACAACTTTGGCCCTGAGACCAGGAGAGATTCACCTGCCCTCAGACAACTTCTGCCCTGAGACCAGGAGGGATTCACCTGCCCTCAGACAACTTCTGCCCTGAGACCAGGAGAGATTCACCTGCCCTCAGACAACTTCTTCCCCGGGAGACCAGGAGAGATTCACCTGCCCTCAGACAACTTCTGCCCTGAGACCAGGAGGGGTTCACCTGCCCTCAGACAACTTCTGCCCTGAGACCAGGAGAGATTCACCTGCCCTCAGACAACTTCTTCCCCGGGAGACCAGGAGAGAGAGTTGACTCCCTTTTGTCCAACTATGTTGCCTTAAAACAGAAAAATACAACTTCCGCCCTGAGACCAGGAGGGATTCACCTGCCCTCAGACAACTTCTGCCCTGAGACCAGGAGAGATTCACCTGCCCTCAGACAACTTCTGCCCTGAGACCAGGAGGGATTCACCTGCCCTCAGACAACTTCTGCCCTGAGACCAGGAGAGATTCACCTGCCCTCAGACAACTTCTGCCCTGAGACCAGGAGAGATTCACCTGCCCTCAGACAACTTCTGCCCTGAGACCAGGAGAGATTCACCTGCCCTCAGACAACTTCTGCCCTGAGACCAGGAGAGATTCACCTGCCCTCAGACAACTTCTGCCCTGAGACCAGGAGGGATTCACCTGCCCTCAGACAACTTTGGCCCTGAGACCAGGAGAGATTCACCTGCCCTCAGACAACTTCTGCCCTGAGACCAGGAGGGATTCACCTGCCCTCAGACAACTTCTGCCCTGAGACCAGGAGAGATTCACCTGCCCTCAGACAACTTCTTCCCCGGGAGACCAGGAGAGATTCACCTGCCCTCAGACAACTTCTGCCCTGAGACCAGGAGGGGTTCACCTGCCCTCAGACAACTTCTGCCCTGAGACCAGGAGGGATTCACCTGCCCTCAGACAACTTCTGCTCTGAGACCAGGAGAGATTCACCTGCCCTCAGACAACTTCTGCCCTGAGACCAGGAGAGATTCACCTGCCCTCAGACAACTTCTGCCCTGAGACCAGGAGAGATTCACCTGCCCTCAGACAACTTTGGCCCTGAGACCAGGAGAGATTCACCTGCCCTCAGACAACTTCTGCCCTGAGACCAGGAGAGATTCACCTGCCCTCAGACAACTTCTGCCCTGAGACCAGGAGGGATTCACCTGCCCTCAGACAACTTTGGCCCTGAGACCAGGAGAGATTCACCTGCCCTCAGACAACTTCTGCCCTGAGACCAGGAGGGATTCACCTGCCCTCAGACAACTTCTGCCCTGAGACCAGGAGAGATTCACCTGCCCTCAGACAACTTCTTCCCCGGGAGACCAGGAGAGAGAGTTGACTCCCTTTTGTCCAACTATGTTGCCTTAAAACAGAAAAATACAACTTCCGCCCTGAGACCAGGAGAGATTCACCTGCCCTCAGACAACTTCTGCCCTGAGACCAGGAGAGATTCACCTGCCCTCAGACAACTTCGGCCCTGAGACCAGGAGAGATTCACCTGCCCTCAGACAACTTCTGCCCTGAGACCAGGAGGGATTCACCTGCCCTCAGACAACTTCTGCCCTGAGACCAGGAGAGATTCACCTGCCCTCAGACAACTTCTTCCCCGGGAGACCAGGAGAGAGAGTTGACTCCCTTTTGTCCAACTATGTTGCCTTAAAACAGAAAAATACAACTTCCGCCCTGAGACCAGGAGAGATTCACCTGCCCTCAGACAACTTCTGCCCTGAGACCAGGAGAGATTCACCTGCCCTCAGACAACTTCGGCCCTGAGACCAGGAGAGATTCACCTGCCCTCAGACAACTTCTGCCCTGAGACCAGGAGGGATTCACCTGCCCTCAGACAACTTCTGCCCTGAGACCAGGAGAGATTCACCTGCCCTCAGACAACTTCTGCCCTGAGACCAGGAGAGATTCACCTGCCCTCAGACAACTTCTTCCCCGGGAGACCAGG
This sequence comes from Pagrus pagrus, assembly GCF_965226575.1. Classification (NCBI taxonomy): domain Eukaryota; kingdom Metazoa; phylum Chordata; class Actinopteri; order Spariformes; family Sparidae; genus Pagrus; species Pagrus pagrus. The sequence continues at coordinate 8,469,105 of NC_140198.1, forward strand.
AGAGAGAGTTGACTCCCTTTTGTCCAACTATGTTGCCTTAAAACAGAAAAATACAACTTCCGCCCTGAGACCAGGAGGGATTCACCTGCCCTCAGACAACTTCTGCCCTGAGACCAGGAGAGATTCACCTGCCCTCAGACAACTTCTGCCCTGAGACCAGGAGGGATTCACCTGCCCTCAGACAACTTCTGCCCTGAGACCAGGAGAGATTCACCTGCCCTCAGACAACTTTGGCCCTGAGACCAGGAGAGATTCACCTGCCCTCAGACAACTTCTGCCCTGAGACCAGGAGAGATTCACCTGCCCTCAGACAACTTCTGCCCTGAGACCAGGAGGGATTCACCTGCCCTCAGACAACTTTGGCCCTGAGACCAGGAGAGATTCACCTGCCCTCAGACAACTTCTGCCCTGAGACCAGGAGGGATTCACCTGCCCTCAGACAACTTCTGCCCTGAGACCAGGAGAGATTCACCTGCCCTCAGACAACTTCTTCCCCGGGAGACCAGGAGAGAGAGTTGACTCCCTTTTGTCCAACTATGTTGCCTTAAAACAGAAAAATACAACTTCCGCCCTGAGACCAGGAGAGATTCACCTGCCCTCAGACAACTTCTGCCCTGAGACCAGGAGAGATTCACCTGCCCTCAGACAACTTCTGCCCTGAGACCAGGAGGGATTCACCTGCCCTCAGACAACTTCTGCCCTGAGACCAGGAGAGATTCACCTGCCCTCAGACAACTTCTGCCCTGAGACCAGGAGAGATTCACCTGCCCTCAGACAACTTCTTCCCCAGGAGACCAGGAGAGAGAGTTGACTCCCTTTTGTCCAACTATGTTGCCTTAAAACAGAAAAATACAACTTCCGCCCTGAGACCAGGAGAGATTCACCTGCCCTCAGACAACTTCTGCCCTGAGACCAGGAGAGATTCACCTGCCCTCAGACAACTTCGGCCCTGAGACCAGGAGAGATTCACCTGCCCTCAGACAACTTCTGCCCTGAGACCAGGAGGGATTCACCTGCCCTCAGACAACTTCTGCCCTGAGACCAGGAGAGATTCACCTGCCCTCAGACAACTTCTGCCCTGAGACCAGGAGAGATTCACCTGCCCTCAGACAACTTCTTCCCCGGGAGACCAGGAGAGAGAGTTGACTCCCTTTTGTCCAACTATGTTGCCTTAAAACAGAAAAATACAACTTCCGCCCTGAGACCAGGAGGGATTCACCTGCCCTCAGATAACTTCTGCCCTGAGACCAGGAGAGATTCACCTGCCCTCAGACAACTTCTGCCCTGAGACCAGGAGAGATTCACCTGCCCTCAGACAACTTCTGCCCTGAGACCAGGAGAGATTCACCTGCCCTCAGACAACTTTGGCCCTGAGACCAGGAGAGATTCACCTGCCCTCAGACAACTTCTGCCCTGAGACCAGGAGAGATTCACCTGCCCTCAGACAACTTCTGCCCTGAGACCAGGAGGGATTCACCTGCCCTCAGACAACTTTGGCCCTGAGACCAGGAGAGATTCACCTGCCCTCAGACAACTTCTGCCCTGAGACCAGGAGGGATTCACCTGCCCTCAGACAACTTCTGCCCTGAGACCAGGAGAGATTCACCTGCCCTCAGACAACTTCTTCCCCGGGAGACCAGGAGAGATTCACCTGCCCTCAGACAACTTCTGCCCTGAGACCAGGAGGGGTTCACCTGCCCTCAGACAACTTCTGCCCTGAGACCAGGAGAGATTCACCTGCCCTCAGACAACTTCTTCCCCGGGAGACCAGGAGAGAGAGTTGACTCCCTTTTGTCCAACTATGTTGCCTTAAAACAGAAAAATACAACTTCCGCCCTGAGACCAGGAGGGATTCACCTGCCCTCAGACAACTTCTGCCCTGAGACCAGGAGAGATTCACCTGCCCTCAGACAACTTCTGCCCTGAGACCAGGAGGGATTCACCTGCCCTCAGACAACTTCTGCCCTGAGACCAGGAGAGATTCACCTGCCCTCAGACAACTTCTGCCCTGAGACCAGGAGAGATTCACCTGCCCTCAGACAACTTCTGCCCTGAGACCAGGAGAGATTCACCTGCCCTCAGACAACTTCTGCCCTGAGACCAGGAGAGATTCACCTGCCCTCAGACAACTTCTGCCCTGAGACCAGGAGGGATTCACCTGCCCTCAGACAACTTTGGCCCTGAGACCAGGAGAGATTCACCTGCCCTCAGACAACTTCTGCCCTGAGACCAGGAGGGATTCACCTGCCCTCAGACAACTTCTGCCCTGAGACCAGGAGAGATTCACCTGCCCTCAGACAACTTCTTCCCCGGGAGACCAGGAGAGATTCACCTGCCCTCAGACAACTTCTGCCCTGAGACCAGGAGGGGTTCACCTGCCCTCAGACAACTTCTGCCCTGAGACCAGGAGGGATTCACCTGCCCTCAGACAACTTCTGCTCTGAGACCAGGAGAGATTCACCTGCCCTCAGACAACTTCTGCCCTGAGACCAGGAGAGATTCACCTGCCCTCAGACAACTTCTGCCCTGAGACCAGGAGAGATTCACCTGCCCTCAGACAACTTTGGCCCTGAGACCAGGAGAGATTCACCTGCCCTCAGACAACTTCTGCCCTGAGACCAGGAGAGATTCACCTGCCCTCAGACAACTTCTGCCCTGAGACCAGGAGGGATTCACCTGCCCTCAGACAACTTTGGCCCTGAGACCAGGAGAGATTCACCTGCCCTCAGACAACTTCTGCCCTGAGACCAGGAGGGATTCACCTGCCCTCAGACAACTTCTGCCCTGAGACCAGGAGAGATTCACCTGCCCTCAGACAACTTCTTCCCCGGGAGACCAGGAGAGAGAGTTGACTCCCTTTTGTCCAACTATGTTGCCTTAAAACAGAAAAATACAACTTCCGCCCTGAGACCAGGAGAGATTCACCTGCCCTCAGACAACTTCTGCCCTGAGACCAGGAGAGATTCACCTGCCCTCAGACAACTTCGGCCCTGAGACCAGGAGAGATTCACCTGCCCTCAGACAACTTCTGCCCTGAGACCAGGAGGGATTCACCTGCCCTCAGACAACTTCTGCCCTGAGACCAGGAGAGATTCACCTGCCCTCAGACAACTTCTGCCCTGAGACCAGGAGCGATTCACCTGCCCTCAGACAACTTGTGCCCTGAGACCAGGAGAGATTCGCCTGCCCTCAGACAACTTCTTCCCCGGGAGACCAGGAGAGAGAGTTGACTCCCTTTTGTCCAACTATGTTGCCTTAAAACAGAAAAATACAACTTTGGCCCTGAGACCAGGAGAGATTCACCTGCCCTCAGACAACTTCTGCCCTGAGACCAGGAGAGATTCACCTGCCCTCAGACAACTTCTGCCCTGAGACCAGGAGGGATTCACCTGCCCTCAGACAACTTCTGCCCTGAGACCAGGAGAGATTCACCTGCCCTCAGACAACTTCTGCCCTGAGACCAGGAGAGATTCACCTGCCCTCAGACAACTTCTGCCCTGAGACCAGGAGAGATTCACCTGCCCTCAGACAACTTCTTCCCCGGGAGACCAGGAGAGAGAGTTGACTCCCTTTTGTCCAACTATGTTGCCTTAAAACAGAAAAATACAACTTCGGCCCTGAGACCAGGAGAGATTCACCTGCCCTCAGACAACTTCTGCCCTGAGACCAGGAGGGATTCACCTGCCCTCAGACAACTTCTGCCCTGAGACCAGGAGAGATTCACCTGCCCTCAGACAACTTCTGCCCTGAGACCAGGAGCGATTCACCTGCCCTCAGACAACTTGTGCCCTGAGACCAGGAGAGATTCGCCTGCCCTCAGACAACTTCTTCCCCGGGAGACCAGGAGAGAGAGTTGACTCCCTTTTGTCCAACTATGTTGCCTTAAAACAGAAAAATACAACTTCCGCCCTGAGACCAGGAGGGATTCACCTGCCCTCAGACAACTTCTGCCCTGAGACCAGGAGAGATTCACCTGCCCTCAGACAACTTCTGCCCTGAGACCAGGAGAGATTCACCTGCCCTCAGACAACTTCTGCCCTGAGACCAGGAGAGATTCACCTGCCCTCAGACAACTTTGGCCCTGAGACCAGGAGAGATTCACCTGCCCTCAGACAACTTCTGCCCTGAGACCAGGAGAGATTCACCTGCCCTCAGACAACTTCTGCCCTGAGACCAGGAGGGATTCACCTGCCCTCAGACAACTTTGGCCCTGAGACCAGGAGAGATTCACCTGCCCTCAGACAACTTCTGCCCTGAGACCAGGAGGGATTCACCTGCCCTCAGACAACTTCTGCCCTGAGACCAGGAGAGATTCACCTGCCCTCAGACAACTTCTTCCCCGGGAGACCAGGAGAGAGAGTTGACTCCCTTTTGTCCAACTATGTTGCCTTAAAACAGAAAAATACAACTTCCGCCCTGAGACCAGGAGAGATTCACCTGCCCTCAGACAACTTCTGCCCTGAGACCAGGAGAGATTCACCTGCCCTCAGACAACTTCGGCCCTGAGACCAGGAGAGATTCACCTGCCCTCAGACAACTTCTGCCCTGAGACCAGGAGGGATTCACCTGCCCTCAGACAACTTCTGCCCTGAGACCAGGAGAGATTCACCTGCCCTCAGACAACTTCTGCCCTGAGACCAGGAGAGATTCACCTGCCCTCAGACAACTTCTTCCCCAGGAGACCAGGAGAGAGAGTTGACTCCCTTTTGTCCAACTATGTTGCCTTAAAACAGAAAAATACAACTTCCGCCCTGAGACCAGGAGAGATTCACCTGCCCTCAGACAACTTCTGCCCTGAGACCAGGAGAGATTCACCTGCCCTCAGACAACTTCGGCCCTGAGACCAGGAGAGATTCACCTGCCCTCAGACAACTTCTGCCCTGAGACCAGGAGGGATTCACCTGCCCTCAGACAACTTCTGCCCTGAGACCAGGAGAGATTCACCTGCCCTCAGACAACTTCTGCCCTGAGACCAGGAGAGATTCACCTGCCCTCAGACAACTTCTTCCCCGGGAGACCAGGAGAGAGAGTTGACTCCCTTTTGTCCAACTATGTTGCCTTAAAACAGAAAAATACAACTTCCGCCCTGAGACCAGGAGGGATTCACCTGCCCTCAGACAACTTCTGCCCTGAGACCAGGAGAGATTCACCTGCCCTCAGACAACTTCTGCCCTGAGACCAGGAGAGATTCACCTGCCCTCAGACAACTTCTGCCCTGAGACCAGGAGAGATTCACCTGCCCTCAGACAACTTTGGCCCTGAGACCAGGAGAGATTCACCTGCCCTCAGACAACTTCTGCCCTGAGACCAGGAGAGATTCACCTGCCCTCAGACAACTTCTGCCCTGAGACCAGGAGGGATTCACCTGCCCTCAGACAACTTTGGCCCTGAGACCAGGAGAGATTCACCTGCCCTCAGACAACTTCTGCCCTGAGACCAGGAGGGATTCACCTGCCCTCAGACAACTTCTGCCCTGAGACCAGGAGAGATTCACCTGCCCTCAGACAACTTCTTCCCCGGGAGACCAGGAGAGATTCACCTGCCCTCAGACAACTTCTGCCCTGAGACCAGGAGGGGTTCACCTGCCCTCAGACAACTTCTGCCCTGAGACCAGGAGAGATTCACCTGCCCTCAGACAACTTCTTCCCCGGGAGACCAGGAGAGAGAGTTGACTCCCTTTTGTCCAACTATGTTGCCTTAAAACAGAAAAATACAACTTCCGCCCTGAGACCAGGAGGGATTCACCTGCCCTCAGACAACTTCTGCCCTGAGACCAGGAGAGATTCACCTGCCCTCAGACAACTTCTGCCCTGAGACCAGGAGGGATTCACCTGCCCTCAGACAACTTCTGCCCTGAGACCAGGAGAGATTCACCTGCCCTCAGACAACTTCTGCCCTGAGACCAGGAGAGATTCACCTGCCCTCAGACAACTTCTGCCCTGAGACCAGGAGAGATTCACCTGCCCTCAGACAACTTCTGCCCTGAGACCAGGAGAGATTCACCTGCCCTCAGACAACTTCTGCCCTGAGACCAGGAGGGATTCACCTGCCCTCAGACAACTTTGGCCCTGAGACCAGGAGAGATTCACCTGCCCTCAGACAACTTCTGCCCTGAGACCAGGAGGGATTCACCTGCCCTCAGACAACTTCTGCCCTGAGACCAGGAGAGATTCACCTGCCCTCAGACAACTTCTTCCCCGGGAGACCAGGAGAGATTCACCTGCCCTCAGACAACTTCTGCCCTGAGACCAGGAGGGGTTCACCTGCCCTCAGACAACTTCTGCCCTGAGACCAGGAGGGATTCACCTGCCCTCAGACAACTTCTGCTCTGAGACCAGGAGAGATTCACCTGCCCTCAGACAACTTCTGCCCTGAGACCAGGAGAGATTCACCTGCCCTCAGACAACTTCTGCCCTGAGACCAGGAGAGATTCACCTGCCCTCAGACAACTTTGGCCCTGAGACCAGGAGAGATTCACCTGCCCTCAGACAACTTCTGCCCTGAGACCAGGAGAGATTCACCTGCCCTCAGACAACTTCTGCCCTGAGACCAGGAGGGATTCACCTGCCCTCAGACAACTTTGGCCCTGAGACCAGGAGAGATTCACCTGCCCTCAGACAACTTCTGCCCTGAGACCAGGAGGGATTCACCTGCCCTCAGACAACTTCTGCCCTGAGACCAGGAGAGATTCACCTGCCCTCAGACAACTTCTTCCCCGGGAGACCAGGAGAGAGAGTTGACTCCCTTTTGTCCAACTATGTTGCCTTAAAACAGAAAAATACAACTTCCGCCCTGAGACCAGGAGAGATTCACCTGCCCTCAGACAACTTCTGCCCTGAGACCAGGAGAGATTCACCTGCCCTCAGACAACTTCGGCCCTGAGACCAGGAGAGATTCACCTGCCCTCAGACAACTTCTGCCCTGAGACCAGGAGGGATTCACCTGCCCTCAGACAACTTCTGCCCTGAGACCAGGAGAGATTCACCTGCCCTCAGACAACTTCTGCCCTGAGACCAGGAGCGATTCACCTGCCCTCAGACAACTTGTGCCCTGAGACCAGGAGAGATTCGCCTGCCCTCAGACAACTTCTTCCCCGGGAGACCAGGAGAGAGAGTTGACTCCCTTTTGTCCAACTATGTTGCCTTAAAACAGAAAAATACAACTTTGGCCCTGAGACCAGGAGAGATTCACCTGCCCTCAGACAACTTCTGCCCTGAGACCAGGAGAGATTCACCTGCCCTCAGACAACTTCTGCCCTGAGACCAGGAGGGATTCACCTGCCCTCAGACAACTTCTGCCCTGAGACCAGGAGGGATTCACCTGCCCTCAGACAACTTCTGCCCTGAGACCAGGAGAGATTCACCTGCCCTCAGACAACTTCTTCCCCGGGAGACCAGGAGAGAGAGTTGACTCCCTTTTGTCCAACTATGTTGCCTTAAAACAGAAAAATACAACTTCCGCCCTGAGACCAGGAGGGATTCACCTGCCCTCAGACAACTTCTGCCCTGAGACCAGGAGAGATTCACCTGCCCTCAGACAACTTCTGCCCTGAGACCAGGAGGGATTCACCTGCCCTCAGACAACTTCTGCCCTGAGACCAGGAGAGATTCACCTGCCCTCAGACAACTTCTGCCCTGAGACCAGGAGAGATTCACCTGCCCTCAGACAACTTTGGCCCTGAGACCAGGAGAGATTCACCTGCCCTCAGACAACTTCTGCCCTGAGACCAGGAGAGATTCACCTGCCCTCAGACAACTTCTGCCCTGAGACCAGGAGGGATTCACCTGCCCTCAGACAACTTTGGCCCTGAGACCAGGAGAGATTCACCTGCCCTCAGACAACTTCTGCCCTGAGACCAGGAGGGATTCACCTGCCCTCAGACAACTTCTGCCCTGAGACCAGGAGAGATTCACCTGCCCTCAGACAACTTCTGCCCTGAGACCAGGAGGGATTCACCTGCCCTCAGACAACTTCTGCCCTGAGACCAGGAGGGATTCACCTGCCCTCAGACAACTTCTGCCCTGACACCAGGAGAGATTCACCTGCCCTCAGACAACTTCTGCCCTGAGACCAGGAGGGGTTCACCTGCCCTCAGACAACTTCTGCCCTGAGACCAGGAAGGATTCACCTGCCCTCAGACAACTTCTGCTCTGAGACCAGGAGAGATTCACCTGCCCTCAGACAACTTCTGCCCTGAGACCAGGAGAGATTCACCTGCCCTCAGACAACTTCTGCCCTGAGACCAGGAGAGATTCACCTGCCCTCAGACAACTTTGGCCCTGAGACCAGGAGAGATTCACCTGCCCTCAGACAACTTCTGCCCTGAGACCAGGAGAGATTCACCTGCCCTCAGACAACTTCTGCCCTGAGACCAGGAGGGATTCACCTGCCCTCAGACAACTTTGGCCCTGAGACCAGGAGAGATTCACCTGCCCTCAGACAACTTCTGCCCTGAGACCAGGAGGGATTCACCTGCCCTCAGACAACTTCTGCCCTGAGACCAGGAGAGATTCACCTGCCCTCAGACAACTTCTTCCCCGGGAGACCAGGAGAGAGAGTTGACTCCCTTTTGTCCAACTATGTTGCCTTAAAACAGAAAAATACAACTTCCGCCCTGAGACCAGGAGAGATTCACCTGCCCTCAGACAACTTCTGCCCTGAGACCAGGAGAGATTCACCTGCCCTCAGACAACTTCGGCCCTGAGACCAGGAGAGATTCACCTGCCCTCAGACAACTTCTGCCCTGAGACCAGGAGGGATTCACCTGCCCTCAGACAACTTCTGCCCTGAGACCAGGAGAGATTCACCTGCCCTCAGACAACTTCTTCCCCGGGAGACCAGGAGAGAGAGTTGACTCCCTTTTGTCCAACTATGTTGCCTTAAAACAGAAAAATACAACTTCCGCCCTGAGACCAGGAGAGATTCACCTGCCCTCAGACAACTTCTGCCCTGAGACCAGGAGAGATTCACCTGCCCTCAGACAACTTCGGCCCTGAGACCAGGAGAGATTCACCTGCCCTCAGACAACTTCTGCCCTGAGACCAGGAGGGATTCACCTGCCCTCAGACAACTTCTGCCCTGAGACCAGGAGAGATTCACCTGCCCTCAGACAACTTCTGCCCTGAGACCAGGAGAGATTCACCTGCCCTCAGACAACTTCTTCCCCGGGAGACCAGGAGAGAGAGTTGACTCCCTTTTGTCCAACTATGTTGCCTTAAAACAGAAAAATACAACTTCCGCCCTGAGACCAGGAGGGATTCACCTGCCCTCAGACAACTTCTGCCCTGAGACCAGGAGAGATTCACCTGCCCTCAGACAACTTCTGCCCTGAGACCAGGAGAGATTCACCTGCCCTCAGACAACTTCTGCCCTGAGACCAGGAGAGATTCACCTGCCCTCAGACAACTTTGGCCCTGAGACCAGGAGAGATTCACCTGCCCTCAGACAACTTCTGCCCTGAGACCAGGAGAGATTCACCTGCCCTCAGACAACTTCTGCCCTGAGACCAGGAGGGATTCACCTGCCCTCAGACAACTTTGGCCCTGAGACCAGGAGAGATTCACCTGCCCTCAGACAACTTCTGCCCTGAGACCAGGAGGGATTCACCTGCCCTCAGACAACTTCTGCCCTGAGACCAGGAGAGATTCACCTGCCCTCAGACAACTTCTTCCCCGGGAGACCAGGAGAGAGAGTTGACTCCCTTTTGTCCAACTATGTTGCCTTAAAACAGAAAAATACAACTTCCGCCCTGAGACCAGGAGAGATTCACCTGCCCTCAGACAACTTCTGCCCTGAGACCAGGAGAGATTCACCTGCCCTCAGACAACTTCGGCCCTGAGACCAGGAGAGATTCACCTGCCCTCAGACAACTTCTGCCCTGAGACCAGGAGGGATTCACCTGCCCTCAGACAACTTCTGCCCTGAGACCAGGAGAGATTCACCTGCCCTCAGACAACTTCTGCCCTGAGACCAGGAGCGATTCACCTGCCCTCAGACAACTTGTGCCCTGAGACCAGGAGAGATTCGCCTGCCCTCAGACAACTTCTTCCCCGGGAGACCAGGAGAGAGAGTTGACTCCCTTTTGTCCAACTATGTTGCCTTAAAACAGAAAAATACAACTTTGGCCCTGAGACCAGGAGAGATTCACCTGCCCTCAGACAACTTCTGCCCTGAGACCAGGAGGGATCCACCTGCCCTCAGACAGCTTCTGCCCTGAGACCAGGAGGGATTCACCTGCCCTCAGACAACTTCTGCCCTGAGACCAGGAGGGATTCACCTGCCCTCAGACAACTTCTGCCCTGACACCAGGAGGGATCCACCTGCCCTCAGACAGCTTCTGCCCTGAGACCAGGAGGGATTCACCTGCCCTCAGACAACTTCTGCCCTGAGACCAGGAGGGATTCACCTGCCCTCAGACAACTTCTGCCCTGACACCAGGAGAGATTCACCTGCCCTCAGACAACTTCTGCCCTGAGACCAGGAGGGGTTCACCTGCCCTCAGACAACTTCTGCCCTGAGACCAGGAAGGATTCACCTGCCCTCAGACAACTTCTGCTCTGAGACCAGGAGAGATTCACCTGCCCTCAGACAACTTCTGCCCTGAGACCAGGAGAGATTCACCTGCCCTCAGACAACTTCTGCCCTGAGACCAGGAGAGATTCACCTGCCCTCAGACAACTTTGGCCCTGAGACCAGGAGAGATTCACCTGCCCTCAGACAACTTCTGCCCTGAGACCAGGAGAGATTCACCTGCCCTCAGACAACTTCTGCCCTGAGACCAGGAGGGATTCACCTGCCCTCAGACAACTTTGGCCCTGAGACCAGGAGAGATTCACCTGCCCTCAGACAACTTCTGCCCTGAGACCAGGAGGGATTCACCTGCCCTCAGACAACTTCTGCCCTGAGACCAGGAGAGATTCACCTGCCCTCAGACAACTTCTTCCCCGGGAGACCAGGAGAGAGAGTTGACTCCCTTTTGTCCAACTATGTTGCCTTAAAACAGAAAAATACAACTTCCGCCCTGAGACCAGGAGAGATTCACCTGCCCTCAGACAACTTCTGCCCTGAGACCAGGAGAGATTCACCTGCCCTCAGACAACTTCGGCCCTGAGACCAGGAGAGATTCACCTGCCCTCAGACAACTTCTGCCCTGAGACCAGGAGGGATTCACCTGCCCTCAGACAACTTCTGCCCTGAGACCAGGAGAGATTCACCTGCCCTCAGACAACTTCTTCCCCGGGAGACCAGGAGAGAGAGTTGACTCCCTTTTGTCCAACTATGTTGCCTTAAAACAGAAAAATACAACTTCCGCCCTGAGACCAGGAGAGATTCACCTGCCCTCAGACAACTTCTGCCCTGAGACCAGGAGAGATTCACCTGCCCTCAGACAACTTCGGCCCTGAGACCAGGAGAGATTCACCTGCCCTCAGACAACTTCTGCCCTGAGACCAGGAGGGATTCACCTGCCCTCAGACAACTTCTGCCCTGAGACCAGGAGAGATTCACCTGCCCTCAGACAACTTCTGCCCTGAGACCAGGAGAGATTCACCTGCCCTCAGACAACTTCTTCCCCGGGAGACCAGGAGAGAGAGTTGACTCCCTTTTGTCCAACTATGTTGCCTTAAAACAGAAAAATACAACTTCCGCCCTGAGACCAGGAGGGATTCACCTGCCCTCAGACAACTTCTGCCCTGAGACCAGGAGAGATTCACCTGCCCTCAGACAACTTCTGCCCTGAGACCAGGAGGGATTCACCTGCCCTCAGACAACTTCTGCCCTGAGACCAGGAGAGATTCACCTGCCCTCAGACAACTTTGGCCCTGAGACCAGGAGAGATTCACCTGCCCTCAGACAACTTCTGCCCTGAGACCAGGAGAGATTCACCTGCCCTCAGACAACTTCTGCCCTGAGACCAGGAGGGATTCACCTGCCCTCAGACAACTTTGGCCCTGAGACCAGGAGAGATTCACCTGCCCTCAGACAACTTCTGCCCTGAGACCAGGAGGGATTCACCTGCCCTCAGACAACTTCTGCCCTGAGACCAGGAGAGATTCACCTGCCCTCAGACAACTTCTTCCCCGGGAGACCAGGAGAGAGAGTTGACTCCCTTTTGTCCAACTATGTTGCCTTAAAACAGAAAAATACAACTTCCGCCCTGAGACCAGGAGAGATTCACCTGCCCTCAGACAACTTCTGCCCTGAGACCAGGAGAGATTCACCTGCCCTCAGACAACTTCTGCCCTGAGACCAGGAGGGATTCACCTGCCCTCAGACAACTTCTGCCCTGAGACCAGGAGAGATTCACCTGCCCTCAGACAACTTCTGCCCTGAGACCAGGAGAGATTCACCTGCCCTCAGACAACTTCTTCCCCAGGAGACCAGGAGAGAGAGTTGACTCCCTTTTGTCCAACTATGTTGCCTTAAAACAGAAAAATACAACTTCCGCCCTGAGACCAGGAGAGATTCACCTGCCCTCAGACAACTTCTGCCCTGAGACCAGGAGAGATTCACCTGCCCTCAGACAACTTCGGCCCTGAGACCAGGAGAGATTCACCTGCCCTCAGACAACTTCTGCCCTGAGACCAGGAGGGATTCACCTGCCCTCAGACAACTTCTGCCCTGAGACCAGGAGAGATTCACCTGCCCTCAGACAACTTCTGCCCTGAGACCAGGAGAGATTCACCTGCCCTCAGACAACTTCTTCCCCGGGAGACCAGGAGAGAGAGTTGACTCCCTTTTGTCCAACTATGTTGCCTTAAAACAGAAAAATACAACTTCCGCCCTGAGACCAGGAGGGATTCACCTGCCCTCAGATAACTTCTGCCCTGAGACCAGGAGAGATTCACCTGCCCTCAGACAACTTCTGCCCTGAGACCAGGAGAGATTCACCTGCCCTCAGACAACTTCTGCCCTGAGACCAGGAGAGATTCACCTGCCCTCAGACAACTTTGGCCCTGAGACCAGGAGAGATTCACCTGCCCTCAGACAACTTCTGCCCTGAGACCAGGAGAGATTCACCTGCCCTCAGACAACTTCTGCCCTGAGACCAGGAGGGATTCACCTGCCCTCAGACAACTTTGGCCCTGAGACCAGGAGAGATTCACCTGCCCTCAGACAACTTCTGCCCTGAGACCAGGAGGGATTCACCTGCCCTCAGACAACTTCTGCCCTGAGACCAGGAGAGATTCACCTGCCCTCAGACAACTTCTTCCCCGGGAGACCAGGAGAGATTCACCTGCCCTCAGACAACTTCTGCCCTGAGACCAGGAGGGGTTCACCTGCCCTCAGACAACTTCTGCCCTGAGACCAGGAGAGATTCACCTGCCCTCAGACAACTTCTTCCCCGGGAGACCAGGAGAGAGAGTTGACTCCCTTTTGTCCAACTATGTTGCCTTAAAACAGAAAAATACAACTTCCGCCCTGAGACCAGGAGGGATTCACCTGCCCTCAGACAACTTCTGCCCTGAGACCAGGAGAGATTCACCTGCCCTCAGACAACTTCTGCCCTGAGACCAGGAGGGATTCACCTGCCCTCAGACAACTTCTGCCCTGAGACCAGGAGAGATTCACCTGCCCTCAGACAACTTCTGCCCTGAGACCAGGAGAGATTCACCTGCCCTCAGACAACTTCTGCCCTGAGACCAGGAGAGATTCACCTGCCCTCAGACAACTTCTGCCCTGAGACCAGGAGAGATTCACCTGCCCTCAGACAACTTCTGCCCTGAGACCAGGAGGGATTCACCTGCCCTCAGACAACTTTGGCCCTGAGACCAGGAGAGATTCACCTGCCCTCAGACAACTTCTGCCCTGAGACCAGGAGGGATTCACCTGCCCTCAGACAACTTCTGCCCTGAGACCAGGAGAGATTCACCTGCCCTCAGACAACTTCTTCCCCGGGAGACCAGGAGAGATTCACCTGCCCTCAGACAACTTCTGCCCTGAGACCAGGAGGGGTTCACCTGCCCTCAGACAACTTCTGCCCTGAGACCAGGAGGGATTCACCTGCCCTCAGACAACTTCTGCTCTGAGACCAGGAGAGATTCACCTGCCCTCAGACAACTTCTGCCCTGAGACCAGGAGAGATTCACCTGCCCTCAGACAACTTCTGCCCTGAGACCAGGAGAGATTCACCTGCCCTCAGACAACTTTGGCCCTGAGACCAGGAGAGATTCACCTGCCCTCAGACAACTTCTGCCCTGAGACCAGGAGAGATTCACCTGCCCTCAGACAACTTCTGCCCTGAGACCAGGAGGGATTCACCTGCCCTCAGACAACTTTGGCCCTGAGACCAGGAGAGATTCACCTGCCCTCAGACAACTTCTGCCCTGAGACCAGGAGGGATTCACCTGCCCTCAGACAACTTCTGCCCTGAGACCAGGAGAGATTCACCTGCCCTCAGACAACTTCTTCCCCGGGAGACCAGGAGAGAGAGTTGACTCCCTTTTGTCCAACTATGTTGCCTTAAAACAGAAAAATACAACTTCCGCCCTGAGACCAGGAGAGATTCACCTGCCCTCAGACAACTTCTGCCCTGAGACCAGGAGAGATTCACCTGCCCTCAGACAACTTCGGCCCTGAGACCAGGAGAGATTCACCTGCCCTCAGACAACTTCTGCCCTGAGACCAGGAGGGATTCACCTGCCCTCAGACAACTTCTGCCCTGAGACCAGGAGAGATTCACCTGCCCTCAGACAACTTCTGCCCTGAGACCAGGAGCGATTCACCTGCCCTCAGACAACTTGTGCCCTGAGACCAGGAGAGATTCGCCTGCCCTCAGACAACTTCTTCCCCGGGAGACCAGGAGAGAGAGTTGACTCCCTTTTGTCCAACTATGTTGCCTTAAAACAGAAAAATACAACTTTGGCCCTGAGACCAGGAGAGATTCACCTGCCCTCAGACAACTTCTGCCCTGAGACCAGGAGAGATTCACCTGCCCTCAGACAACTTCTGCCCTGAGACCAGGAGGGATTCACCTGCCCTCAGACAACTTCTGCCCTGAGACCAGGAGAGATTCACCTGCCCTCAGACAACTTCTGCCCTGAGACCAGGAGAGATTCACCTGCCCTCAGACAACTTCTGCCCTGAGACCAGGAGAGATTCACCTGCCCTCAGACAACTTCTTCCCCGGGAGACCAGGAGAGAGAGTTGACTCCCTTTTGTCCAACTATGTTGCCTTAAAACAGAAAAATACAACTTCGGCCCTGAGACCAGGAGAGATTCACCTGCCCTCAGACAACTTCTGCCCTGAGACCAGGAGGGATTCACCTGCCCTCAGACAACTTCTGCCCTGAGACCAGGAGAGATTCACCTGCCCTCAGACAACTTCTGCCCTGAGACCAGGAGCGATTCACCTGCCCTCAGACAACTTGTGCCCTGAGACCAGGAGAGATTCGCCTGCCCTCAGACAACTTCTTCCCCGGGAGACCAGGAGAGAGAGTTGACTCCCTTTTGTCCAACTATGTTGCCTTAAAACAGAAAAATACAACTTTGGCCCTGAGACCAGGAGAGATTCACCTGCCCTCAGACAACTTCTGCCCTGAGACCAGGAGAGATTCACCTGCCCTCAGACAACTTCTGCCCTGAGACCAGGAGGGATTCACCTGCCCTCAGACAACTTCTGCCCTGAGACCAGGAGAGATTCACCTGCCCTCAGACAACTTCTGCCCTGAGACCAGGAGAGATTCACCTGCCCTCAGACAACTTCTGCCCTGAGACCAGGAGGGATTCACCTGCCCTCAGACAACTTCTGCCCTGAGACCAGGAGAGATTCACCTGCCTTCAGACAACTTCTGCCCTGAGACCAGGAGAGATTCACCTGCCCTCAGACAACTTCTGCCCTGAGACCAGGAGGGATTCACCTGCCCTCAGACAACTTTGGCCCTGAGACCAGGAGAGATTCACCTGCCCTCAGACAACTTCTGCCCTGAGACCAGGAGGGATTCACCTGCCCTCAGACAACTTCTGCCCTGAGACCAGGAGAGATTCACCTGCCCTCAGACAACTTCTGCCCTGAGACCAGGAGGGATTCACCTGCCCTCAGACAACTTCTGCCCTGAGACCAGGAGGGATTCACCTGCCCTCAGACAACTTCTGCCCTGAGACCAGGAGAGATTCACCTGCCCTCAGACAACTTCTTCCCCGGGAGACCAGGAGAGAGAGTTGACACCCTTTTGTCCAACTATGTTGCCTTAAAACAGAAAAATACAACTTCCGCCCTGAGACCAGGAGAGATTCACCTGCCCTCAGACAACTTCTGCCCTGAGACCAGGAGAGATTCACCTGCCCTCAGACAACTTCGGCCCTGAGACCAGGAGAGATTCACCTGCCCTCAGACAACTTCTGCCCTGAGACCAGGAGGGATTCACCTGCCCTCAGACAACTTCTGCCCTGAGACCAGGAGAGATTCACCTGCCCTCAGACAACTTCTGCCCTGAGACCAGGAGCGATTCACCTGCCCTCAGACAACTTGTGCCCTGAGACCAGGAGAGATTCGCCTGCCCTCAGACAACTTCTTCCCCGGGAGACCAGGAGAGAGAGTTGACTCCCTTTTGTCCAACTATGTTGCCTTAAAACAGAAAAATACAACTTTGGCCCTGAGACCAGGAGAGATTCACCTGCCCTCAGACAACTTCTGCCCTGAGACCAGGAGAGATTCACCTGCCCTCAGACAACTTCTGCCCTGAGACCAGGAGGGATTCACCTGCCCTCAGACAACTTCTGCCCTGAGACCAGGAGAGATTCACCTGCCCTCAGACAACTTCTGCCCTGAGACCAGGAGAGATTCACCTGCCCTCAGACAACTTCTTCCCCGGGAGACCAGGAGAGAGAGTTGACTCCCTTTTGTCCAACTATGTTGCCTTAAAACAGAAAAATACAACTTCCGCCCTGAGACCAGGAGGGATTCACCTGCCCTCAGACAACTTCTGCCCTGAGACCAGGAGAGATTCACCTGCCCTCAGACAACTTCTGCCCTGAGACCAGGAGGGATTCACCTGCCCTCAGACAACTTCTGCCCTGAGACCAGGAGAGATTCACCTGCCCTCAGACAACTTCTGCCCTGAGACCAGGAGAGATTCACCTGCCCTCAGACAACTTTGGCCCTGAGACCAGGAGAGATTCACCTGCCCTCAGACAACTTCTGCCCTGAGACCAGGAGAGATTCACCTGCCCTCAGACAACTTCTGCCCTGAGACCAGGAGGGATTCACCTGCCCTCAGACAACTTTGGCCCTGAGACCAGGAGAGATTCACCTGCCCTCAGACAACTTCTGCCCTGAGACCAGGAGGGATTCACCTGCCCTCAGACAACTTCTGCCCTGAGACCAGGAGAGATTCACCTGCCCTCAGACAACTTCTGCCCTGAGACCAGGAGGGATTCACCTGCCCTCAGACAACTTCTGCCCTGAGACCAGGAGAGATTCACCTGCCCTCAGACAACTTCTGCCCTGAGACCAGGAGAGATTCACCTGCCCTCAGACAACTTCTTCCCCGGGAGACCAGGAGAGAGAGTTGACTCCCTTTTGTCCAACTATGTTGCCTTAAAACAGAAAAATACAACTTCCGCCCTGAGACCAGGAGGGATTCACCTGCCCTCAGACAACTTCTGCCCTGAGACCAGGAGAGATTCACCTGCCCTCAGACAACTTCTGCCCTGAGACCAGGAGGGATTCACCTGCCCTCAGACAACTTCTGCCCTGAGACCAGGAGAGATTCACCTGCCCTCAGACAACTTCTGCCCTGAGACCAGGAGAGATTCACCTGCCCTCAGACAACTTTGGCCCTGAGACCAGGAGAGATTCACCTGCCCTCAGACAACTTCTGCCCTGAGACCAGGAGAGATTCACCTGCCCTCAGACAACTTCTGCCCTGAGACCAGGAGGGATTCACCTGCCCTCAGACAACTTTGGCCCTGAGACCAGGAGAGATTCACCTGCCCTCAGACAACTTCTGCCCTGAGACCAGGAGGGATTCACCTGCCCTCAGACAACTTCTGCCCTGAGACCAGGAGAGATTCACCTGCCCTCAGACAACTTCTTCCCCGGGAGACCAGGAGAGAGAGTTGACTCCCTTTTGTCCAACTATGTTGCCTTAAAACAGAAAAATACAACTTCCGCCCTGAGACCAGGAGAGATTCACCTGCCCTCAGACAACTTCTGCCCTGAGACCAGGAGAGATTCACCTGCCCTCAGACAACTTCGGCCCTGAGACCAGGAGAGATTCACCTGCCCTCAGAAAAACTTCTGTCCTGAGACCAGGAGGGATTCACCTGCCCTCAGACAACTTCTGCCCTGAGACCAGGAGAGATTCACCTGCCCTCAGACAACTTTGGCCCTGAGACCAGGAGAGATTCACCTGCCCTCAGACAACTTCTGCCCTGAGACCAGGAGAGAGAGTTGACTCCCTTTTGTCCAACTATGTTGCCTTAAAACAGAAAAACACAACTTCCGCCCTGAGACCAGGAGAGATTCACCTGCCCTCAGACAACTTCTGGCCTGAGACCAGGAGGGATTCACCTGTCCTCAGACAACTTCTGCCCTGAGACCAGGAGGGATTCACCTGCCCTCAGACAACTTTGGCCCTGAGACCAGGAGAGATTCACCTGCCCTCAGACAACTTCTGCCCTGAGACCAGGAGGGATTCACCTGCCCTCAGACAACTTCTGCCCTGAGACCAGGAGAGATTCACCTGCCCTCAGACAACTTCTTCCCCAGGAGACCAGGAGAGAGAGTTGACTCCCTTTTGTCCAACTATGTTGCCTTAAAACAGAAAAATACAACTTCCGCCCTGAGACCAGGAGAGATTCACCTGCCCTCAGACAACTTCTGCCCTGAGACCAGGAGGGATTCACCTGCCCTCAGACAACTTCTGCCCTGAGACCAGGAGAGATTCACCTGCCCTCAGACAACTTCTGCCCTGAGACCAGGAGAGATTCACCTGCCCTCAGACAACTTCTTCCCCGGGAGACCAGGAGAGAGAGTTGACTCCCTTTTGTCCAACTATGTTGCCTTAAAACAGAAAAATACAACTTCCGCCCTGAGACCAGGAGGGATTCACCTGCCCTCAGACAACTTCTGCCCTGAGACCAGGAGAGATTCACCTGCCCTCAGACAACTTCTGCCCTGAGACCAGGAGGGATTCACCTGCCCTCAGACAACTTCTGCCCTGAGACCAGGAGAGATTCACCTGCCCTCAGACAACTTCTGCCCTGAGACCAGGAGAGATTCACCTGCCCTCAGACAACTTTGGCCCTGAGACCAGGAGAGATTCACCTGCCCTCAGACAACTTCTGCCCTGAGACCAGGAGAGATTCACCTGCCCTCAGACAACTTCTGCCCTGAGACCAGGAGGGATTCACCTGCCCTCAGACAACTTTGGCCCTGAGACCAGGAGAGATTCACCTGCCCTCAGACAACTTCTGCCCTGAGACCAGGAGGGATTCACCTGCCCTCAGACAACTTCTGCCCTGAGACCAGGAGAGATTCACCTGCCCTCAGACAACTTCTTCCCCGGGAGACCAGGAGAGAGAGTTGACTCCCTTTTGTCCAACTATGTTGCCTTAAAACAGAAAAATACAACTTCCGCCCTGAGACCAGGAGAGATTCACCTGCCCTCAGACAACTTCTGCCCTGAGACCAGGAGAGATTCACCTGCCCTCAGACAACTTCGGCCCTGAGACCAGGAGAGATTCACCTGCCCTCAGAAAAACTTCTGTCCTGAGACCAGGAGGGATTCACCTGCCCTCAGACAACTTCTGCCCTGAGACCAGGAGAGATTCACCTGCCCTCAGACAACTTTGGCCCTGAGACCAGGAGAGATTCACCTGCCCTCAGACAACTTCTGCCCTGAGACCAGGAGAGAGAGTTGACTCCCTTTTGTCCAACTATGTTGCCTTAAAACAGAAAAACACAACTTCCGCCCTGAGACCAGGAGAGATTCACCTGCCCTCAGACAACTTCTGGCCTGAGACCAGGAGGGATTCACCTGTCCTCAGACAACTTCTGCCCTGAGACCAGGAGGGATTCACCTGCCCTCAGACAACTTTGGCCCTGAGACCAGGAGAGATTCACCTGCCCTCAGACAACTTCTGCCCTGAGACCAGGAGGGATTCACCTGCCCTCAGACAACTTCTGCCCTGAGACCAGGAGAGATTCACCTGCCCTCAGACAACTTCTTCCCCAGGAGACCAGGAGAGAGAGTTGACTCCCTTTTGTCCAACTATGTTGCCTTAAAACAGAAAAATACAACTTCCGCCCTGAGACCAGGAGAGATTCACCTGCCCTCAGACAATTTTGGCCCTGAGACCAGGAGAGATTCAACTGCCCTCAGACAACTTTGGCCCTGAGACCAGGAGAGATTCACCTGCCCTCAGACAACTTCTGCCCTGAGACCAGGAGAGATTCACCTGCCCTCAGACAACTTCCGCCCTGAGACCAGGAGAGATTCACCTGCCCTCAGACAACTTTGGCCCTGAGACCAGGCCCTCAGACAAAATTGCGGGAAACAATGGTCTCTGCCCTGGGACAAGATGAGACTAAACAGCCATAAGGAAATCCTTCAAAACAACTTCTGCCCTGAGACCAGAAGAGACAGTTTACTCCCTTTTTTCCAACTACGTTGCCTTCAAACAGAAAAACACGAATTCTGCCCTGAGACCACTTTTTTCTTCATTGAAAATAACAAAAAAAAGTTCAATTGACCTTATTCACTTGTTCACTTGCTTGATTTTTATAGCCAGTTTCTTCAACAAACAATGGCCTTTGACTGTAGACGCGTCAGGTGGTGTAACTGGTTTGTGTCAATTGGTGTAACCAGCATTTTTCAGAAAAATATTATAATATACAGGAAAAGCCATGTAGAATAAGTTGTAATCCTCTATTGCAATGTATTAACAGATTTTTTAACAGTTTATACATAATTTGTTAAATATCATTTACAAAGCACAAAGTATTTTTTGTCCTGCTCTATATTACAAAAACACATACGATTTTAAATTAAAATAATCCTAATAAAATCTATCTTCATGTGATATTTTAAAATTAAGTAACTTTTCGTAAGTACACTTGCATACACTCTAGGTGGAAAGAAATATTTATTATTTCTCCTTTTGTTGTGGTTACACCACGTGACATATTCAGGGGCAATCAGTCTTACCTTTCGTAAAAAATAGTTCAAATTTTTTAAAACATTTTTGAATTGCTCATAATGCAAACCCTTATTTGTCACTGACCCGTTTGCCTCCTGTCTTTGTTTTTTTTTTACATGCTTGTTTGTAAAGTGCAATATAAATAAAGTTAAGTTGAAATGAGGATAAAAACAACAGATACTACTTTGCTGTTACTGACAATAATGTCTTTCTTGTTCTCGTCAACAAATTTTCCCTCCATACCAATTTTCTTTTGCAGTTTTTGAACTTTTTATTTTCATTTCACTTCTCCTGCAGCCCAGTTTTCATTTTCAGTATTATATATTTTTTTATAATTAGTTATGTACTAAGGAAAATCATTTGTCGCAGTTAATGAGCTCATCAGATTCAGCTGTCGCACGAGACCAAACATCTTTTTCTCAGAGTAACATAATAGATGTCACTCTGAGAAAAAGATGTTGCAGGCAGACATAAACAGATCATCTGGTAATAATAGGCTCTGCACGCTCTGAAGGCGTTTCAGTGGTCTGATGAAGGACACAAACCAACATGTTGTGGGTTTTAGTATCTCATCATCGGTTCAGTTTGTATTGTCTTGAGTTGCAACTCAGCAAAAGGCGAGTTGCAAAAATTGAGGTGGTGGGTAAGAGGAGGATGTTAGCCAAGCTGACGTCAATCATGGACAGCAGCAGACTCTCACACCAACCGCAGATCATTCATCCCCACAGCCATCAGACTGTTTAACTCAAACACTACCTGAACAATCACTTTCCACTCACTTGTTTGTTTTTTGTAAATATCTTATTTTTTTCTATTTATTGTCGTATTTGTCTGACTCTTTTTCCTGCATGTTGAGCTGTTGTAACAATTGAATTTCCCTGTTGTGGGATAAATAATGTCTAGCTGATCTAATCTAATCTACAAAAAGACACAATAAAGTCATATGTCAGTAAAACAGATGAAAAGAAACATAATTTAGAAAAAGTAAAACAATTTGAAACAGGTGATACATCAATCTGACAGTTGAGATAGTTTCAGTAACAAGCACATTTTAGATGCTGACCAAACCTGAAGTTAATTTACTTGTTTGTTCTTGTTTTCTCTACAGTCAGTGAATCCGGCAGCAGCAAAACTGTTGTTGGTCAAACCGGTCAGAACGTCATTCTGCCATGTACATACGACTTCAAGAACCACGGAGCGCTGTCAGTCTGCTGGGGTCGAGGAGACATACCACTATCAGGCTGTAACTACAAGCTCATCTCCACAGACGGTCGTAAAGTGATAGAAGGAACCAGAGCTTCCAGCAGGTATCAGTTACTGGGACGACTGGATGAAGGAGATGTTTCTCTGACAATACTGAACGTCACAGATTCAGATGCTGGACGGTACGGATGTAGGGTGGAAATCCTTGGATGGTTCAATGATGAAAAACATCACTTTGATTTGACCGTTGAGACAGGTGAGAAAATATTAAGATATTTTGAAGTTTGTGCAGGAAGGCTGAAGTTTGTACATCTTTTTTTTTATTTTTTTTTTATTTAAAGACCTCAATAATCCCTAAAATGTTACAAATGCAGTAGTCGGTAGTCAAACTCTAAAATCCAAAACAGATACTCTGTTGTTGTGTTTCATTTTATATACTATAAATACATTGTGACAAAGATGCTGATGTTTCCTCGCTGATGCTTTTAAAAGATATCAGACCTTTCACATCCTCTACACTGCTGAGAATCAAAAACACTGTCTGTCTGTCAGCAGGTGGCAGCAGCAGCATCAGCAGCGGCAGCAACAGCACCAGCACCAGCACCAGCACCACCAGCACCAGCACCAGCACCAGCAACAGCCGCAGTGTGGTGGTGTCTGTGTTGATCTGCTGCTTCCTCTTGCTGCTGTTCTTCATCATCTTCTTCATCCTCATGAGGAGGAGGAGGAGCCAGACGACCACAGGTACAACAGCCAATCAAGAAAAAATCAGAAAATCTCAACAGATTCACTTTAATATAAAATCATTGGATTATAATCTGCTCTTCTGCTTCAGATCTTTTTTTTTTTTCTTCTCCTGCTTCAGATCGACTGGCAGAAAATGATCAGCTGGCAGAAAATGTTTATGTGGTGATGCACGGTAACCACGGCAACGAGACAAAGGACGCAGAGAAGCAGGAGAAAGAGGAGGAGTCTCCTTATGGTAACACACACAAACACACACACACACACACACGAACACACACACACACACTACCACACACTAATTTGTCTAACTTTTTCTTCTCTCTACAGTTGTCTGTAATCCTGTCGTTCCAATGAAAACACCAATCACACAGCAGATGTCTGTAGATGTAGAGGACATCTACATGTGACGACCAATCAGAGCTCACCTTGTTTTCAGCATGCTGTGCCTCACCTGTACACAAGGACGAAATTTTGATTTCAGAGGTGGGGGGGACACAAGTATTTTTAATAAAACTCTTTCAGTTCACTGTGTTTTCTAGTAGTTCTTCTAGTTTTCTATTGCTACTTTTAAGTTAACTGTTCCCTTTTTTGGTTTGACTGGTTGTAAAGCATGTAGCAAAACATTATCACCCAATTCTGTGTTTCACCTTGTTAGTCAACTTCACTCCAACTCAGTACCACCAATTTTACACTTATTTTTGGAATATGGTAAACAGACCTCATTTACATAGCACCACCCAGTGGTGGGCAGGTCAAACTGGCAGGAATATCACAGGTGGGGAGAAATTGAATAAAATATCCATAATTCAGTGTAAGTAGTCAGTGAAGGTTTTGCAGGATGGGTGTAACACATTTCTTTGAGTAACTTACACTTTGACTTCTAAAGAAGTCTCTAATGTCCACTTTTCTTTTTTTAGACATCCTGGCTGCGCCTAATTACCAAACACATACACACACACGCACGCACGCACATATGCATATGGACACCGATTCAAACGTTAATGTTAATGAAACCTCTGATATTACAATGCTTCTAGCTGACGTGACCCAGGCAGAACAAACACCCAACTTACAGTGGCAGATCAATAAGGACTCCTGGGCAACTAGCAGACCGGTGTGCAAGCAAGATGGAGTGACAGCGGGGACGGCCAATCATACAAGACACGGCAGAGCCAATCGAGGAGCTTGTGGGCGGTCTAAACTAAGGGAAACAGGCTTCAGCTTGAGCGGCCATTTTCCGCTTGGTCCTAGTGCTTGACGTGTCTCTGTTTACCATAGCGTGACATTGTTTTTGGACAGTAAAAACTGCAGGGGACCAAAACGGCCTTTTGAAAAAGTGCAGGGGACATGTCCCCTGTGTCCCCCCCCCAAATTACGTCCGTGCCTGTACACAACGCACCTTTATTGTGCTGTCCACTGCCTCTCACCTGTTGTGCATTTTTCACTTCTTATTTTTTTTATATAAAACATTCAAGTAAACTCGTACATTGGTTTGTGATTAATTTGGTTATTTTTGTTTTTGGAGTTAGAATCAAAAACAATTATTACTGCACTCAGATAATTTTTTTAAAAAACTTATTTTCTATTGAATGTTTAACATTTATCATCTATTTAAATATTTGTCTATGATTTGTGCTGAATACCGTTCTGATAACAGCTGTTGTATTAGTGTTCTGCTCTAATTAAAACAGACGTCTCTCAAAGCCTATTTTGTCTCTAGTTGTTTTTTAAAACAGAAGGTGTCTTAAATCATATGAAAAGTATAAAAAAGTATGAAATGGCCACAAAGATAAACAAGGAGAAAGAAATACATATTTCAGTTCATGTTTCTTCCACATTTTAAAGGTTGAAACTTCCCGAGCTCTGTTGGCACATTGAAGGTGACCGTCCTCTCACCACTCAGCAGTCAAAGCTCTGCTTCTGTCTGTATTTAAAAACCCAATGAAGGGCGAAACTTGATGTACCAGATGGTTTGTTACACAGAACAATCTGGAAAGTCATTACCAGAAGCTGTTTGACAAAGGGGCAGGCCCTTAAAAACATAAATAAATACTTGGCGGGTGATTGAACGAACCCGTCTCGTCTATCACCGGCTATCTCAGGGTAACGTCAACCAATCAGATCAAAGGCAAGAGAGCACTACCACCAGCTGAGCCAACTGGTGAATCAAACTCTGTCTGAAGTCAGTCAAATGAAGAGCAAAAACACGTTAATCACCTAGAAAGTCCTTCAGTGTCATTCTTTGTTCATCTCTAAAGACACTTAACCTGTTAAAATTCTTGACAGTAAGTGTTATGTTGTGGTTTCTTTCTCGTGACAAATATACTTATCAGTCTTCATCTGGAACACACTTTGAGGTCACAGTGTCACATTATATCTGTTAATGTGACAGTCATGATCTCTTTCAGCTCCACAGACGTCTACAGAGCAGACGGCAGCAAGTTATACAGCAGGTATCAGTGCTGAGGTGAGACAGAGACTTATATTTCCCATGTGAACAGTAAAAAGGACAAAATGTGACTTTACTTTACGTGGTTCATATCATAACAAATCTTAACTCATTTGGGTACTTTTAGATAAAAGCAAGCAGATAAAAATACAAACAAAAACGGCATTTTTAAGTGAAACTGTCCTCACATTAAATAAAACGTGTTCAGTGTTGTCAGAGTGCCTGTAGCGCCCTCTGCTGGTCAGCAGACATATTGTTATAACTACCTGAGGAAGACGGTGGTCGATGATGCGGATGGATGTTAAACTCTGCTCCTGGCACATGAGGAGAAAGTAAGTTTGCTTCTTTGTTTTGTTGCTGTCAGCATGTGATGATGAAGATAAAATAGTTGTTTTCTTGCTGTAGTTTGGTGCTCTCGTTGTTGTTACTTCACAAGATGGCGTCGACCTGTTCCAGCGGCTGTGACGCAGCGTTTTTATTCCTTTCCTTGCTAATTATTCCCGTTATTATCTGTTTTATACTTCATTACCACGTTGTCATCTTCGAGAAGCTTCAAGCAGCATTTAGCCTTTACTTCATCTTCATGGTCGATCTTATCCACTGCTGTTAAAGTTGTATTGACTTTATTCACCTGTTAGACCGCACGGCTAATCCGCAGTAGCTAAGTTAGCTAACGATGCTAGGCTACAATACATGAATCATGTTCATATTTCCCGCCTCAAAAAGTTACTTACACACTAACAGTTGTAAAAGTATTGGTTAAAGTAGTTCAGGTATGTTATTTACAGAGCAATTAAGATCATATAATGCGATTCAGACGGTTTTTGTATTTGTTATATTTATTTAGATTAATACAAATATCCATCAAGTAGATGTAAGATACTGTGTGCCACCAAAACCTGACTAATACATTTATTAATACATGTTAGATAGACTTTATGTACCAGCATTGGTTTTGTTACTGGTTAAAGGTTTGAATTGAACATTTTAATGATGTAATTCAATCCAAAATGCTGTAAGAAACACATATTTATGAGGGATATGGCGCATTTTACCTGTAATATAACTAAAGCACTCATATCTTTATGAGTGAAATGATTGCAGTTACATAAACAAACAATATCTTTGTAACTAAACTGTGAACTATAATCTTATATCACATAATTAGCTTGTTCTTTTCTGCCATGTGGTCATAATTTACTGCAGTTCCGCTCTCTGGCCACCAGATGTCCTCATTGACTGCAGAGTGGCGCTGTTCTGCAGCTCAATGGTGCTTTTATTGTTGTGATGTGATCAAATATTGTTTCCTTTTTACTTGGAATTCATATCAGTTATCTGCAGGAAGTTTAAGTTTATTCAAGTAAAATAATGTAACTTTTTAATTTAATGAGATCACCTGCAGTGTGCTTAATTTTAAACATCTATCAACAGGATTAGTCTTTAAGTTTTTATCCCCCAGCCTAGTTTAAATCATGGACTGGAGTTCTGCTTGTAATTTATGGACAACATGCTGAGACTGTTGCACATTTTAATTGCTGTCTAATGAGAGAAAGTAGTGTTTTATTTTCATTGTGATGGAAAATAATTAATTTCTTCTTAAAATCCTGCTGTACTGTCGTAAAGTCTGAACTGTAGTTTGTTTTAGTGATTTGTGTCGTTTATATTCCTGTGAAATGAAACAAAAGAAAATGCATAGTTATGTTTTATTTGTTTCAGCTCGACAGCGCCACTTGTCCATTGACCCCGGTGTTGTGGACAAAATGGGTATTGCAGGTTTACTAAATATGGCACTCCTCGTTAGTATAGTGGTCCCGACGGGGAGGCACACATGTTTTAACTTATGAGAGACAAATATATGATGTAGACAAGTCAAAATGTATTTTAACTCATTGATAAAATCTGTAATACAGTTTATAAGCATCTTCTAAAGGCTGTAGCCTCTGCATGTGTCAGGCAGATAATCACAGTAGCATCTTTAATAACTATGCTGTTTCTGTGCCATCTACAGGCACTGAATGGTACAGCTGCACTTATTTAATGTATATTATTTTTATTTTTGCTGTATTAGAGTTTTTCGACACCTGTTTTCACACGCCACAGAGGATGAAGGGAGGTATGAAGGACTAAACACGACCTATTCATTAATCAATAGAGAAGCAAACACTTAAATAAAGGCTTAAATAAATAAATGGATATTTGAATTGTTAAAATAAGGGATAAGCAAACAAATAAATGCTAAAAATGAATACATGAAAAGATAATTTATCAAATAAATACTGTGTATGTGCAACACTTGTTGATTATCAGGATATTAATAAATATCTCCACATTGTTTTATTTCTTTTTGTAGAAAGAACAAGAAACGCAACTCTATTTGTTTGTGGTTGGCTATAATTTACTTTTAAAAGTCTTAGTTAAAAAATTTTATACTTTCAGCGAACGTGACAACGAGCTGCAGATATTTTTTGCAGCGTGGCACTGTCAGCCTTTGATGAAATAAAACTCTGAATTCGAGGAAGCAGCCGAAACCAAATGCCGCAAGCAGGAAGTCATGTGTTGAACATACCCTACGATTCATCTGACCAATATGTTCACACTAACACACTGTAGACCGTTAGAGGCTCTGAAGTCATCGGCCTGGTTAAGATATAGTAAGTGATGAGATGACCTCAGATAGTTCCTTTATCTCTGTGGTCCATATGATGAAATCATATCAGTAGATTTAAATCATACATAAAGACCAAACCACAATATTTCATTCCTGCCAGAGAAATATGAGATAAAAAAAGTAAATGATGAAGAAAATATAAAAATTCTAATTTGACTATAAACATTTATCACAAATAATTTTTACTTCATAGGTCTTAAAGGAATTTGGGGCAGGATCAAGAAATGAGACTCAATAGTGACATCAGCTGAGCCGGCGTGGGAGCGCGCATGAACTCTTCACAGCAGTGCAGCTGATGCCTTATCCCCTAGTATGACTTTTTAGTGGACTTTGTGTGGTGGTGGGTCGTTTGCTGGCCATAGCAGAATCCATTACTACCCAAACACTAGTTTGGGTCCACCACGCTTGTCTTCTTCCCGTATCCAAGTCGAAAGCCGTCGAGGACGCACATTCAGCGTTATCTGACGTCACATCCGCAAGGCTGCGCGGGAAATTCGGACCACGACTTGCAGTACATTATGCAGCACACAGCCTGTTCAAGGCAATGGAGAGATACGTGGGTGGGCTCATTCTTTTTGGTTTTGAACGCTTCATCACCCATTAGCATTAAAAAACTTAAAATGCATGTTTATTTTTTCACAAATCCTGCCCCATGTCCCTTTAATTGATTGATATTAATTCATCACTTACTGTTTAAAAGTTATTAATTCATAATGTCGTCTCTGCTAGTTGTTTTTATTTCGTGGATCATTTTTTACAGTGTGCAATGCAGCTGTGTGGTTAAATGCAGTGTTTGTGATGACAGTGCATCAGTGTGACTCGCTTCATCATGAAGATCGTTCTGCTTCTCGCTCTCCTCACAGGTACTCTGATCTTTACTGACTTCTTTCATGTCATTTCCTCATTTAAAAGTGATAAAAACAGGACAATAGAAAAGAAAAAATGGTCTTTCTCCCATTCTGCTGAGGTTTTTAACTTTAAACAAACTTCTCTTGTGCTCGTTGTTCCTTCTGAAGCCTCTGCTTGTGTTTTTATGACCATGTGTGTTTGTTATTAGTACTAGTATTATTATTATCATTATTATTATTATTATTATTATTATTATTATTATTACCTTCACTCTATTTAATTAGTCTTTTCTGTCTTTCTTTGTGTTTGCCTCCTGTCTGTTTGGTTTTACATGCTTGTTTGTAAAGTGCAATATAAATAAAGTTGAGTTGAAATGAGGAGGAAAACAACAGATACTACTTTGCTGTTACTGACAATAATGTCTTTCTTGTTCTCGTCAACAAATTTTCCCTCCATACCAATTTTCTTTTGCAGTTTTTGAGCTTTTATTTTCATTTCACTTCTCCTGCAGCCCAGTTTTCATTTTCAGTATTATATATTTTGTTATAATTAGTTATGTACTAAGGAAAATCATTTGTCTCAGTCACTGAGGTCATCAGATTCAGCTGTCACATGAGACCAAGCATCTTTTTCTCAGAGTAACATAATAGATGTCACTCTGGGAAAAAAGATGTTGCAGGCCGACATAAACAGATCATCTGATAATAATAGGCTCTGCACGCTCTGAAGGCGCTTCAGCGGTCTGGTGAATGACACAAACCAACATGTTGTGGGTTTTAGTATCTCATCATCGGTTCAGTTTTTATTGTCTTGTGTTGCAACTCGGCAAAAAGCGAGTTGCAAAAATTGAGGTGGTGGGTAAGAGGAGGATGTTAGCCAAGCTGACGTCAATCATGGACAGCAGCAGACTCTCACACCAACCGCAGATCATTCAACCCCACAGCCATCAGACTGTTTAACTCAAACACTACCTGAACAATCACTTTCCACTCACTTGTTTGTTTTTTGTAAATATCTTATTGTTTTTTGTAAATATCTTGTTTTTTTCTATTTATTTTCGTAGTTCTCTGACTCTTTTTCCTGTACTTGTTGCATCTTGACCTGTTGTAACAAGTGAGTTTCCCCATTGTGGGATAAATAATGTCCATCTAATCTAATCTAATCTAAAAAAAGACACAATAAAGCAAAGTCGTCTGTCAGTAAAACAGAAAGAAAGAGGTGAGAGAGGTGAAAGAAACATAATTTAGAAGAAGTAAAACAGTAACAAATCAATTTGAAACAGGTGATACATCAATCTGACAGTTGAGATATTTTCAGTAACAAGCAGATTTTAGATGCTGACCAAACCTGAAGTTAATTTACTTGTTTGTTCTTGTTTTCTCTACAGTCAGTGAATCCAGCAGCAGAAACGTCATTGGTCAAACCGGTCAGAACGTCACTCTGCCATGTACATACAACTTCAAGTACTACAGAGCGCTGTCAGTCTGCTGGGGTCGAGGAGACCTAGCACTATCAGGCTGTAACAACAAGCTCATCTCCACAGACGGCCTTAAAGTAAAAGAAGGAACCAGAGCTTCCAGCAGGTATCAGTTACTGGGACGACTGGATGAAGGAGATGTTTCTCTGACAATACTGAACGTCACAGATTCAGACGCTGGACGGTACGGATGTAGGGTGGACATCTCTGGATGGTTCAATGATGACAAACATCACTCTGATTTGACCGTTGAGACAGGTGATGTATATTGTTCAAATATTTTGAAGTTTGTGCAGGAAGGCTGAAGTTTGCACAACTATTTTTTTTATTAAAAAACTGTTTGAGTTTCAGCAGAGAGATCTACAACAGGAAGCAGATTGAAGCTTCATCTATTGGTTCGATAATAATTCCTCAATAATCCCTAAAATGTTACAAATGCAGTAGAAAGTATCAGTTCTTCAGAGGTGTGATGATTCAGAGGAAAACATATCAGCTGTAAGGATGATGCTCACGAGCGTCACTGGTTCAAATGTCCAAAACTTTAGAAGTCCAAGAGTGATGCGTTGAAGTCCAAAACTTTATCTTTTTTCCTCACTCAGGTCTGAATAAAAACAGGATGCATTCATCCTGTTTTTGAAATGAGTTTATTGATGTTTTAGAAACTTTTCCCCAATATGCGTATATCCTTTATATAAAGGATGTTCATAATGTCTTTTCCAATCAATTTGGGAAACTTGGGAAGCTACAGTTGTTTCGGAGAATGCTGCAACACTGTTTTGCTGTGAAGCTCCAGAAATGGTTTGTGGACTATGAACCCTAACCTGACTTTATCAGCATGAGGATGAATGCTACTTGAACTACTCGAACTTGAACTACTTGAGTACAAAAGTACTTACTGAAGAAGTTACTTGAGTAGTGAATAACATAAAAAAAAGAAACTCTAACTTGTAAAAGTATTGCTGTTATTATTATTATTATTATTATTATTATTATTATTATCATTATCTTCACTCTATTTAATTAGTCTTTTCTGTCTTTCTTTGTGTTTGCCTCCTGTCTTTGTTTTGTTTTACATGCTTGTTTGTAAAGTGCAATATAAATAAAGTTGAGTTGAATTGTGGAGGAAAACAACAGTTACTACTTTGCTGTTACTGACAATAGCCTTTCTTGTTCTCGTCAACAAATTTTCCCTCCATACCAATTTTCTTTTGCAGTTTTTGAGCTTTTATTTTCATTTCACTTCTCCTGCAGCCCAGTTTTCATTTTCAGTATTATATATTTTGTTATAATTAGTTATGTACTAAGGAAAATCATTTGTCGCAGTCAATAAGGTCATCAGATTCAGCTGTCACATGAGACCAAACATCTTTTTCTCAGAGTAACATAACAAATGTTACTCTGAGAAAAAGATGTTACAGGCAGACATAAACAGATCATCTGATAATAATAGGCTCTGCACGCTCTGAAGGCGCTTCGGTGGTCTGGTGAAGGACACAAACCAACATGTTGTGGGTTTTAGTATCTCATCATCGGTTCAGTTTGTATTGTCTTGAGTTGCAACTCAGCAAAAGGCGAGTTGCAAAAATTGAGGTGGTGGGTAAGAGGAGGATGTTAGCCAAGCTGACGTCAATCATGGACAGCAGCAGACTCTCACACCAACCGCAGATCATTCATCCCCACAGCCATCAGACTGTTTAACTCAAACACTACCTGAACAATCACTTTCCACTCACTTGTTTGTTTTTTGTAAATATCTTGTTTTTTTCTATTTATTTTCGTATTTCTCTGACTCTTTTTCCTGTACTTGTTGCATATTGATCTGTTGTAACAAGTGAGTTTCCCCATTGTGGGATAAATAATGTCCATCTAATCTAATCTAATCTAAAAAAAAAAGGCACAATAAAGCAAAGTCGTCTGTCAGTAAAACAGAAAGAAAGAGGTGAGAGAGGTGAAAGAAACATAATTTAGAAGAAGTAAAACAGTAACAAAACAATTTGAAACAGGTGATACATCAATCTGACAGCTGAGATAGTTTCAGTAAGAAGCAGATTTTTGATGCTGACAAAACCTGAAGTTAATTTACTTGTTTGTTCTTGTTTTCTCTACAGTCAGTGAATGTGGCAGCAGCAAAAGCGTTGTTGGTCAAACCGGTCAGAACGTCACTCTGCCATGTACATACAACTTCAAGTACTACAGAGCGCTGTCAGTCTGCTGGGGACGAGGAGACCTACCACTATCAGGCTGTAACAACAAGCTCATCTCCACAGACGGTCGTAAAGTGATAGAAGGAACCAGAGCTTCCAGCAGGTATCAGTTACTGGGACGACTGGATGAAGGAGATGTTTCTCTGACAATACTGAACGTCACAGATTCAGACGCTGGACGGTACGGATGTAGAGTGGACATCTCTGGATGGTTCAATGATGACAAACATCACTTTGATTTGACCATTGAGACAGGTGAGAAAATATTATTAAAATATTTTGAAGTTTGTGCAGGAAGGCTGAAATTTGTACAACAATGTTTTTATTTAAAGTCTTACAAGATCTACAACAGGAAGTAGATTGAAGCTTCATCTATTGGTTCGATAATAATTCCTCAATAATCCCTAAAATGTTAAAAATGCAGTAGAAAGTATCAGTTCTTCAGAGGTGTGGTGATTCAGAGGAAAACATATCAGCTGTAAGGATGATGCTCACGAGCGTCACTGGTTCAAATGTCCAAAACTTTAGAAGTCCAAGAGTGATGCGTTTAAGTCCAAAACTTTATCTTTTTTCCTCACTCAGGTCTGAATAAAAACAGGATGCATTCATTCTATTTTTGAAATTAGTTTATTGATGTTTTAGAAACTTTTCCCCAATATGCGTATATATCCTTTATATTAAGTGTTATGAATGAGACACACAGTACACACACGCCCACATCACACCCACTAAGGCGGGTCATTCATTGGCTGGACTGGAAGAGGCGGGGTTGGGTTCCTGAGGGCGTACGTGTGCATTAAGCAACAGACGGTGCACCTGTGGAAGAAGAGAAGAAGAAGAGAGAACAGAAGAAGTGGCATCTGGTCCCCCTCCCTTCATTTTTGGTTTTGTGTTAACGATTGTTTAGATACTCACCTGCGCTCGATGAAAGAGACTTTTAAGAAAACCTGAACGCTGAGCCACAGAGGCGAAGCAGCCCTCGCGCTTGGGTGCCTCAGGGAGGCCATGGAGGAGGACTATCGGTCGGCCTCGAGGTAATTCTAGCAAACCATCCGGCGCCTCAGGAAGGGGAAGCAGCCCTCCACCAACACTGTTTACAAAGGAGGTGGGGAGCTGTTGACCTCGACTGGGGATATCGTCGGGTGGTGGAAGGAATACTTGGAGGATCTCCTCAATCCCACTGACACGCCTTCCATAGAGGAAGCAGAGGCTGGGGAGGTTGATCCATTCATCACCCGGGCCGAAGTCACTGAGGTAGTTCGGAAGCTCCCCGGTGGCAAAGCACCGGGGGTGGATGAGATCCGCCCTGAGTACCTCAAGTCTCTGGATGTTGTGGGGCTGTCTTGGCTGACACGTCTCTGCAACATCGCGTGGCAGTCGGGGACAGTGCCTCTGGTCTGGCAGACCAGGGTGGTGGTCCCTCTATTCAAAAAGGGGGACCGGAGGGTGTGTTCCAACTATCGGGGGATCACACTCCTCAGCCTCCCTGGTAAAGTCTACTCCAGGGTACTGGAGAGGAGAATTCGGCCGATAGTCGAACCTCGGATTCAGGAGGAACAATGCGGTTTTCGTCCTGGCCGTGGAACACTGGACCAGCTTTATACCCTCCGCAGGCTGCTCGAGGGTTCATGGGAGTTTGCCCAGTCCACATGTGTTTTGTGGACTTG
Organism: Pagrus pagrus; assembly: GCF_965226575.1. Classification (NCBI taxonomy): domain Eukaryota; kingdom Metazoa; phylum Chordata; class Actinopteri; order Spariformes; family Sparidae; genus Pagrus; species Pagrus pagrus. The sequence continues at coordinate 8,503,510 of NC_140198.1, forward strand.
GAGAAGGCATTCGACCGTGTCCCTCATGGCATTCTGTGGGAGGTGCTTCGGGAGTACGGGGTCGGGGGCCCTCTGCTAAGTGCTGTACGGTCCCTGTACGACCGGAGCAGGAGCCTGGTTCGCATTGCTGACAGTAAGTCAGACCTGTTCCCGGTGCATGTTGGACTCCGGCAGGGCTGCCCTTTGTCACCGGTTCTGTTCATTATTTTTATGGACAGAATTTCTAGGCGCAGTCATGGGCCGGAGGGAATCTGGTTCGGGAGCCACTGGATTTCATCCCTGCTTTTTATCGACGATGTTGTCTTGTTGGCTCCTTCGAGCCAGGACCTCCAGCATGTCCTGGGGCGGTTTGCAGCCGAGTGTGAAGCAGCTGGGATGAGAATCAGCACCTCCAAGTCCGAGGCCATGGTTCAAAAGGTGGCTTGCTCCCTCCGGGTTCGGGGAGAGTTCCTGCCTCAAGTGGAGGAGTTCAAGTATCTTGGGGTCTTGTTCACGAGTGAGGGAAGGATGGAGCGTGAGATTGACAGGCAGATCGGTATCGGTCTGTCGTGGTGAAGAGAGAGCTGAGCCAAAAGGCGATTTACCGGTCAATCTACGTTCCTACCCTCACCTATGGTCATGAACTTTGGGTCGTGACCGAAAGAACAAGATCCCGGATACAAGCAGCCGAAATGAGTTTCCTTCACAGGGTGGCGGGGCGCTCCCTTAGAGATAGGGTGAGGAGCTCTGCCACACGGGAGGAGCTCGGAGTAGAGCCGCTACTCCTCCACATCGAGAGGAGCCAGCTGAGGTGGCTCGGGCATCTGTATCGGATGCCCCCTGGAGGCCTCCCTCGGGAGGTGTTCCAGGCATGCCCCACCAGGAGGAGGAGACCGTGAGGAAGACCCAGGACACGCTGGAGTGACTATGTCACCCTGCTGGCCTGGGAACGCCTTGGGATCCTCCCGGAGGAGCTGGAGGAAGTGTCCGGAGAGAGGGAAGTCTGGGTGTCCCTGTTCAGACAGCTGCCCCCGCGACCCGGCCCCAGATAAGCGGAAGAAAATGTATGGATGGATGGATGGATGGATGGATGGTCATGCAGAATAAGGCAATACGTTCATTATAATGACTAATAAAGAGCCAATAGACACGCAGCTATAAACATGCTAGTAAGCAACTAGTTAATGGTTCAAATTTTTTTCCAAATTCTAAAATCCAATACAGACACATTGTTGTTGTGTTTCATTTTATATACTATAAATACATTGTGACAAAGATGCTTTTTACAAATAAAGTTGGACTCAGCTCTGATGTTTCCTCACTGATGCTTTTAAAAGATATCAAACCTTTCACATCCTCTACACTGCTGAGAATCAAAAAACACTGTCTGTCTGTCAGCAGATGGCAGCAGCAGCAGCACCAGCACCAGCACCAGCACCAGCGGCACTGTGGTGGTGTCCGTGTTGATCTGCTGCTTCCTCTTGCTGCTGTTCTTCATCACATTCTTCATCCTCATGAGGAGGAGGAGGAGGAGCCAGACGACGAGGACGACCACAGGTACAACAGCCAATCAGGAAAAAATCTGAAAATCTCAACAGATTCACTTTAATATAAAATCATTGGTTTATAATCTGCTCTTCTGCTTCAGATCAGCTGGAGGAAAATGTTTATGTGGCGATGCAGGGTAACCGCGGCAACGAGACAAACGACGCAGAGAAGCAGGAGAAGGAGGAGGAGTCTCATTATGGTAACACACACACACACAGACACACACACACAAACTGACAGATGCTAACAGATGCTAACTTTTTCTTCTCTCTACAGTTGTCTGTAATCGTGTCGTTCCAATGAAAACACCAATCACACAGCAGATGTCTGTAGATGTAGAGGACATCTACGTGTGACGACCAGTCAGAGCTCACCTTGTTTTCAGCATGCTGTGCCTCACCTGTACACAACGCACCTTTATTGTGCTGTCCACTGCCTCTCACCTGTTGTGCATTTTTCACTTCTTTTTTTTTTTTTTTATAAAGCAATAAAGTAAACTCGTACATAGGATTTGTGATTCATTTGGTTATTTTTGTTTTTGGAGTTAGAATCAAAAACAATTATAACTGCACTCAGATAAAAAAAATAAATTTTAAACTATTTTCTATTGAATGTTTAACATTTATCATCTATTTAAATATTTGTCTATGATTTGTGCTGAATACCGTTCTGATAACAGCTGTTGTATTAGTGTTCTGCTCTAATTAAAACAGACGTCTCTCAAAGTCGATTTTGTCTCTGGTTATTGTTTAAAACAGAAGGTGTCTTAAATCATAGGAAAAGTATAAAATGGCCACGAAGACAAACAAGGAGAAAGAAATACATATTAACAGTTCATGTTTCTTCCACTTTTTAAAGGTTGAAACTTCCCAAGCTCTGTCGGCACATTGAAGGTGAAATAAATACTTAGCGGGTGATTGAACGAACCCGTCTCGTCTATCACCGGCTATCTCAGGGTAACTTCAACCAATCAGATCAAAGGCAAGAGAGCACTACCACCAGCTGAGCCAGTTGGTGAATCAAACTCTGTCTGAAGTCAGTCAAATGAAGAGCAAAAACACTTTAATCACCTAGAAAGTCCTTCAGTGTCATTCTTTGTTCTTCTTTAATGAAATAAACTCTCCAGTTCTGATATAACTGATGTTATAGCAACTAAGCTAACCTCTTGAGGAGCAGCCAACAGTCGCTTGTCTGGCTGGTCGTGACACCTTAACCATGCCGGTAGCTGCGAGTAGTTCCTCATCGGACATTTATGTTCAACCGCTGTAATTCAGCCACAAGCAAATAACTTGAAGCCTGGAAAGATTCTTGCAAATTCAGCATCCTCACACTTTGGGACTGAACCGTGTCGGTGCAGCTGCAAAGACTTGTGAAAGCTTATCAGTGGGAACTGTTGAGAGCAAGCAAGCAAACATGATGAAGAAAAACAACACAGTCACTTAAAAATGACAGCTGTCACTGTTAAAGCTAAGGTGGGTACGTTTTCTAGAAGCATTTTATGTTATATTTGTTAAAAATCTCTTGTCGTCCTGAAAGCAATCAATAAATCCAGTTTGTTGCAGGCGTGAAGGGAGAGGGTGGGATGTTTTCAGGTGGATATACTTTAACAATTTAGCTTGCTCTTGCCGGTTTACCCTATTTGACCAACCCCAGCTTTAAAATGAGTTGCCTGAGAGCTGAAATCGTACTTAATATGCCAACATTAGCTCCAGCAGAGTGGATAGTGGTGTCAACCTTTATAGCAGAACATGAAACCTGGCAGCTCTGGCTGACTACTGACTTGATTAAACATGTTTCCCTCTGCAGGAAGGACATCTCTAAAGAGACTTAACCTGTTAAAATTCTTGACAGTAAGTGTTGTGTTGTGGTTTCTTTCTCGTGACAAATATACTTATCAGTCTTCATCTGAAACACACTTTGAGGTCACAGTGTCACATTATATCTGTTAATGTGACAGTCATGATCTCTTTCAGCTCCACAGACGTCTACAGAGCAGACGGCAGCCAGTTATACAGCAGGTATCAGTGCTGAGGTGAGACAGAGACTTATATTTCCCATGTGAACAGTAAAAAGGACAAAATGTGACTTTACTTTACGTGGTTCATATCATAACAAATCTTAACTCATTTGGGTACTTTTAGATAAAAGCAAGCAGATAAAAATACAAACAAAAACGGCATTTTTAAGTGAAACTGTCCTCACATTAAATAAAACGTGTTCAGTGTTGTCAGAGTGCCTGTAGCGCCCTCTGCTGGTCAGCCGACATATTGTTGTAATTACCTGAGGAAGACGGTGGTCGATGATGCGGATGGATGTTAAACTCTTCTCCTGGCACATGAGAAAGTAAGTTTGCTTCTTTGTTTTGTTGCTGTCAGCATGTGATGATGAAGATAAAATAGTTGTTTTCTTGCTGTAGTTTGGTGCTCTCGTTGTTGTTACTTCACAAGATGGCGTCGACCTGTTCCAGCGGCTGTGACGCAGCGTTTTTATTCCTTTCCTTGCTAATTATTCCCGTTATTATCTGTTTTATACTTCATTACCACGTTGTCATCTTCGAGAAGCTTCAAGCAGCATTTAGCCTTTACTTCATCTCATGGTCGATCTTATCCACTGCTGTTAAAGTTGTATTGACTTTATTCACCTCTTAGACTGCACGGCTAATCCGCAGTAGCTAAGTTAGCTAACGATGCTAGGCTACAATACATGAATCATGTTCATATTTCCCGCCTCAAAAAGTTACTTACACACTAACAGTTGTAAAAATTTTGGTTTAAGTAGTTCAGGTATGTTATTTACAGAGCAATTAAGATCATATAATGTGATTCAGATGGTTTTTGTATTTGTTATATTTATTTAGATTAATAAAAATATCCATCAAGTAGATGCAAAATACTGTGTGCTACCAAAACCTGACCAATACTTTTATTAATACATGTTAGATAGACTTTATGTACCAGCATTGGTTTTGTTACTGGTTAAAGGTTTGAATTGAACATTTTAATGATGTAATTCAATCCAAAATGCTGTAAGAAACACATATTTATGAGGGATATGGCGCATTTTACCTGTAATATAACTAAAGCACTCATATCTTTATGAGTGAAATGATTGCAGTTACATAAACAAACAATGTCTTTGTTACTAAACTGTAAACTACAATCTTATATCACATAATTAACCATAATTAGCTTGTTCTTTTCTGCCACGTGGTCATGATTTACTGCAGTTCCGCTCTCTGGCCACCAGATGTCCTCATTGACCGCAGAGTGGCGCTGTTCTGCAGCTCAATGGTGCTTTTATTGTTGTGATGTGATCAAATATTGTTTCCTTTTTACTTGGAATTCGTATCAGTTATCTGCAGGAAGTTTAAGTTTATTCAAGTAAAATAATGTAACTTTTTAATTTAATGAGATCACCTGCAGTGTGCTTAATTTTAAACATCTATCAACAGGATTAGTCTTTAAGTTTTTATTCCCCAGCCTAGTTTAAATCATGGACTGAAGTTCTGCTTGTAATTTATGGACAACATGCTGAGACTGTTGCATTTTCACCACATTTTAATTGCTGTCTAATGAGAGAAAGTAGTGTTTTATTTTCATGATGAAAAATATTTAATTCCTTCTTAAAATCCTGCTGTACTGTCGTAAAGTCTGAACTGTAGCTTGTTTTAGTGATTAGTGAAACAAAAGAAAATGTATACTTGTGTTTTATTTGTTTCAGCTCGACAGCGCCACTTGTCCATTGACCCCAGTGTTGTGGACAAAAAGGGTATTGCAGATTTACTAAATATGGGGAGGCACACATGTTTTAACTTATGAGAGACAAATATATGATGTAGACAAGTCAAAAATAATTTCAACTTTTCATTGATAAAATCTGTAATACAGTTTATAAGCGTCCTCTAAAGGCTGTAGCCTCTACATGACAGTGTTAGGCAGATAATCACAGTAGCATCTTTAATAACTATGCTGTTTCTCTCCCATCTACAGGCACTGAATGGTACAGCTGCACTTATTTAATATATATTATTTTTTATCATTGTATTTTTTCTGTATTAGAGTTTTTCAACACCTGTTTTCACACTCCCCAGAGGAGGAAGGGAGGTATGAAGGACTAAACACGACCTATTCATTAATCAATAGAGAAGCAAATACTTAAATAAAGGCTTAAATAAATACTTGAATAAATAAATAGATATTTTCATTGTTAAAATAAGGGATAAGCAAACAAATAAATACTGAAATGAATACATAAAAAGATAATTTAATAAATCCTGTGTATGTGCAACACTTGTTGATTTTCAGGATATTAATAAATATCTCCACATTGTTTTATTTCTTTTTGTAGAAAGAACAATAAACGCAACTCTAGTTGTTCGTGGTTGGCTATAATTTACTTTTAAAAGTCTGAGTTAAAAATTCTTATATTCTTTCAGTGAACGGACAACGAGCTGCAGATATTTTTTGCAGTGTGGCACTCAGCTGTCAGCCTTCGAGAGTTCGAGGAAGCAGCCGAAACCAAATGCCACGCAGGAAGTCATGTGTTGTTCACACCCTAAACTTCATCTGACCAATACGTAAACACGAACACACTGGAGACCGTGAGATGCTCTAAAGACATCAGCCTGGTTAAAATAAGATTAAGATTTAAGATTGGCTTTATTTATCCCACAATGGGGAAATTCATTTGTTACAACAGCTCGAGATGCAACAGTACAAGAAAAAGAGTCAGAAAAATATGCATGAAGTTAAAAAGAAAATAAATAGAAATAAACAAGCTATTTACAAAAAACAAACAAGTGAGTGGAAAGTGATTGTTCAGGTAGTGCTTGAGTTAAACAGTCTGATGGCTGTGGGGTTGAATGATCTGCGGCAGCGCTCCGTCTTACACAGTTGGTGTGAGAGTCTGCTGCTGTCCATGATTGGCGTCAGCTTGGCTAACATCCTCCTCTCACCCACCACCTCAATTTTTGCAACTCGCCTTTTGCTGAGTTGCAACTCAAGACAATAAAAACTGAACCGACGATGAGATACAAAAACCCACAACATGTTGGTTTGTGTCCTTCATCAGACCACTGAAACGCCTTCAGAGCGTGCAGAGCCTATTACTATCGGATGATCTGTTTATGCCGGCCTGCACATAAGATAAAGTAAGTGATGAGATGACTTCCCCCTCAGATAGTTCCTTTATCTCTAACATGTGGCCCATTTGATGAAGTCCTGTTCTTAACAGAAACACCAGTAGATTTAAGTCATACATGAAGACCAAACCACAATATTTTTGCTAATAACAAGTAGTATTTTTTGTTTGATTATTCTAGATGTTTGCTTTATTTAGATTAGAAGTTGATAGCATTTTCTTTTGCCAGTTATTTGTTTATTCCATTTATTTCCTTCTTTAGCATGTTCAGTTTTGTTGAGTTTTGTTTTTGGTTTATTTAGGAATTTGGGTAACACTGTCTAACCGGAGGTTATATAGGCAGAAGGATAGGTGTAGGACCAGGATGCACCTGGGTGGGCCTATGGTTTTTTAACCAGAGCAAGAGAGGCACCAGAGGAACGTTGAATGGACATTGAACTTCTTTTGCCTGCGTACATTACAAGGCCTTGGTGCAGCAGTGGCTTTTATTTTGAAGTTTGATTTAAATTATCAGACAAATGGCCACTACATAATTAATTTATAATGTAGTCACAGTTAGGTGTTTTTAGTTTGTGGATCATTTTTTACAGTGTGCAATGCAGCTGTGTGGTTAAATGCAGTGTTTGTGATGAGAGTGCGTCAGTGTGACTTGCTTCATCATGAAGATCGTTCTGCTTCTCGTTCTCCTCACAGGTACTCTGATCTTTACTGACTTCTTTCATGTCGTTTCCTCATTTAAAAGTGATAAAAACAGGACAATAGAAAAGAAAAAATGGTCTTTCTCCCGTTCTGCTGAGGTTTTTAACTTTAAACAAACTTCTCTTGTGCTCGTTGTTCCTTCTGAAGCCTCTGCTTGTGTTTTTGTGACCATGTGTGTTTGTTATTAGTACTAGTAGTAGAAGTATTGCTATTATTATTATTATTATTATTATTATTATTATTATTGAGGAGAAAAAAAACAGTTACTACTATGCTGTTACTGACAATAATGTCTTTCTTGTTCTCGTCAACAAATTTTCACTCCATACCAATTTTCTTTTGCAGTTTTTTTTTTCACTTCTGCAGCCCAGTTTTCGTTTTCAGTATTATATATTTTGTTATAATTAGTTATGTACTAAGGAAAATCATTTGTCGCAGTTAATGAGGTCATCAGATTCAGCTGTCACACTAGACTAAACATCTTTTTTTCAAAGTAAGGCATTTCACGCAGATGATCTGTCAGATATCAGGGGTCTGATGAAGGACACAGACCAACATGTTATGGGTTTTAATTTCTCATCATCAGTTCAGTTTTTATTGTCTTGAGTTGCAACTCAGCAAAAGGTGGGTTGCATAAATAGAGGTGGTGGGTGAGAGGCCAAGCTGACGTCAATAATGGACAACACCTCTCACCCCAGCACCACTTGTTTGTTCTTGTTTTCTCTACAGTCAGTGAATCCAGCAGCAGCAAAAGCGTTGTTGGTCAAACCGGTCAGAACGTCATTCTGCCATGTACATACGACTTCAAGAACCACGGAGCGCTGTCAGTCTGCTGGGGACGAGGAGACCTACCACTATTAGGCTGTAACAACCAGCTCATCTCCACAGACGGTCTTAAAGTAAAAGAAGGAACCAGAGCTTCCAGCAGGTATCAGTCACTGGGACGACTGGATGAAGGAGATGTTTCTCTGACAATACTGAACGTCACAGATTCAGACGCTGGACGGTACGGATGTAGGGTGGACATCTCTGGATGGTTCAATGATGACAAACATCACTTTGATTTGACCATTGAGACAGGTGAGAAAATATTATTAAGATATTTTGAAGTTTGTGCAGGAAGGCTGAAGTTTGTACATCTATTTTTTTTATTGAAAGACCCTGAGTTTCAGCAGTGAGATCTACAACAGGAAGTAGATTGAAGCTTCATCTATTGGTTCGATAATAATTCCTCAATAATCTCTCAAATGTTACAAATGCAGTAGAAAGTGTCAGTTCTTCAGAGGTGTGATGGTTCAGAGGAAAACATATCAGCTGTAAGGATGATGCTTCCGACAACATCGGTTCAAATGTCCACAACTTTAGAGGTCCAACAGTGATGCGTTGAAGTCCAAAACGTTATCTTTTTTCCTCACTCAGGTCTGAATAAAAACAGGATGCATTCGTCCTGTTTTTTAAATGAGTTTATTGATGTTTTTCAAAACTTTTCCCAAATCTGCGCATATCCTTTAAAACAACACTAGGTAGTTTTTCGAGCTTAAAATAATGTTTCTAAACTCAGTTAAGTGGTAGAAAACCCGTTAATAGGATGAATTGTGATGTCTCTGCAGCCTGAGGGGGGTCGCGCTGGCAGAAACCGCACTGTGTAACTTCTCAGAGCGGGTCGGAACCTATCTGACGTAAAGGCGTCTAGTGCGACCTGCTTTACGGCATAAGTCACACGTTTATTCATCAGTGGATTTAGCCAGCAGCTACTTGGATTTTTTGTAAACGCCATGGCCGAGCCAGCTAAAAAAGCTAAGAAGGTATTGTCTGAGGAGGCGAAGAAAAGAAAAACAGAAAGTGATAAAACAGGAGCCGGACACGGATAAATATTGGACTAGCTTACACTCGGTGGCGCGAGCTGAGTAAGAAATGGGTTTCAAGACTGATGGCGACCTAACCTTGATGCTACTGGATGTGTAAGTCATATATTACATAAATACATTATTATCTTACCGACTTTTACTTTGAGTTGATTTGTTGTTATGTGGTGTTCATTGGGGCTCTTTTTGTCCACAGTTTATAACCGTAATAAAGCCGGGAGATAAGCTAATGCTGTCTGTTTCGATAGCTTGCACGTTTTCATGTAGTGACTGTAAGCGATGACTAACTTACTAAAACACTATGAACGTCTTGTCTTGTAAAGTTGCAGATTCCTTAGTTCATGCAGATAACCAACGTAATTGTTGAACAGTATGATCGGGAGGTAACGTTAGCATGCTACTTACTGTTGTCATACCGAGTTGGTTGTAGTTATTGCACCAAACACGTCAACTTGCGATTGTATTCAGTAACTCCCAAAAACACAGTTATATTTTCAGACGTTACTAAACAAATTTACACCCAAGCGTCATGTTTTGGAAGTAACTTAATCGGTGCAATCACTATAACCAACTCGGTATGAGAATAATTCTAGCATGCTAATGTGCTGTGCAGCCTATATGCTAACAAACTACCGACTGTTATCTCTGAATCTAGCTTGTTGTTGGCACTCGGTTGAGGTTTCATGTGTTTGATGTTTCCAAACGAGGCTTCGTGATTTGCCGGCTCCGTCAACAAATTCACGTGTATTCATTTTCCCCAGGGACGCTCATACAGCGACAGTATTTACGACACTGGTAACAGATAATTGCGCTTCTCAACCAGCCGGGGGTAGTAATGAGTCCAAACTACCTAGTGTTGCTTTAAAGAATGTACATAATGTCTTTTCCAATCAATTTGGGAAACTTGGGAAGCTACAGTTGTTCAGGAGAACGCTGCAACACTGTTTTGCTGTGAAGCTCCAGAAATGGTTTGTGGACTATGAACCCTCACCTGACTTTATATCAGCATGAGGATGAATGCTACTTGAACTACTCAAACTTGAACTACTTGAGTACAAAAGTACTTACTGAAGAAGTTACTTGAGTAGTGAATTACTTAAAAAAAAGAAAGTCTAACTTGTCAGGGTTAGTGGAGCAGAGGTTTCACCGGCTGGATTCAACACAGAAGCACAAATCAAGCTTTGCTACCCACCTCTGGTGAACTGTTCCTTAAACTGGGAGTTTTTCCTCTTTAACCTCCTCATTTCTGCTTCTTGATAGTAAGTACGGATGTTTTTGAACGTGAATTACAATACTGATACCCACACTGAGCAAAGAATATTAAGATTGTAATTTATGTATAACAACTTCCCATTAATTAGAAGTAATTAGGATGTTATTCAAGGAAAACTAAGTTATTGACCTGGTAGTTGTAGAATATGGTCATGCAGAAAAAGGCAATACGTTCATTATAATGACTAATAAAGAGCCAATAGACACGCAGCTATGAACTTGCTAGTAAGCAACTAGTTAATGGTTCAAATGTTTTCCAAAGTCTGAAATCCAAAACAGATACACTGCTGTTGTGTTTCATTTTATATACTATAAATACATCGTGACAAAGATGCTTTTTACAAATGAAGTTGGACTCAGCTCTGATGTTTCCTCACTGATGCTTTTAAAAGATATCAGACCTTTCACATCCTCTACACTGCTGAGAATCAGAAACACTGTCTGTCTGTCAGCAGGTGGCAGCAGCAGCAGCAGCAGCAGCAGTGTGTTGGTGTCTGTGTTGATCTGCTGCTTCCTCTTGCTGCTGTTCTTCATCATCTTCTTCATCGTCATGAGGAGGAGGAGGAGCCAGACGACCACAGGTACAACAGCCAATCAGGAAAAAATCAGAAAATCTCAACAGATTCACTTTAATATAAAATCATTGGATTATAATCTGCTCTTCTGCTTCAGGTCAGCTGGCGGAAAATGTTTTATGTGGTGATGCACGGTAACCGCGGCAACGAGACAGGACGCAGAGAAGCAGGAGAAAGAGGAGGAGTCTCCTTATGGTAACACACACACACACACACACACACACACATATACACACACACACACACACACTACCACACACTAATTTGTCTAACTTTTTCTTCCCTCTACAGTTGTCTGTAATCGTGTCGTTCCAATGAAAACACCAATCACACAGCAGATGTCTGTAGATGCAGAGGACATCTACATGTGACGACCAATCAGAGCTCACCTTGTTTTCAGCATGCTGTGCCTCACCTGTACACAACGCACCTTTATTGTGCTGTCCACTGCCTCTCACCTGTTGTGCATAGGATTTGTGATTCATTTGGTTATTTTTGTTTTTGGAGTTAGAATCAAAAACAATTATTACTGCACTCAGATAATTAAAAAAAATAATAATAATTCTATCGAATGTTTAACATTTATCATCTATTTAAATATTTGTCTATGATTTGTGCTGAATACCGTTCTGATAACAGCTGTTGTATTAGTGTTCTGCTCTAATTAAAACAGACGTCTCTCAAAGCCTATTTTGTCTCTGGTTATTGTTTAAAACAGAAGGTGTCTTAAATCATAGGAAAAGTATAAAATGGCCACGAAGATAAACAAGGAGAAAGAAATACATATTAACAGTTCATGATTCTTCCACTTTTTAAAGGTTGAAACTTCCCGAGTTCTGTCGGCACATTGAAGGTGAAATAAATACTTGGTGGGTTATTGAACAAACCCCTCTCGTCTATCACCGGCTATCTCAGGGTAATCAGATTACAGGCAAGAGAGCACTACCACCAGCTGAGCCAGTTGGTAAATCAAACTCTGTCTGAAGTCAGTCAAATGAAGAGCAAAAACACTTTAATCACCTAGAAAGTCCTTCAGTGTCATTCTTTGTTCTTTAATGAAATAAACTCTCCAGTTCTGATATAACTGATGTTATAGCAACTAAGCTAACCTCTTGAGGAGCAGCCAACAGTCGCTTGTCTGGCTGGTCGTGACACCTTAACCATGCCGGTAGCTGCGAGTAGTTCCTCATCGGACATTTATGTTCAACCGCTGTGATTCAGCCACAAGCAAATAACTTGAAGCCTGGAAAGATTCTTGCAAATTCAGCAGCTTCACACTTTGTGACAGTGTCGGTGCAGCTGCAAAGACTTATGTTGTCATGTGAACAGTAAAAAGGACAAAATGTGACTTTACTTGACGTGGTTCATATAACAAATCTAAACTCATTTGGGTACTTTCTCACATTAGGTAAAACTGCTGTTCAGTGTTGTCAGAGTGCCTGTTGCGCCCTCTGCTGGTCAGCCGACATATTGTTATAATTACCTGAGGAAGACGGTGGTGGACATGAGGAGAAAGTAAGTTTGTTTCTTTGTTTTGTTGCTGTCAGCATGTGATGATGAAGATAAAATGGTTGTTTTCTTGCTGTAGTTTGGTGCGCTCGTTGTTGTTACTTCACAAGATGGCGTCGACCTGTTCCAGCGGCTGTGACGCAGCGTTTTCATTCCTTCCTTCGCTAATTATTCATGTTATTATCTGTTTTATACTTCATAACCACGTTGTCATCTTCGAGAAGCTTCAACCAGCATTTAGCCTTTACTTCATCTTCATGGTCGATCTTATCCACTGCTGTTAAAGTTGTATTGACTTTATTCACCTGTTAGACCGCAAGGCTAGTCCGCAGTAGCTAAGTTAGCTAACGATGCTAGGCTACAATACATGAATCATGTTCATATTTCCCGCCTCAAAAAGTTACTTTCACACTAACAGTTGTAAAAATATTGGTTTAAGTAGTTCAGGTATGTTATTTACAGAGCAATTAAGATCATATAGGCCTAATGTGATTCAGACGATTTTTGTATTTGCTATATTTATTTAGATTAATAAAAATATCCATCAAGTATCAATCCAAAATGCTGTAAGTAGCACATATTTATGAGGAATATGGGGCTTTTTACCCGCAATATAACTAAAGCAGTTATATCTTTAGAAGTGAAAGGATTGTAGTTATATTCACCAACAATATCTTTGTAACTAAACTATAATCTTATATCACATAATTAGCCATAATTAGCTTGTTCTTTTCTGCCGTGTGGTCATAATTTACTGCAGTTCCGCTCTGTGGCCACCAGATGTCCTTATTGACCGCAGAGTGGCGCTGTTCTGCAGCTCAATGGTGCTTTTATTGTTGTGATTTGATCAAATATTGTTTCCTTTTTACTTGGAATTGATATCAGTTATCTGCAGGAAGTTTAACATCTTTTAGAATATTCAAGTAAAATAATGTAACTTGTTAATTTAATGAGATCACCTGCAGTGTGCTTAATTTTAAACATCTATCAACAGGATTAGTCTTTAAGTTTTTATTCCCCAGCCTAGTTTAAATCATGGACTGAATTTCTGCTTGTAATTTATGGACAACATGCTGAGACTGGTGCATTTTCACCACATTTTAATTGCTGTCTAATGAGAGAAATTAGTGTTTTATTTTCATTGTGATGGAAAATATTTAATTCCTTTTTAAAATCCTTCTGTACTGTCGTAAAGTCTGAACTGTAGTTTGTTTCCGTGATTTGTGTCGTTTATATTCCTGTGAAATGAAACAAAAGAAAATGCAGAGTTATGTTTTATTTGTTTCAGCTCGACAGCGCCACTTGTCCATTGACCCCAGTTTTGTGGACAAAATGGGTATTGCAGGTTTACTAAATATGGCACTGCTCCTTAGTATAATGAGTATCTCCGACGGGGAGGCACACATGTTTTAACTTATGAGAGACAACTATAACTCATTGATAAAATATGTAATACAGTCTTTAAGTGACCTCTAAAGGCTGTAGCTTCTACATGACAGTGTCAGGCAGATAATCACAGTAGCATCTTTAATAACTATGCTGTTTCTGTGCCATCTACAGGCACTGAATGGTACAGCTGCACTCATATAATGTATATTATTTTTTATCATTGTATTTTTGCTTTATTAGAGTTTTTCTACACCTGTTTTCACACTCCCCAGAGGAGGAAGGGAGGTATAAAGGACTAAACACGACCTATTCATTAATCAATAGGGAAGCAAATACTTAAATAAAGGCCTGAATAAATACTTAAATAAATAAATGGATATTGTCTTCGTTATTATAAGGGATAAGCAAACAAATGCTGAAATGAATACATAAAAAGGTAATTAATCAAATAAATACAACACTTGTTGATTATCAGGATATTAATAAATATCTCCACATTGTTTTCTTTTTGTAGAAAGAACAACAAACGCAACTCTATTTGTTTGTGGTTGTCAATAATTTACTTTTAAAAGTAATAGTTAAAAATTCTTATATATTCTTTCAGCGAACGGGACAACGAGCTGCAGATATTTTTTGCAGTGTAGCACTCAGCTGTCAGCCTTTGAGAGTTCGAGGAAGCAGCCGAAACCAAATGCCACAAGCAGGAAGTCATGTGTTGAACACACCCTACGATTCATCTGACCAGTGTGTTAATACAACACACTGGAGACCGTTAGAGGCTCTGAAGTTATTGGCCTGGTTAAGATATAGTAAGTGATGAGATGACCTCCCACTCAGATAGTTCCTTTATCTCTAACATGTGGTCCATTTGCTGAAATCCTGTACTTAACAGAAATATCAGTAGATTTAGGTCATACATGAAGACCAAACCACAATTCATTCATTCCTGCAAGAGAAATATGAGATTTTAAAAAAAAGTAAATGACAGTTGAAATATAAACATTCTTATTTGACTATAAATATTTATCTCAAATATTTGTATTTGATAGGTCTTAATTGATTGATACTAATTTATCACTTCCTGTTATAAGTAATTCATTCATAAGTTAGTCTCTGTTAGGTGTTTTTAGTTTGTGGATAATTTTTTACAGTGTGCAATGCAGCTGTGTGGTTAAATGCAGTGTTTGTGATGAGAGTGAGTCAGTGTGACTCGCTTCATCATGAAGATCGTTCTGCTTCTCGCTCTCCTCACAGGTACTCTGATCTTTACTGACTTTATTATCACTGACTTCTTTCATGTCGTCTCCTCGTTTAAAAGTGATAAAAACAGGAAAATAGAAAAGAAAAAACGGTCTTTCTCCCGTTCTGCTGAGGTTTTTAACTTTAATCAAACTTTTCTTGTGCTCGTTGTTCCTCCTGAAGCCTCTGGTTGTGTTTTTGTGACCATTTGTGTTTGTTATTAGTACTAGTATTATTATTATTATTATCTTCATTAATAGGTCATCAGATTCAGCTGTCACATGAGACTAAACATCTTTTTCTCAGATTAACATCTGTAACAGCTGCAGGACGACATAAACAGATAATCTGATAATAAGAGGCACTGCATGCCCTGAATGCACACAGATGACATGTCAGATATCAGCGGTCTGATAAAGGGAACAAACAAACATGTTGTGGGTTTTACAGTTTCTCACATCATCGGATCAGTTTTTATTGTCTTGGGTTGCAACTCGACAAAAAAAGACACAGTAAAGCAAAGTCGTCTGTCAGTAAAACTGATTAAAAGAAACATAATTTAGAAAAAGTAAAGCAGTAACAAAACAATTTGAAACAGGTGATACATCAATCTGACAGTTGAGATAGTTTCAGTAACAAGCAGATTTTAGATGCTGAAGTTAATTTACTTGTTTGTTCTTGTTTTCTCTACAGTCAGTGAATGCAGCAGCAAAAGCGTTGTTGGTCAAACCGGTCAGAACGTCACTCTGCCATGTAAATACAACTTCAAGTACTACGGTGCGCTGTCAGTCTGCTGGGGACGAGGAGACCTACCAGGATCAGGCTGTAATAACAAGCTCATCTCCACAGACGGTCTTAAAGTGATGGAAGGAACCAGAGCTTCCAGCAGGTATCAGTTACTGGGACGACTGGATGATGGAGATGTTTCTCTGACGATACTGAATGTCACAGATTCAGACGCTGGACGGTACGGATGTAGGGTGGAATTCCCAGGACTTTGGAATGATGGCAAATACCACGTTGATTTGACCGTTGAGACAGGTGAGACATTCTTTTAGAAAATATTTTAAAGTTTGTGCAGGAAGGCTGAAGTTTGCACAAATGTTTTGTTTTATTATTTATATTAAAAGATGTGTCAGCAGTAGTTAGATCAAGGAAGCAGATGGACGCTTCATCTATTGGACCAATAACCACTGTTTATTATATAATGTCCATGCATAAGATTGTTCATTACAGTTACAACCCTGGATTTGAAAGGGTCACTTCATAAAATCGTAAATTAAACGGGATGCAGTCATTTGCAAATAAAACACGTTTACTGACAGCATTTGTACAAATTTTTCCTAAAAGCTATCAAGCTTTTCAACTATCAACCCAATCTCCAGGATAAATGTTAGCTCAGTACATTTCTGCAAAACTCCAGATAAGTTAAAACTGACGGTTTCTTTATGTCGCAACTTTACGTTTGTTTAGGTTGAATTTTTATCTGTCTCTTTACTTGATGCTCTATTTAGGTTTATGCACAAAAATCACTTGATAAGGGTCATGAAAGCATCATGGTTTCCTCACGAGTGGAGATCATCTGTCTTCCCTTGAAAAATAGCCGGTTTCAGTCGCCACAAAAAAGGCTGGAAATGTCTGCAGGTGTCCTTAAAAATATCCAGTGGTGTGTCTCGAGCTGCAGTACGGCAAATACTGCAGCCTGGTCAGTGGCCTTAAAACTATGCTGTTCGATCTACCTCTCTAGTGTCAGTTTTACACGTGAAGTGCTCCGCAGATATATCTGGTCATCATTTTCAAAATGAAGCTTGCTGACAAACAGTTCACGTATTATAGCTTTTAGACTGTTATCAACGTGGTGAAACGGTCCTGGTTTGTTTAGGTTTTGGCACAAAAACGTCTTGGTAAAGTTTAGGAAAAGATCAAACTTGAGTCTTGGTCACACACAGTCTCTGGGGGGAAATGTCCAGTGTAAGCTCCATCCAGCCACCCTGAGGTATTAAGTACAAGATCTGAGGTCAAGATCTTCCACCACTGAAAGTGAAAGAAATGTAAAAATAAAGATGAGAGAGAAGAATGAGAGAAGTTTAAACACAGAGTCGTGTAATTGAAAAAATGGTTTCAGTTGATCTGACAGTCTTCATCTGAAACACACTGAGGCTGTTTGAGGTCACAGTGTCACATTACATCTGTTAACGTCACAGTCACGATCTGTTTCAGCTCCACAGACGACCACATCAACTTTAAACACAGAGACGTCTACAGAGCCGACGACAGCCACTTCTACAGCAGGTACAAACACAAAGTACCTCTCATTGTTTCACAAATCAGACGTGTTTCCAAACCATTTTCCTTCGTCATGACATCATGCTGCTGACACAGCTGCACTAAAACCATCTGCTTTCATTTCCTCGTCCTGCAGGTCACATGAATATCACAGAGACCCTCCTAACTTCCTCCTCCAGTAGCATCAGTGCCGAGGTGAGACAGAGACTTATATTTCCTGTGTGAGCAGTAAAAAGGACAGAATGTGATTTTACATGGTTCATATCACAACAAATCTAAACTCATTTTTACAAAAACAAACCAAAACATGAATAATATATATCAGCTTGTTGTCGATTTTTGGTTAAAGTTGCCGTACACGTTGTTGTTGTGTTAGCTAACATCCTGTTGGTTTTTAAATATGAGTTTGACTTTAAGATGTTGTTGATGTACGTGTGTTTTTGTGTGTTCAGCAGCAGGAGAACAGCATTATACCTGTGGTTCTGGTGTGTGTTCTGTTCGGGTTGATAGCTGTGGTCACAGCAGGCGGACTCGTCATTATCAGTAAGTCAAGAAGTACAACAGCTGATGTTCCCAACGTCTTTAAAGACACAACAAAAGAAAGTGAAGTTTACCAGTTTAACTGTAGACAAACTTCCTGCGTTAATCCAGAGAGGAACCAGTGGTCAGTCGTCCATGATGGAGGTCATGTGAAGTGTTCACAGCAGAGTTTGTGACGCAGATCGTTTTGACTGAACTGACCACAGACACTCGACTGTTAATAGAGCAACATATAAGATAGCTGATGGTTGAGTCTCACTCCCAGGTCGTTAATACTGCCGCTTTCAGCCTGATCCACCAACCCAAAACGTCAGTATTTGACAACCTGAGAATGAGACGTAATTTAATGCCTGTTATGCCACGTGACTCTTTTGTGAAAGTAAACCTCTTGTTAATGTTATTTCTGATGTTTTTGTGTCTTTGCAGTCAGAAGATGGACTCTGCTCCATAAAATGTAAGTTTCGTAGTGTGACTCATTCAGATTGAGAAACACATTTTAACTTCTTCTTTTCTTCTTCTGTTGATGGTCTTTTACGCTCTAAGTTTGAAGCCTCAAAGCAGAGCCGTTTAGAGACAATCATTATGGGAAGTTGTGGTTGATAAAGAGTTGTTGGAACAAACTGCAGCCGCCTCTATCTGATGACAAATCATGTCTCAGCAGAGCCTTCATGAGTCTGCAGCTTTTCTACCTCAGGGGTCGGGAATCCCTCGGGTGTCTCATGTCACACCCGTGTTCAAGCGTTCAACACCCTCTGCATTATCGCCATCTTCGTGCTACCTTAGTATTCACACGGCTCAGTGAAGCTGTGTTGTGTTCAAACCGAAACTCAGCAATGACAGAAAAAAAAACCACAATTACCACACAAGAGATTTTTGCCAAACAGAAGCGGAGGACCAGAGTCAGAACAGAAAATGGTGAATTTAGATTCAACTTTTCCACCAGTCCTCCTGCAGAGCGTCCTGAGTACAATCTGTTAATGTTTTCTTACCTCAAAATTAAATGTGATTTAAAACTGCCAAATTCATCTTGAGACGTGTCTCCAGTTTCTGCCCTGACATAATGCAACACTTGTAAAATACATGCATCTATAAATACAAACCTTGTTTCAACCAAGCAGCAGCATCATTGTGGGTCAGACATTACAAACTTTAGCCGAAAGAAGTGTTTAAGTTGCAGCTGGTAAAATAGCTCAATGTCACAGCGTCTACTAACTCCATAAAGAGGCCGACCTGTCCACAGGAGCTGACCTCAGTCTAAACCCCTCCAGCGTTTAATAACCTCAATGCAGAATTAAAACCTGAACGTTCCTGAAAGTCTGATATGATGAAGCTGGTGGTCTCTCGTCTCTGGCAGATCTTTTTTTTTTTTTTTTTGCAGAAACCGAAACTTTGAAATAGGTAGCCTATTAAAGCGAAGAAAGGAAACCTCTGAGGTTTCCTCTGTGACTGGTGTGACATTTAAGACGCTCGCTGATGATCGCCGGACAGAAATGTCACAATGTAAATGTTATAATCTGAACCGAAGGAAAACGTGACCACTTAGGAGACGTTGGTTAAATAATGTAATCATAACCAACAAGCAGAAAGAGAAATGTTTAAAAGTGGATTTTTTTATTTGAGAAACACAACCTTATAGAAAGTTTCCTGTAAAGGATCCGGATTATGTCATTTCTTACAAACTACTTTGTAAACACTGAGTCACCAATTCACTGAAAATGCTTGAATGTTAAAACTTTACTTTGTTTTAAAATGGACATCGCTCAGAAGACTTTTTCAAGATTTAAGTAGTTTGTTCAAGGAAATCAACAATTTCTTTACAGTAAATTATATATTTCTTTCCAGGAATCATCTACGATATCATTAACTTGGTGAAATTAGTGCTACCAAGGAGAATAATGAAAAAACTAAACGATGAATAATTATTTTTTCGTTCTTTGTCTTCCAGCCCTCAGCAGCAGCAGGGCAACAGTTGGGCCCAGTTCACTTCGACTTCGTCCTCTCTGCACCTCCATAGACAGAGTTCGACGGTGGAAAACGTTTACCAGATAGAAGGAGGCGTCGATGGAGGCGAGTACGAGTACTGCCCCTGATTTTACGGACCTGCTGAGAAGTGAGACAGGACAACGACAAGCTGCGGACAAAAAACAGGAACGTGTCCTGCAGTCCCCCAGATCGCCACCAGGACGACTTTAAAGGGGCAGCGTGGAGGACACGAGGACAAACAATGAGAACTGACAACATTTTTGCTTAATTGAGAAAAGTCTTGTACACGCCATCACAGCGAACACGGAGAATCATCTCCTCTCGAGTCCGTCTTTAACCGACTTTAACTTTACAACTTGTACTTTGATCAGTTTATAGAAAACGTGTATAGTAATTGTGTAGTAAGACTCTTAGTGGTGATGACGTCTAAGTCATGCAACCGCAGTGTAGTGTGTTTATAGCCTAACATTAGCTTTAACATTAGCTTTTTACTTCTAGTGATTTAATTTACACTTCGAAAATCATAAAGTGGTGCTCACCTATGAGGATTGTCGTGCTGAACAAAACCTGTGAGTATCATAAACTTTTGTTTGCCGCTGAGATTATTTTCTGTATTTTTCCAAAATCCAATTAAAAAATCTCAGGGCGATGCTAACTCCTACAAAAGTACGTCATCCCTTCACCTGTCTGTCGGTTGAAAACCAAACAAACGTGGACTCCTCGTGTCAGCCAAAGACTTCTCAAGATAATTAAACATAATTAAATGTAATGGATATATTGTTGTCTCAACCATGTAAAGCGTTTATAACTCTCACACAACAGACAACCAGCTCGATTTGCTGAAGGTCGATCTCTGTAGAAGTATGATGTCACTGAGGCTCATAGGTACTGCAGTACTTTGAGCCTTTCAACAAACATTACTCTCTCTGTTACTCCTCTGTTACTTTGTATTTCATCAACTGCCAATTGTGTATTTAATTTAATAAAACATGATGTAACTTTTGAATAATTGTCTCAGTGATCAATCTTAAGCAGTTGGTACTAAAACACTTTTTTTGGCAATAATTCAACTGTAGTTCTGTTGTTTACTGATGGTTGAAGCTCTGTCATGTTATGAGTCATTTAAGATTATGAGAATTAACTTAAAACGACTGAAACCAGCTGCTTGGTATCAAACCTGAATCCAGAGTTTAGTGTTTGTCGCCATCTGGTGGCTGAATCTTTTAACTACACAGACTGAGGGACAACTTTTTCTACTCTAAAGTGCCAAAACAAAAGACATGAAAATGGATTTTAATATAATTTACATTCTTTACCTGAAGTACCAGTTCACACCTGGATATGTAGGTGATTAAGAGGGAATACTGTGTAAAATACACCTGCTACACTCTGTTTACTCAAGTATTCAGTCATATCTTTGAGTTTTGGGGCTCCAGAGTTTAAATGTGATTTATGTAAATTAAACAACATCCTTTAAAGAAGTGCTGTTGCTGTGACTCAGAGAAGTCAGTCTGACGAAACTGTTAAATATAAGGTAAAATCCAGTCCGGCAGGTCGGGCAGGTTAATCCAAAACCTTCGTCCTGCACAGACGACTTTACCCAATCAGAGCAGCTGAATCACCTCTCAGTCAGACACACACACAGGTAAGATTATGATCGTTTTCACGCTTCTCTCTTGGTTTTTAGTTCATTTAATCTAACACTCGAGAAATCGAGATGACAGATAAAAGTAGTCAGGACTGTAAAGTTTACTTTAACCAGCTTCTACCTGAGTTTGTCTGTTTTTGAGGATTCACATGAAACATGTTCCAGTTTTAGTTTGAACGCTTCTTGTGTTTGTTTATCATTTTTTAATGTGCCACTGGTTATGATAGTGATTCTGATTATTACATACAATACCAAAGTTTTAAAAGTTGGGGAACATGATAGAGTGTTTCTTACTTTATACTACATTTCAAGGGAAACAATGTCTTTTTAACTGAACTACATTTATCTGACAGCTGATTATGTTTTTTTTATTATTCAAAACACGGGAGCCTCTAAAATATGATAAATTACTTTATTCTGAAAAAAAAAACTCTTTTTTTTAAAAATGTGTAGTCAGAATATGTGATAAATCCACTTTATCACAGTCCAACAGCTCCAATCTGTTTTATTTGACTTTTGTCAGTTGAAATATTCTCAATGAACTGAGAAATGGTTTTCAGGAATAAATTATCAACAGCTGTTTTTGTTGTTGTCTTTAATAAGTCAAGGTTTTTACAGATTAAACAACAAACAACAGTGTGTTCTATCTATATCCTAAAATATACTGTAACATGAAAGGCAGTCTGGAAGAAGTACTTAGATAACTTACTTGAGTAGAAGTAGAAATACCACAGTGTAGAAAAGTCCTGAATTCAAATGTTTGAAAAATAGCACATAAATTATGTATTAAAGTACTCGTCATGCAGAAAGGCCTGACATTGTTATGTTATTATAGAATAATGAATAATTGTTTTTATCATTCATGAACCAAACTGTCAAATGTATGTGATGAGGTAAAAAGTTAAATATTTCCCTTTTTTTCAATGTTTTCTTTCTACTTTTGTCAGAGTAAAGACTGTGATGTGTGGTATGACGCTGATATCTGTGATTCAGATGCTAACCTGTTGACCTGTTTGTGTCTGAGGAGGATGAGTGTGCCGGTGTGGAGCCAGCCTCAACGCGTGGTTGTCTTCTCTAATGATGGTGAATGGACTTCTGGGATCTGTGACTGCTGCGAAGACATGAGAGAATGTACAGTAACACTCTTTATTCCACTCAGAGAGACTAACAACCAGACCACACACTGTGTTTCTTCCTCGTTGTCAGTAACTCGTTTACAACCAGTGATTTATTGAATCAGGTTTTTGGAATGTCTTTGTAGCTTTGACATCCCATAATTTGAAATGTCGTCTACAGACGTTGCTAGGAAACATCTTTACGGGTGTCCAATCACGAGCCATGTAAACAGGAAGTCATTGTAGCATCACAAGCTAGCATAAATTTCAAAGATCAGCCCACAGTTTTAAGAGCTAAAAGATAAATCTGAAGTCTAATCAGTGTGAAACACCTGATTATGCTAAGCTAACTGACGTAGCCTAATTTACTCATTAAATGTTAATAGCATTCATTTCATAATTTTTGTGAAACATAATTAAAATCTTTGAGACTGAATCATTATCAAACATCATTTATCAGGTCAGATATGTCAACTGTAGTCTTTATTACCTCTTTTGCGCTAAATGGCTCAGATATTAGCATGCTAACGTTGGCTTTTTAAGTTGGTTCAGTTAGTTACAAAACAGTTAGGCCTATGTTAAACCTGTCAGTTAGTAGGCATGATTATAAAACTACTAGTCAGTCAATGTTGTGTACTAATGTATTACTGTTTTGTGTTGAAGGCTGCTTTGCGTTCTGGTGTTGTCCCTGCTTCGCCTGTAAAACCGCTAAAGCGTACGGTCAGTGTCTCTGTCTCCCCCTGCTGGACATCTTCAGCTGCATCAATCCCATCACCATGTCCATGAGGGCGTCCATACGTCAACGCTACGGCATCAGAGTGAGGACACGACTCTTTATTACTATTGTGATTATTTTGTGTATTTTCCTATGCTTAATTGTGTTGATGTGTCAATGCTGCAGAGACTGAGAGGCTCTGAATTGAGGCTGCTCTATTATTAATTGATGTAATATTTTTTTCTTAGACTACAACGCTCTTTTAAAGATTAAACCAGTGGCTTTTTGGCTTTAAACTCTTTAAGATAATCAGTGTCTGAGTTCTGTCTACTTCTCACATTGTTTCATTAATAAATCACTCAGAAGTTATTTCGATAACAAACAGCAATTTCTGCAGTTTCTTGATAATAAATCACAGTTTAAGAAGGTTAAAAATGAAGTCCCACAGGGGTCAGTATTAGGCCCAAAACTTTTTGTTAAGTTTCCAAAACATCGCAGTTTTTCTGGTCACAGATTGTACAAATATGTTTTGCTCTTGTGTTTTTAGGGCAGTTTGTGCCGCGACTGTTTGCTCTCCACCTGCTGTACGTCCTGCGTCTGGTGTCAGATGTCCAGAGAGATGAAGAGCAGGAAACTCCCCACCGTGCTCAGTGACCTCATCTACCGCTGATGACACATCATCACTGTGACATCACCGCTCCCAGCCCTTCCTCATACAGATCAGTATCAGTCATCGTGAGTTAGTTAACCAACAGAAAATACCAACAAAGTATGACATTTATTATCCGGCTTAATGTTTGTTAACTTAGTTTACAGTTTCATCCTCAAGTGTTCAAACTGAATGAGTTTAATAGTGTTTATGTGTTTACTTAAATGTTTCTGTACACTTTACATGTATTCATTAACTTATACAGTTTTTGTGATTCTTGTGTTTATTTTATTTCTTAGCAAACATGTTTGTTTTTATACTTTTTGTTGTATTTAATTGTAAGTATTCTTTATGTTTTGTTGTTTGGTCCAGACAACACATTGTACTCCTTTTATATTTCTGCACTTATTAAGTCTTTAATTTATATTGTAAGTCAATAAAATACTGACTAAAAATCACCTTATTTACTGAGTCTTTCCTAATAAAGAAGAAAATTAAAAAGAGATTAAACATGAGAAGCAACACTGGGAACAGAAGGAAATGAAGAGAGTGACCCTGTGAGGAGAGTTTTTATTTGTTTACAATCTCATCTCAGATCTATTTAGTATCTGATCGAGGACTTTTGGTCATGTGACATGATCTTCCTCAGCAAATGGAGTTTGCCTACAGAAAATGTAGATGGTCTAAAACTTTTGTAGGTTTCTTTCAGCATCTTAAGAACTTTACGGTTCTGACAGACGATACATAGAAAAACACAATTTTCAGAAAAATATTAAAAAGTGAAATCAGTTTATCAATCAATATAGCCTTCATAGATTATGCATAATATGAATTAGGAAAAATATATTTGAGTGGGGAACGAATTAAAAACAACCTCATGAATGCAAACAGCTCGGCCCTTTATTTTGAAAGGTCAGGCTGCTGTTCCCCTCCGGCCCGCTGGCGGCGCTGCTGCGGTTCCGCCTTCAGACAAACGGAGGAAGAAGAGACTCAAACACGTGTGGTTCGGTGTCTGCAGAGAGCGTGTTGTGACCGCCTAACAGGGATCAATCATACAATAACTGAACGCGCATCGATTATTAAACGTGATCAGAAATGACGAAGGTGAAGAAGGAGAAGGTCGCTGCGGACGGAGAGGAAGCCGCAGCCGCCGACGGGAACGGGAACGAGAAGACTTACCAGGAGCTGATCGCTAACGTGAACCCGATCTCTCAGCCGCTGGCCTCCAAAAAACTCAGCAAGAAACTCTACAAATGCGTCAAGAAAGGTAAGAAACGCAGAAGAAACAGCTGAGAATTTAACTGGGCTGCTGACATGTGGTGATCACTGCTCATTTCTACTTGTTTTAGTGGGTTCTAGGTCGGGAATACCAATCTCCATTAAAAATATGCTGATTTTAAAGATCTTTTGTGTGTCAGCATACCTTACTGACGAGGTGTATCGACAAATGAGATTTCGCACGATTCGTTACATTCTTCTGAATAATTCGGCAACAGGTCATTGTAACTTTGGGGTCGTTTTCCGCGTGGAAGAAGCGTCTCGTGTTGTCAGGAAATGTTTGAATGGATTGTTTGTTCCGGTTCCTGCCTCGTGCTGGCAGCAGAGAAATATTAGAAATGATCCTGTGTCATTTTTAATCAGTCAAATGTCAGATGTGTGAGTGCTGTTGAGATTTAGTTCAGTTCACTGCCGATCTGTGCCTGTTTTCTACACGTTGTAGTTTTTTTTATAAAAGAATGCCTAACTAAATTGAAAAACCTAAGGATTTAATGCCTTCGTGCATTTTAGCAGGCATTACAGAGGTCATAGGTCATTAATTGAGATCTTTTACGAATGGTCGTATTCTTGTGATTAATTCGGCATACATCTTCTAATTAAAATGAATTGTTGATCATTGGTATTATGACTATTGATCAGCCATTTTCTTCTTTGGGGTGACTGATGCCCCTTCCTCCTTCAGGTTGCAGACAGAGACAAAAACAGCAACATGTTGGTGTGCCACGAATTGATTGGAATAATTTTCTAGCAGAATTCAGGATGAATAGAAATGTTAGTGTTTATATAAAAATGACTAATGTTTGATTGAAGTCTGGAACAGTGTATTCACGGTCTTTTCTGTCATTCCAGCTGCCAAAGTGAAGAACATCCGCCGAGGAGTGAAAGAGGTCCAGAAGTTCATCAACAAAGGAGAGAAAGGGTGAGTCTGCCATGTCTTTCCACTTTCTTCCACAAGGGCCGTTCCGTCACTTGACCACATACTCTGATGTAGACAAACCTTTAACAACATAGATTTAATCCGTGTTTTGTGTATTTATTGATCTTTCTCTCTGCAGAATCGTGGTGTTGGCCGGTGACACGCTGCCCATCGACGTCTACTGTCACCTGCCGGTCATGTGTGAGGACAGAAACCTGCCGTACGCCTACATCCCCTCCAAAGTGGTGAGTTTTTTGTCTGTTTTATTATCAGGTTTTCATCACAGAGTTAATATCAGTGCATGGATGAGAGTGTGAGTGCTCCAGGAATATAAAAACCATGTTGATTAGACTTAAAGTTTTAATAATGCCACAGAAATGCTCTAATGATGCAAAGTGATACTGCTAATATTCATTTAATTTTCTCTGTTTTCCTGTATTTGTTAACATTTAGTCAAATTAGCACCATTAAAAATATGCCGGATTAGCGATTAGCGGTTCCTGTTTCCAGTGTACTCATGAATGTACGGACAACTATCACTTCACTACTTTGATACTGAGGAAAACCTAAAAACATGAAGATTGTAAAGGAAGTTCTGAATTAAAAGGAGCGTCTTTTCTTCTTTGGTTTCTCTGTGGATTCCTGTACATTTTCCTTTGTTGGACAATTTTGATAGGTTTCAATGCCATGTGACTGAGAGAATGACGACAGTGACTTCTAGTCTTGTTATAAAATATTTATTTAGCTGATGTTTTCGTCCCAGTCAACTGAAAGCAAGTTTCCTCGTCTGTTTTCAGGATCTGGGTTCGTCTGCAGGCTCCAAGAGGCCGACCTGCGTGATCCTGATCAAACCTCATCAGGACTACCAGGAGGCCTACGACGAGTGCGTGGAGGAGGTGTCCTGCCTGCCCAAACCGCTCTGAGACAGCAGCCAATCAGAGAGCAGCTCCGAGGTCACTGCCTTCTTGAAATAAACCATCACTTTAAAGGAGCAGTCCGGCCTTTTAGGCAATCCTCGTTTCACATCAGTAGCTCCGACAAAACCCCAACGTCTCCTTTTTACAAACATGCCGATCAGACAGTTGGAGCTGTTGGAAGGTGGAGCCAACGGGCTAGCAGTCTTTGTGCTAAGCTAGGCTAATCCTCTCCTGGACCATCTGACTCTGGAGGAGACAAAGAACAAGAGGGTTTTAATAAACAAGTATTTGTTTCTGTAAATAAACAGTGTGTTGTGTTTAAAGGAGGTTCCACTTCCTGTCGAGTGGACGATGCTCCGATCTGATCAGATTCATCAGATCAGATCATCTTCACCTCAAATATTGAAATATTTTCATCTATTTTTTCAACAAAATATAGAAATCATGAATTAATGTTGATACAATTTCAGTAAAAGTAAACAAGAGTTGTGCAGCTGATCAGATTGATAAAGTTCAGAAGACAGTTTGTCAGCAAACTGTCGATTCTCAGTTAAAAGTTGGATCATTTTGCATAAAAACTTTATTTTTCTTTTATTGTAATCTGATTATTACCCGTCACCAAATATTGACCTAATGATGTTTTGGTGTCTCTGCTGTTAAATGTTTTATTTTGTACTTATAAAAGCGATATCAACTGAAGTTTCTTAGAAATCTTTGTTAGATTTTACAAATTCTAACTTTCATAACTCTTGTTTTCGTTTGTTTGTTTTTTAATTAAAAGAAATGTGAACTGACTCTGGTCTCTTTCGCTCTGAATATCAAACTGACTCTCGACATTCCTCACTTAAAAGCAACAGTCCAGAATCTTAGGAAACCGTGTTTACAATGTTCAACTTGTCAGAATATTTTTATTTTACTCTTTGAGTTCTGATCAGCTGGATCAAGTTTCAACAAACCCCACAAACAAACTGAAGGAATGAAGTTGATGAACTTAGATACATTGAAATAGTTTGAGTTTTCTTAACTGCTTTTAGTCCATGGTGTTGTTTTTAATGTGTTGGTTTACTTTAATTATCGAAAGTGAGTATCACGAAAAATGCTTATAAATAAAATATATTATCTTCAGGTGATGGGAGTGCAAAACCACAAACAGTGGAAAACCTATCTATCTATCTATATACATATATATATATTATGATTTAAATTAAATATGAAGAATAAAGTTTCCAATAAAAACTGAATACATATTTATTTTTTTTTACTTTAAAGGAGCACTTCTTTCAAGTTAATACAAATAATTGAGCGGCCTGAAAGAAAAAAACTATTTATTTTCACTTTAATTAGATTTAATTTAGAGATTTGAAGAAATAATTAGAAAATAAAGGAACTTTAAAAGGAAGAATTCAAACATTGTTCTGCTTTGATGGATTTGATCTTTATATATTTATACCATATTTTATTTGGTATTTATTTGTACCTTTGAACTATTATTACTATGTTTGACATGTACATATTGTTTGATTCGTCAGTAAATCTTGATTTTTATGCTCGACTGATTTTCACTCCAGTCAGCTGCAGTTTGATGTTTCAGCCACGCGGTGGCAGCGTTGTCTCATCTTCTGAAGCTGAACTTCCGTCTGTGACCACAGGGTGGCAGCACTGCGCATCAACCAACACACTTTTACTCTTTGAACCAAACTTTAAAATGACACCTGCACTTAATTACACCTCAGAGCTGAAGAGGTTCATGATTCCCTCACACCACAGATTGTGTGTGCAGATAAAAAGATTTGATGTGTGAAGTTTATAAAGTTTGAAGCTATAATCTTTCACCAGTTTGTGGTTTTTGAGCTGCAGCTACTTTCCTTAATTAATTATTGGCTTTATTTTTCATGAAAACACTGAAAAATACAAATATATTTTCAAAAATAGTTTTTTTTAAGTATGTATGAAATATCCAGTGCCTGCACAGGAGGAGAAAAACACAAATTTGACCTGAAATCAAAATCATCTGAATGAAAATGAGTTTATTTATGTAAATGTTTTGCCATATTATCATCATCATCATCATCATCATCATCATCATGGCTTCTAATTTACTGAGAGGTATCTCACATTCACACAACACGCATTCATCATCCAGACTTCCTTTAGACCAACATCTGGAAAACATCTTTGAGCTGAATCAGATGGAAATTTGACTTCTGTTTAAATGTTCTTAAAAAATGTTGGTGTGTTTAACGTCGTCACGTCAGACCCAAGGGTTGACATGCTGAACACAAACATTTTTAGTACAAGGGGTCACAAAACTTCCCATTAGTTTTTACAGTGTGTCAGACGACAGAACTCATCAATACAACTGCCAAATCTAACCTGTCAGAGCGCCTTTGAACGCACCACGTTTGAAGTTTAAGATAAAAACAATACAATTAGTAAAAAGTTTCAAATATATCAACAGAAAACAAGACTTGTGGTCACACACACACATACACACACACACACACACACACACACACACACTAAACAAACACACACACACATTAAAGTGTGCTGACTGACTATCAGTCGTATCAAGATCTGATAGTATTCATCAAACTGTTGATGACACAACACGAGGAGGAGTGCTGAAAGTGTGCCGTCTGTTTACTGCCACATGCCTCATCAATGGAGAGCATGGTGGCAAAACACACGCACACACACGCACACACACACACACACACACACACACACACACACACACGACTGAAGGTTCGAACAGTCATTTTTATGACACCACAGGATTTGAATGTCAGACTGGGTGGTAAGAAAACCCAGCGACAGCTCAGTGTCACCGCTCAGCTCTCTGCTGACAGACGGACGGATTAAAAACACATCAGATACATTACAGTTGTGTGTTGAAGACAGATTTATAAATGGGATGAAGTCATTGATTTGCAAGTTGCCAAATATACTTTAAGTACTTACAGTAAAAGTACTCACGATGCAGTAAATGTTCCCTGTCAGTGTTTTAATATTATATCTGATGTTTTTTGATTAAAGGTCCTATTTGTAAAATAAAATGATTTTTGAGTCTCACTCCAAATTCGTCAATCCCAAAAGCGTCAGTTTTTGACGGGCTGGGAATGAGACAAATAGGTCCTTGAAAGCAACATTATGTAGAAATTGTATTTTGTGTGATTTGGCGCCCCCCACAGTTTCTGAGTGCAACATCACTGTTGTAAATACAAATCCCAGGTCTGTAACAATACGTCAGACGTAATGTAGATGCTAACTACAAACAAAGGTCATCACGTCATGACACTGTTATGTGTTGAAAACTTGTATGTTGAAGTGTAACGCTGTGATCCAACCCTCTCACTGAGGTTACATAGTGCAGAAACAAGTGACAGAGACACCGTTCACCAGATTACAAGACAACGTACCATCAGAGTGATTTTGAAGCTGTTATTTTAAGGTTAAAAATAATGTTGCTTTAGTATAAAAACGTTGTTCACAGCTGCTTTAATGCATCTTTAAGACCTGAAAGTCAGTCAGTCATTTGAGTTTTAACCAAAGTCCGATTTTAAAAGCATTAAGTTAAATTTAACACTATTCTCTTATTGGAGTAAATCATTTATTGACAACATGTTGTCCAGGTGTATCAGGTGCCACTGAATCAGTAAAGGACAGGTTATTATTATTATTTTCGTCATGGTTACCACCATAACTGCCATAACGTATGATTACATCTGTGTGTGTGTGTGTGTGTGTGTGTGTGTGTGTGTGTGTGTGCGTGTGTGTGTGTGTGTGTGTTGCAGTGGTCCTGTCTCAGCATGTCTCGTACCAGTCGGACCGCCCCTATAAGGATTTTTCCACCTTCATCGAGTTTCCCTCAAACTCCAAACAACAGAGCAACTTCTGTGACTATAAACGCTTCACGTCTTCTGATGTGAGTCAACAGACAGACAGTTCATTAATAAATATGTCAGCACTAACTGAACACTCAGCGACAGGAGCTTATCTCACTGCTGACCCGCTCTGGTGTTTATTTTATTAATCCGTTTATGACAACAGATGATTTGAAGAGTTTTCTTTTCAGCACAAATCCATTGACATTTTTCTTATCATTCAGATGATTGAATTGTGTCATGAATGATATCTATTATAATTATTCTTTCTTTTCTGTGCCAAGTTGGCGGCCATGTTGGTGTCGGTGACGTATGTTGAGCGATCGGTGTAGTTCACTGAGCGGTTTAACACAAAACTAGATGATATGTTGGTATATGATGGTATGTTTATTGACGACAAACTGCAAATTTATTAACTTGGCGCAACTATCTTTTACATTGACAAATGTCACAAGTGTAATTAACGGCACAACTCAAGGATCATGGATCAAAAAATGATTTGTCTCTCTCCGTTTTTCTGAAATAAAGTCCCATGGGGTCCACCGGAAGAGGCGTGAGATCTGAGTAACTCTTCCACCATTTCTTTGCAGGAAGCTTTATAAATAGACGAGTCAGTATTCTTAATTTATGGATTAAAAAACAAGTTTAATCTCTAAAACCATGGTAAGTTATTGACCAATGGTATTTATGATGGCTGACTGTAGGCATGATTTAGGCACACTTCCTGCATGATATGAGTATAATCTCTTATGAATGAGACATGTCAGGTGCTCAAGGGCACATCAGCAGTCAGGACTGACAGAGCTGCTGCGGTGTGTGTGTGTGGTCGACCCCCTAACCGCCGGGCTGACGGCTGGCCTCACATTTGCATAACGTTACACACAGACAGACAGACAGACAGACAGACAGAGTGTGTGTGTGTGTGTGTGTGTGTGTGTGTGTGTGTGTGTGTGTGTGTTGAAGCCTGCAGCAAGGAACACACCTGAAACAGAAACGACTATTAAAGCCAACGTGAGATATTTCACATCCGTTCAATCCTCTTTTTTAGGAATTTTCCAGACTTTTTTTTGTTTTCTCTCATAAAATATTAGAAATCGATATCTCACCTCATTCTTAGAAATGTTTTCTGAGTTACAAATACACAACTTAAAGACTTAGAGATTGTTTGAAGGTGTGAATGTTGTTCCAGGTGAGTTGCGTTGGCTTGTCATGCTGGTATCTTGACAGCTTTAAAAAAGACGAC
Organism: Pagrus pagrus; assembly: GCF_965226575.1. NCBI lineage: Eukaryota > Metazoa > Chordata > Actinopteri > Spariformes > Sparidae > Pagrus > Pagrus pagrus. Next base: position 8,535,901 of record NC_140198.1, read on the forward strand.
CCGTATGTTTCCCGTCGCGTCCGTTACAGTGAAACCACATCCAATCCAGTTTAACCCCCAACAATCACCGTCTCTCCGTTGAGACGTCTTTGTTTGTCCTCTCAGGCACCATCAGGACAGCTCACCTGCAATTTTCACCTGTTAATGAGGTTTTTGGTCAAAACCAGACAGTGTGGTTTATCCTGCAAAACCTTCAGATTGAGACACCACTTAAATACCTGAAAAGACAGCAACGTCTCCGAGAACCACTTCAATGGTGGGCACCATGTTGGCTACTCCTGCTCTTGACCATCTTCCTGAAATGCTAAAACATATTCAAACCCAGACAAAACCACCTTAAGTTCTAGTTAAACCTCAAGGAGATCAACATGTCCCTGACACCCTGGACCTGGAACTTCCTAAAACTCCCTCAAGGACAAATGAAACTCCTCCTGGAACACTAAAGGAACCCCAACAACCTCTCAGGTAACACTGGGAACCACATAAGCATTGCTGGTACCACTCCAGTGACCAAATCCCGCCAATGATCCCCTAGAACCTCTTTAAATACCCCACCCTGGTCCCTTTCCAACCTTTCCAGGGCTTCACAGAACCCTATCAAGAGAATCAATAGTATCTTTCTCATTCATGAACTTTGATGCTGACTCAAGGACATCAGAATAACCTGCAAGGAGACCTGGAACTTCCAAAAACTCCCTCAATGAACAATAAATCTCCCTCAAGGTGGTACCTCCTTGGACACAGAAGGAACCCCAAAAACCTCTTTGGTAACTGGAACCGCTCCAGTGACCAAAGCCCCCAAAGATCCCAAAAAACCTCAATAACTCGACAAAATTCCAAAAAGAAACCCTCCAAACTCTCCTTCAAGGAACTGTGATTCCCTCTAATGTACCTTAAAACCCTTCAAGGACCCTAAATATATATTAGTTCAATGAATCCTGAGAAATGTGTACCTCAGGCACCCATAGCACACTTCACAATTGTCCAAAATTGCTTCAAACCTCTCTCTTGACTGTCTTCCCTCGATCATTCCTGCAATTGTTACCCTCTCCCTGCCTGTCTGTCTGTCTTTCTGCCTGTCTGTCTGTCGGGCTGTGTGTCAGTAGTGGAAAGTTTCTGTTGCCTCAGGCTCAGAGTTGACAGGAGTTTATGAACATCACAGAGGAGAGAGATTATGACGACGAGTCTGAACAGGACAGATAGAAGAGGGGGAGGAATCTACGATCAGTAGAAACCTGTTCGGAAAACCTCCTCTTTCTTCCTCTTTTTATGTCCGTGGGCTGAAGGATTCCTGCTCAACATTTCACTACACCTGCTCTGACAGTTCATCAACACACTTTTATTTGCCATGTTGTGGAGTTTTACTCATCCAGTCACATGAAGATCAGGTAGATTTGACTTCAACGTATCAACGAACTTCTTCAGTGACCCCTGAGACCTTGTCAGAGACCTCTTGCACTAATAAACCAATAACCACATTGATGTACACAAATCCTATTGGGGCCAGGGGCCAAACAGATACAGGAACCCCTTCTCCCGCCACAGCCTCCGTTAGGTTCAGGTTTAGTGCAACACCTGGCCAACCAGAGGGGTATATGTGGGTGTGTCTGGTGTCTTTTTAGGGCAAACATAAATCATGTTCAAAAACAGTTTCACTTTAAATAAAGGATTTGTTTTCAAAACAGGCAGACAAAGCTTGTGGAAACTAATTAAAGCATCCCTGGACCTTTAAATCCCTTTTAAGGATCTCTTAATCCTCCACAAGTAGGGGCATCAGTAGCTTAATCCATATGAATTTGGTTTGGGAATAGGTCATTTCAAGTTCAACACAGACCATGTGTGGATTAGAGATGTGCCTGATCAAGTCCTAAAGCCTGCTGAGATGCCCTTGGGAAAGACACCAAACCACTAACTGACTATGTGGCAGCTATGATGATGTAATTCTTCCTTTCCAACTAACTCTGGAAACTCTCAGACTCCTGGAAGCACTTGAAGGATCTCACCGTAAGAATTCCTGGAAACTTCAACAATACTGGGGCCCCTCAGAGATCCAGTGGACTTGAGAACCCCTCTATGGACCCCAAACTAGTTTAAGGATCTTCAGATGCCCTGGAAACATTTAGGTCCAGGAACCCTCACAGACACCTCATACCTTTTAAAAACCACAAGGATAATCCCATGCAACACTGGAACCACCTTAAAGGTGTTTGGAACCACTTTAAGGATCTTAATGGTCTCTTCAACAAAACACTGGGAACTCTCAAGAAGCTCTGGGAGCCCCTCAGGGATATCTGAACCACCTAATGAACAAGACCCCTCAGACTCCTCCTGACCTAAAGGACTGCTGGAAGACCTAATGGGACAGTGAAACACCTTTGAAGAACTTCAGATCCTCTTGAAAAAGTCGGAGAAAACTCTCGAGGAGCTCTGAGAAAACTCCTGCGTTCGAAATGTAACTTTCAGTAAAATATCAAAACTATAAACTAAACGTGTTTGTTCTGTAAAGTTGTGCTACAAAAGTTGACCAAAGCAAAGTACTTGAGTAAATGTACTTAGTTACTTTCCACCACTGCTTATGAACACTGTTATAAAACAGAGAGAAAAAAATCAGTTATCTGTGTGTCTGACTCCTGACATTTAACACACGCACACACACACACACACACACGCACGCACACACACACACACACACACACACACACACACACACACACACACACACACACTCCTCAGTGTCTCTGTGTTTATTGTGACAATACAGATCATCAGTTCCAGCTGTCTGTGATGACACACACAATAATCTGTGTGTGTGTGTGTGTGTGTGTGTGTGTGTGTGTGTGTATGTGTGTGTGTGTGTATGTGTGTGTGTGTCCTGAGGGTGGACCGGTCTGAGGACGTGTGGAGTGTAAACAAACGGCACACTTACGCTGCTATTGACCTAAACCTAAACAGACGGGCTTGATCAGACGTCTTTTAGCAGTATTGATCAGCTGATGGCATCAGTCAGTCAGAGTGTGCCGTCTGTTTACCGTCACATACACATCAATGGACGACATGATGACTAAACACGCAGCGTGGAGACATACGCACACACACACACACACACACAGGCAGGACATTAACATCAATTTAAAGCTGTTTGATGCTTTAATAACACTCAGAGCTTCGTGTGGTTGTTGCTCATTAGTAGCTTCTGTGATGTGTGTCTGGACCCGTCCCCATAGAAATAAACCTTTAATTAAACTCTGATGTAATCTTTATTTCTCCAGCTCTGTAACAGAAAGAAACAACAACTTCCAGCTCCGACAAGATATAAAGATAGGAGTAGAAATCTGCGTAGAAAAACATCTGTATGTTAAACAATGAACCTGCAAAACGCTCAAAACTAAAAAGATTTTATACTTTCATACAAACATGCAGCCTGAAGTGGCTCATAGGACAATAAAGATCAAAATAAACAATGATAGATAAAATATATACAGGACTAAACATTGCAACAATAAACAATAAAATGTTAAAGATCAGAATAAAATATTGTTCTTTATAGTCCACTACGCAACACCAGAGGTGTTACTATTACTCAAATCTTGTACTTAAATACAACAGTGAAAACATCTATTTAAAAAAAGGTTTTACATTCAAAACTTTCTTTTAGTGTTTTCATCAAAATACACTTAAAGTACAGAAAGTGAAAGTACTCATGAAGCAGGATGTCCCAGATTAACTGCTGGTTAGTTTGTGAATGTCCACTGAGAACAATAAAGTTTAAATCTTTGTAAAGTAAATATAGTTACTTTCTACCTCTGCGTAACAATACTGCATGATGAGTATATTTTTCTTTGAGTATATTCTTAGAGATGATATTTTTACTTTAAAAACAAAACAATAACAAGGGCTCAGGGCCACGTTTCATCACGAAGACTGTGTGATATGGTCGAAAGCCTTTGTCAAAACAATTTTCAGACTTAAGTTGACTGATTGTTTTTATTTGCATGTTGTTTTATGTAAACTGCCTGAACAATACAGAAGTCCATTTACAAAAAGATAAATTCAAATTTGATTAAAATTGTGGTCAAAATTATGACTTAGTATGTCACAGTGTTGTAAATCTCAATCAAAAGTAAAGATATAATTTATGATATTACTAAAAGTAAAAGTCACCCATGGGACAGTACTTGAGTAAAACACTGACACTGAATGTACTTAAGTATCAAAGTACAAGTAAAAGTAAATTATACACATATAAGTGCGGTACTTGAGTAAATGTACTTAGTGTTTTTATTCTTATCATTGCTGATAGTGAAGAATCAATTGATCAATTGATCAATTAGGCTGATAACATACAATTTATTGAGAAATCGTTGAGGTCATTTGGCAAAGAAACACTGTGTCAGTGTGTCAGATGTTTTTCACTCCTTTCCAACATGTTACCTGATAAATAAATAAAAAGGTGGAGGACTTCCTCTTTCCCACAGAAAAGTTTTACCTGCCATCAGTTCACTGCCTGTGGGAAATCTGAGCGCTGGTTGTGTGTCAGTCTGTGGGATCTGCTGACTGAAACATTCAGAGCTGTAATCTGCGTCATCATCTCTGCCGTCGACTCATCCTGCACACGTTACTGCTGAATCACTGAAACTAAATCAAACACAGATAAAAGGTTTTCCTCTTCGAGGATATCACGACTCAGCAGATCCATGAACCACAGCATGACTGTTTGTTTGCTTGTTTGTTTGTTTTTCTTTGAAGGTGCTGATGTCATTATCCCTCGCCAACAGTTCAATCTCCGTGGGAAGAGTTTTAAAGAGAGGAGATAAGAAGGATTTCTCACTGTAGAGAGTTAATGACTTCAGCTGTGGAGCTCAAACACATGAGAGCAGGAGGATACGGTCACAGCTGAGAGATCTTCCTGACACCACGACATCATCAACTAGAGATCTTCAGGATCCTTTCTTCAATGAACTCTACTGTGTTTTCTGTTCGCTTTGAAAGCAGCTTAATCCTGAAACATACAACCTGGTTGTTTCATGAAATGCAGCTGATGTACGCTTGTTAGAGAAGCTAAGCTTGATGTTAGCCTGTTGGAGAAGCTATCACTGATGTCAGCCAAGCTAACCTTGGTTGTGGGCTATTGAAGACGCTTAGCTTGATGTTAGCCTGCTGGAGAAGCTAAGCTTGATTTGTAGCCTGTTGGAGAAGCTAATGTTGATGTTAGCCTATTGGAGCATCTCACATTGATTTTTAGCCTGTTGGAGAAGCTAATGTTGATGTTAGCCTATCGGAGCATCTCACATTGATTTTAGCCTGTTGGAGAAGCTAACCTTGGTAAAGGTGCAGGTACTTCATTTATATAGATGATTACATTTGAGAAAAAAGAGAAAACAGTTTTCGAAGTTGATTTTTTCTTTTTTATTCCAAACATTAAATACATTGGACTCATATTTACACATCAAACATTCACCCCCCTTTTAAAAAAAAGATAAATAGGAACATTCACACTCTGGCTGGTTTGAATTCAACCAAACATTCACATGAAGACATTTTGAAAACTTTAAAATACATCATCATTTCTCGGTGTAAACATAAAATGTTCTCTGGAGGTTCGTGTCACTGCGGGAGAACCAGAGAGTCGAGGGGCAGACGGTCAGTGAAGCCCCCAGAGAAGAGAGGCGCACACTGGGCCTGAAGCTGCTGCAGCTGCTGGGCCTCCTGGAGCTCCGGCTGAAGACAGGACGCCGTCTGCAGGTCGACGTAGAGCGGGGGAGAGCCGGCGTAAGGGTCGACGAGGGGGGAGAAGTGGGTAGGAGTTGACTGGGAGGAGGGGAATGGAGCAGGAGGAGGTGTGATGGAGTGATGGAGGGGAGGTGAGGAGCTGCAGGTGTCCCACTGAGGAACAACAGCGCCGGGGGAGTAAGAGGAGACGTATCCCTGAGGAAGAGGAGGAAGAGGAGGAGGGGAGGCGTGGTCCGGTACCTGCATGTACAGCGAGGAGGAGCTGGCGTGAGGAGGAGGAGGAGGAGGAAGGGGGAAGAAGGAGTCCTGGGGTTGACACATGAAGTTGCTGAAGCTAGTGTCTGAGAGGGCAGGGAACTCAGTGCTGCTGTTACTAGCACCGCTGCAGTGCATGCTGGGAACTTTAGGGCTTGGCTCTGATGAGGAGGAGTCAGAGGAAGAGGAGGGGGAGGATGGTTTCTTGTCAGCGGTCACGTCATCAGCCTTCCTCTTCCTCTTGCGGCGAAAGTTTCCGTTGTCGAACATCTTCTCGCAGTTTGGTTCGATAGTCCAGTAGTTTCCTTTACCTGCAGAGAGGAGGAGGAGGAGGAGGAAGATGAAGGTTATTAAAGAAACAAAGCAGCAACTACTTTTCTTCTCTTTTCACCAGAACATGAAAGAAAACTTTTACTTCTTCAGAAAACATATAAAACAGCCAATCAGAGCCCACTTCCTGTTAATAATGAGTCAACACGACAAACTCAGGTGTGGCTCGTCTCACCTGGGTCGTTCTCGTCACGAGGAACCTTCCTGAAGCAGTCGTTGAGCGACAGGTTGTGTCGGATGGAGTTCTGCCAGCCGGCCTTGTTGGAGCTGTAGAAGGGGAAGTTGTTGGTGACGTACTGGTAGATCTGGCTGAGCGTCAGCCGCTGCTCCGGTGCCGTTTGTATCGCCATGGCGATGAGGGCGGAGTAGGAGTAGGGCGGGCGGACCAGGCGCAGCATCTCATCTGGGTTGGACATGGAGAACCAGGGGTTGTTGTAGAGATGAGGGAAGAAGCCACCGAACACCGGAGGGAGTCCTGTCGGGCCTCCTGTCGGGAGGGGCCCAGAGACCGGGCCCGGGTCTCGGTTGCAGAGGTAGGGGTCGCTGTGGTTGGTTGGTGGGAGCCACTGTGACGCCGACAGGCTGTGCTCGGGAGGAGCCGGAGGGCTGTACAGGCTGAAGTCGGTCGAATGGATGCCCAGAGACGGGAGCTCCTGCTGGGACAGACCCTGCTCCAGGACGAAGGAAGCCATGCTGGTTTTCTGTTCCCTCCTGTGGTTCTGCCTTCACTGTCCTGTCTCGTCTTCACGCCGATGTCCTTCTTCTGCTCACTTCCAACAAGCGTGTGTGTGTTTGTATAAATAAGTGTGTGTGTGTGTTTCTAGAGGCTTCACGCAGCTCCTGCACCTGTCGTGCTCTGTTCACCTGCTGCTCACCTGAGAAACTTATAGTCTGATGCTCCACCCATGGACAAGCTGATTGGCTACTGTGGGCTGTCTCACACACACATTCGCATGCATGTGTATGCATGGTGTGTGTGTGTGTGTGTATGTGTGTGTGTGTGTGTGTGTGTGGGTTGATTTGAATAAGACTAGGCTGAATTCTTCCCCTCAAGCAGATTAGAGCCTGAGGATTTAATGCTGAGGTATGTCTCCACACACACACACACACACACACACAGCTTGATAAATGAGTGATTGAGAGCCTTTTCAACGTTTCAGACGTAACTGCGACTCGTCTGTTGAAAATGTAAAACAAACCGTCTAAACGCCCGGTCGCGTTCATCAAACACACATTATAAAACATTGATCTTTATTTATTTTGCAGACGACTTATAAATAACATCATGAAGATCGATCAAAAAGACAATTCAGAGCCAGCCTGAGGATCATCATGATGTCATCACTCCCTGAGTCACATGACGTCAAAAACATCAAGCTTGTCCAACGTAGATGAAAAAATCAGAGAGAAAAAGACGGCCTTTTATGATTCAGAACTTGCCTTAGAAACTTCACGTTTTTTTAAGTTTTCTTGAGTATCAAAGCAATCCAGTGACAGATGTCTGAACGACCACGAGTACACTGCAAACAGGAGCTGCTCAGAGCTAATTCGGCATACTTTTAATGAAGACTCAAAAAGCAAATATGTGTTTAAATATTTCAGATTTATTTCAGTTAAAGCACCAAACGTAGCAGCTTGTAGATGCTGAAGATGAAAGTTTGTCCTGCACTCATTAAACACTTGTTAGAACAAAGTTTGATTTTACAGTCTGTCATCAACAAGAGTTCGAGGGTTATTTTAAATTGTCTTCTCTTTCCATCAGGACTTGACAGAAAACAGTTCGGGAGCTTTAAATGTCCAAAACCAGCTTCAGTTTCATGCCATACCAAACTCCATTTAAAAAAACACGGTTTTAAAACATTATTATAACTGGTGTGTTATTCTTCTCCTCACAAAGTCCTGAGCTCCTTTTTAATGAACATCACAATCCAGCTATAACCTCCAGAAACAGCCAGAAGGGACTGATTTTTATCTTTTCTCTTACAGAAACACAATAAACTCGACCAAATTTTGGAAAGCACACAAAGTTTTACTGTAGGAGAGTCACTGTGAAAGGTTTAATAAACTTAAAAATTATATTAAACCAGTGATTCTCCTCTCTGATCTCAGATCGGCCGCTGATTTGAGGTGCCGACTCAGAAGGTGTTGAACAGATTCCCTCAGAGCAGAAAGTGAAACTTAATCTGTCTTAGAGACTCTGCAGACAACAAACAGACCAACAGACCATCAGCTGCTGTTTGAGGTGTCGCCCAAAACTATTGTCCTTCAAACAAACACACACACACAGTCAGCACGTCTACCTCACTCACATTAACACCTCAATTCTCATCAAACAGTGATGTCAGATGTTAATGCTTTGGTTTAAAGCTGCATGTTGATAGAAGAAGTGATTTAAAGGACGTCTTTGTTCTGAGAGAGTCTGAATTATCTTCTATAAACATGCAGCTTTAAAAAGTGACCATGCAGTAATGGTTCAGTTGTTCTGAGCTGTTGTAAACATGTTACGTTTGTCCCGAGGGTTGAATTAAAACAACAAGTAAAAGTAAATTATACATATATTTACATGTACTTTAGACTAATGGTTGATTAATTATCAGATCCGATATTCAGTTTCTTTCTGATTATCAGTATCAGTGTTGGTTTGTTTTTACTTTTTGGGGTTTTTTTTTTAATCTGAAAGCAGATAAAATAAATTAATTTGAAAAAATGTGAAAGTAACGAGTAACTAAAGTTATCAAATAAATGTAGTGGAGGTAAAAGTACAATATTTGATATTTGAAATGTGGTGAAGTGAAAGTATAAAGCAGCAACAAATGTAAATACTACTTAGTTACCTTCATGTCCATGAACAGTTTTATGATGGTAACATTTATATTAAAATGTGACTCATTTTCAACCTTTTTTGATGTAATTTTCTTTTCTTTTTCTTTTAATTTAGTGTTTGTTTTAATTTGATATCAATAATTATTTCAATCATTTTCTAAATGTTATAATTGACTTCTTTTGCCTCAAGATGACCAGAGACCGCTTTGAAAAAGCTGACGAGGATCCGAATAAAGAGTAAAAGGTCAGAAAAGGTCAACTTTAAGATCTGAGGGTTCGTCTTGGGGAGCAGTTTTACGTCCCGACATTCAGTTGACGACTGTTGTCATTTTACAAATTTAGCACAAAGTATATGAAGAGTTAATAAAATATTTTTTGTTATAAATCAAATTAAATCAACTCAGATAATGTGAAGATGTGTTGCTTCTCCTTCGGCTCCTGGTCAAAAATAATCTGCAGATTACCATCAGTTGGAGTCTTGTGTGGTGCTGTTGTCATATTTAAGAGTATAACTAACATCTGACTGCAGCCTGGAGCCTCAATGAGACGAACACACTTTAACCAAAGTCTCACCTTTAATCTGAAACTCTCAGAGGTTCAACATCAGCACGTCTGACTGAAGCAGACAGATTTCTTATCAGCTCACTTTCTGCCAACGACGACAGACTCAACCTCAGGTAATTCACACCTGTGTGTGTGTGTCTGTGTGTGTGTGTGTGTGTGATGACAGTTGGCGATGGCAGCGGTAATCTTCGCCCTGCGGTGCCTTCGTAGACAATGCAGACAAAACAACACACACGGTCTGAAATATAACTGACAGATGACTGGGATTATGGGGGAAGGTGCTGCTGTACTTACACTGTAACAGCACCTTCAACTGTCACACAGAGTCTTCTTGGTTCAGAAGGATTGAAGGCTTTAATTTCCACATCAACAACCTCTAAATCAGTGTCTCTCAGGTTTTTCTACATTGTGTACCACCTCAGAGAGGACGTTAAGGTACAGTAGCGTAGGCCGACTCCAGTCAAGTGGGCCTGTTAGCTGCCGGGAGGCTACGAGACCACCGGAGTTCAGCTTGACAGCAGGATAAACACAGCGTGGAGGTGATTTATACCGGCTCTGACCAGGACAGGACAGGTGAGACAGCAGCAGCAGGTGAAAACTGTGATGGAGCGGGAATATTTCCACATTGTACTCGGGGGCTAGCTGGTTAGCATGCTAACGTCAGTAGATAACGCTGAACGTGGTCATATCTTACAAATTGCTCCTTTAATTGGGACTGCGATTAAAAAGAAATAATAGATATGTATGAGTGCAGATATCCCCCGAAAGTTAAACATCTGACAGAAGTTCTGTTTGAGAAAAACACGACACTGCTGACGCTCTGATGATGTTTTAATGAGGAGACAACATTTACAGTTAATCAACATTTACAGTTGATTAAAAATGTCCAGACTGAATATAGAGAAGCAAAGTATGAACACTGGAGGCTGGTGATACAATCATGAAACCTGGCTTTATGCAGCTCAGCTCAACACAGGACGAGGAGACTTTAACTAAAACATTTATTCATCCAATATCGTGTACTGGAAGTAGCGTCATACAGAAATCAAGATTAAAACCTTCTCCACTCAGTTTAAGTGGTTCATTAACTTGAGTTTATTAACTTAAACAGAGCAGAGCCGACACAAACCTGGAAGCTGTCGTCTGTGAACACAAACTAAAGTAAGCAAATGAAGCAACATGTGCAAAAAGGCCAGAAAATAAACTCCGGGTTTCAATAAAATGTTTACAACCGTTCGATTCTGCCTGTTGGGTTTAGTTTGACTCAACCGGTCTGATTCGGTTTATCCGGTCAGGACCAGCTGTGTCCCGTCATGTAGTATCCAGCCGGGTCAGAGAGTAGACACTGGTTCTGCTGAGCCGAGCCGCGGTTTTTGGCGTCGATGAGGAGGAGAGGAGACTGGGAGTAATGGCAGATGATGCCCATGACTGATGGGAAAGTCTGCGCACGCACACACACACACACACACACACACACACACACACACACACACACAAACACACACACACACATTTATAGCTGTTTACCTCTGAAGGTCGTTAAAGTGCAAATTTCCCCAATTCCCAAAAAATCTAACGTTAGCATCTCCTAGCATCCCGGACCGGCTTCCACACAGTCGATGTGTTAGTTGTTAGCGAACGGTATGCTACAGTGACTTGTTGCATTTAAAGGAACAATATGTAAGAATGTTGGGTTAAATTACCAACTGAGTGAAAAGAAATAACAGTTCTGATGTTATGACGTCTCTGTTTTGTCCTTCAGAGATATCAACAGAAGTTAGCAAAGCTCCCTCGTTAGCGGTGTAAACACCAACACTGTGCTCTGAGCTCACAGTCCTGACTGCTAGCTGCACTGCTAGCTGAGCTAAATGGCTAATGGAAGCTACAGTCAGCAGCAGTTAGCAGTTACTCGGAAAGGGATGTAGCATTTTACTTCTTCTCTGCTCAGTAGTGTCATATTTACCTCCTGGACTTTGAGTCCGGTTCCCAGCAGGAAGTGCTGGTGCTGCTGTTTGATCTGGATGTTGTAGACTTTGTCCTGGTAGAAGACCATCAGGGTGAACGGCTGATTGGCCTGCTGACGGGTGCTGTCCCTCACCAGGTACGCCCCGTCCTCAACACGGAAACAGAGACAGACGTGAGAGACGTCACAGAAACACGATAATAAAGATGATTATGTTAATTTAAGGATGTGAGTAATTTCTAAACCTGCGTATGTTAAAATGACAAACATCATGCATGAAAAGTCATAAAAATGTTCTGAACGTTTATTTTTGCTGCTTTGTTTTGTTACCTTGTTGACTCGTTTCAGACATCCTTCAGCCTGCCCTCTGGTCACCTTACCCACATACCAGGTAGGGTCCATCTCCTGCACACACACACACACACACACACACAGTATAACACTTGTAACTGACTGATCAGCTCAACAGCGAACGGAAAGACAACAGCCCCACCTGCTGTTCAGACTGAACTATTACTACTACAACTATTACTACTAATGATAATATTAATAATAATAATAATAATAATAATAATAATATGTACGTAGCTGTGCGTGTGTGTGTGTGTGTGTGTTGTTACCTGTGTGCGTGACGTTGTAGATGGAGGAGGACGAAACGACTGTCTGTCTGGTCCTGCAACACACACACACACTGTCAGTACAGGTTTTATTAACAGAGCTGCTGGACGAAGCAGCTCTGTGGATCAGCGCCCTCTAGTGTTCTAACTGAACCACCACAGTCCCGACACACTCGGGTCATCTAACATCAAAACAACAACAACATAACAACATCCTGGACACAAACCTTGGTTGTAGGTTGAGATGCACACACCTGTAAAGGTTGGGATTAATATCAACTGTCCCTTTAATGTTTGTGTTGTCGTCTTCTTACCTGACTGTAGTCTGTGAGGCAGAGATCCTGCAGAGGGAACGTTTGGAGGCAGACTGCTCGGAAACAAACAAACAAACAAAGATTATTCATTTAAATGCAGTTAATATTTGATTTAATCTACCTCGAGGAGGTTCTGAACAGTCGTGGTGCTGAACAAGGTTTTCAACACGTCAGTTCTGACAGAATGATATTATGTTTTTCACACCTGTCTCCGGGTCTTGAGGGAAGTCCAGGGCGGGGCGGCAGGCTTTTATTCTGAAGGGGGAAGGTGTTGTGTTTCGGAGCTGGAGGAGGGAAGAAGGTTTAAAGATTCACGTTGACAACAAAATGTTGTGAGGGCAGATAAAGTGAGATTAAATAAAAGGGAATCCTCACCTTCATCAGGTGATTGCTGATAAAAACAGAAAAGAAGAAACCGGGTCAGAGTTTATTCACATTTATTCAACATTTTAACAAAATTCTGTCCGAGCAGCGTCTTACCTCTCTCCTCACATCAAACCTGTAAAACCAAACCACACATACAAACTGGATTATAATCAAATAACTTGAATAAACTGATGAATATGAATTCAAACATTGTGGCGATGACACATTTAGCGACCTGGGAGGATTTCTGGCTGCTGAGTTGCTCCTGTTGATGGAGGGCGGAGGAAGAACCGGAGGTTTGGACCAGGTCGAAGGATCAGGGACGTCCGGCTGAGGCCTGAACGAACAAACAAAAACAAATTAAAAGTCCACCTTAAAATAAATAACACTTCAGCTCTAACTTGATTCTGATGTGAGTGTTTTGCGTACTCACCTCCACGGCTGTGTGCTCGGCTGTAAGAGACACACAAGTTCAAATTTATAACAATAAAGATGTTAAAAGAACGAAAAACACAAGTCAGAATGAAGTTTTTGGTGTCTGTGGTGGTACGACAGTGGAGTTCCTCAGGGTTAAAGTCTCGGTCCCTTTATGTTTTTAATTTTCTTTTGCTAAAGTTTATTTAAAAGTAAAAAACCCCTCACCCCTGTTGTGTTGCGATGAGGTCCTGTGAAGAAGAGAAAACTCGATGTTATAATGTTAAAACATCAGTTTTCAGATTAATAAACTGAATCCATAACATTTAAATGATTAAAAAACAGATCTTCTGTTTGTAATTATGTGTTTTTATGGAAGCAAAAGAAAATATTACACATAAAACAGAAAATGGACTTGATTTCAAAGATAACAAAGATTACAGTAATAAAAAGAAGAAGTTAATGGAATTTGTCCCTGAATGCACCACAATGTAAGTAACAAAAGCTTGTTTTTATGGTTAATCTCTGTAATTTATTGACACTATTAACATGATTTAACAGGATAAAACCAAACGGCCTCTCAGGCTCAGTATTACCTCTGACCGGTGACGGGTTGGATCCTGAATCTCGGCCCGGTTTGCTGGCACGAAAGATCTGCGGCGGCTCGGGAGGAACTGAACACAACAACAAAGACGCAGATGACAAATATTTTGATAAATCAGTCAAATATCTGGAATCTATGAGCTTCATTTCTTACCTACGAAACCTCAAAACTAAAACTTGGTGACACATATTACACATTAAGCTCCACTCCGACTGGATTTCTGCGCGTTACTCACGTTTTCCTCCGGGTCGTCCGCCGCCCGTGTGTGGGGAGTGATCTCTTCTGGAGTCTCCGGGCTACGAGTGGCAGTCAGAGGTTTTAGTTAGCGCAACTAGCGACTCACAGTGTGAACAGCTGATGGTTAAAAAACTCACCATCCTTGCAGACGGTGCAGACAGGGTGGCGACTGGAGGCCGGGGGCAGAGGGCGGGTGGCTGGCGTCTGGATGACACGTGGTTATCCCTGTTATCTACACACACACACACACACAGAGTTGTTGGGGGCTAACTGCAGTGTCATGGAGGTGCCTCGCTCTTTAGCACATTATGAGACTTGAGTTTCTGTGAGGACATTTAGAAAAATCCCCATGACGGGTGGTTACCGTGACAACAGTGGTTATGAATCACTTATTCCTTCATTAACCAGCAAGAGGGCACCGTGCCATCTGTACAGAGCTTTACCAGTTTACTTACAGCAGTAGCAGTTTAGCTAGTGTCAGCTTACCAGTATGCGAACAGCTATCCATGAGCTATCAACTACCCATAAGCTAACTGTCCATAAGTTGACAGCTATCCATGAGTGAACAACTATCTTTAAGCTAACAACTATGCTAGCAACTATCTGTGATTTAACGGCTATGCTGACATCCATCCATGAACTAACAATTAGGCTTGGCAGTAAGCTAACAACTATCCATTAATGAACAACTATCCATAAGCTAACAACTGTCTATAAGCTATCACCTACCAACAAGCTAACAACTACCCAATGGTGTAACATAATCTATAAACTAGCAACTATCCATGAGGTAACAACTATCCATAAGTTAACAAACTATCCATAAACAAACAACGTTGCTAACAGCAATCCATGAGCTACCAGCTATCCATAAACTAACAATGATGCTAACAACTATCCATGAGCTAACAACGATGCTAACAACTATCCATGAGCAAACATCTAACAACTGTCTCCGACCCCCCCTGGTGGTTACCTATATAGTCGCTGTCTCCGATGGGCAGAGTGGGGCACAGGTTGCGCACCATGTCTTCTGGAGGTTCAGAGGGAGGAGGTTCATAATCGTTGGCCCCGTCCGGGTCATCATTTGGGGATTCGTAGTCTCCCCCACTACCCTCCTCATCACCGCTGTATGGACTCTCATAGTCATCATCAAACTCCTCATCATCCTGATGGAGTGAAGGGAAACTGAGAAAACACTTGGCAACAACCTCACAACTACACAGTATCGCCCTTTAAACCACCTCAGTAAACAACTGCAGCCAGAAAACATGAAGTCCCAGAAAAATGTGCCGAGTATCAGTTGTTATCAGTGTTTTTGTGTTCTTTGAATACCATTGAAGGAATAATTATTTAAATTCTTTTAAACTCGAGTTTTTCTGGTTAAAACAGACAGAAAAGAGGAAGAGAAAATTAACAAGATAAAACAGTATACATACAAACTCGTCTTCACCCCAGCCCTGAACATCCGTAGGCGTCTCTGCACAGAATAAATCAGCACGTTAGCAGCTCATATGTGAAAATGCTAATATCTATATATTTTTTACATTTTACACAACCAAGACTTCAAAACTTTTTTTTTTTGATCCTCAGATAAAATAGAAACTGTAGAGTACTGTAAAGTGCATACAGTATACAGAAATGTATAATACATGCAATCTAAATGTGATACTATTACATTTTTTCATCCAAACATTAGAAAAATATTTGTCTGTATTAATACAGAAATATGATTAATTTTTAATGTATTAAATTAATAGAGTTCCTACCTGGTTCGTGATATCTGGGAGTTGTTCTGCAGTGGAAAGGAAAACAAACAGACAGAAAGAAATGTATTATTATTTTCCATCGTGACCTTCACAGCTCATGGGTTTCAAACGGTCGACTCCTCTTTACTTAATGATATCATCAGTAATAGTATATAAAATGATACTATAACAGTGCATTATCTGTGAAGCTTGTTTTAAATCAGTAAAAACACGACTGACTTTTTACCGAACAGGCCTCGTCTTTCCTCCTTCTTGCTGATTTCAGTGCTGATCTTGGAGATCAACCTGAGGAGACGCAGACAGACACATCGAGGTTATTCAAACTTTTATTAATGAGTCATGATGTCATCTGCTAATGCCGTGAACCATTTTGTATCTGTCTGACTCTGTCCTCTACATATCCTCCATCTCGTCTCCTTTTCTTAGTTGTTGGCCACATATTAGCTAGATGGAGAGGCTAATGCAGATGTTAGCCTGGTGGAGAAGCTAGCACAAATGTCAGCCTATTAAGGAAGCCAATGCAAATGTAAGTCTTTTATAGAAGTTAACACATATATTAGCCTGTTAGAGAAGCTAACACTGACGTAAGCCTATTGGTTCACATAGATGTTAGCCTGTATAATCTAATAATAACTTCGATGTTGGCCCATTGGAGAAGCTAATACAGATGTTAGCCTGTCAAAGAAGCTAAGATTAATGTCAGCCTGTAAGAGAAACTAGCACAAATGTTAGCCTATTAAGGAAGCCAATGCAAATGTAGGTCTTTTATAGAAAATTACACAAAGGTAAGCCTGTTAGAGAAGCTAACACAGATGTTAGCCGGTTGGAGAAGCTAACACTGATGTAAGCCTATTGGCTCACACAGATGTTAGCCTGTATTATCTAATATTAACTTAGATATTAGCCCATTGCAGAAGCTAATACATATGTTAGCCTGTCAAAGAAGCTAACATTAAGAGTTAGCCTGTAAGCAAAGCTAACCCAGATGCTAACCTTTATATTCTTCCCTCCACCGACACGATTAATGTCTCTGACTCATCAACACTAAAATTGAACACCTGTCTTTTCTTGTCTATTATAGCAAGCTAGCTAGCCAGTGACAAGCGAAGGGCGACAGCAAGGTGACGATTGAAGAAGTTTAGAGTTGCATGTTTGTTTTGTTAAGTTAAGATGCAACATATGGATCGTCATCAGCTCTTCGTTGGTCTATTAAAGCCTCTAATCAAACAGCAGCCGTCATCGACACTTTCTGTTTGATATGAATCAGCAGTTTGTCGGTACTCACGGGGCGTGAAGTTTGGGGAATTTTTGTAGGTCGTTATCGCTCAGATTCTGCAAAATAAACAGAGAAAATGTCAAACTGTGCATTGAGTTTAGGTGATCACATCTCCTCCTCACCTTTCCTTCCTCCGGCTCCGAATGTCAAACCTGTTGCGATGAACTCACCACAAATCTGGAGCCGCTGATGGAGTTCTTCAAAACGACTTTATCACAGCCGGACAGACTCATCTGCACAGAAACACAGTGTTAGTGAGAGTGGAGGCAGCAGGAGTTGAACCATCAACCTCAGCAGGGTCAATGGCCTTATTTATCTTGTACTGGCAAGAGCCCTCCCTCCCTTAAAGCTAATGTTCTTCTGAGCCTTCATGGCGTTCCAGGTGTCTGCCCAACGTTAGCGCTGATGCTAACCATTCATAGCGCAAACTAGACAGGCCCAGTAAAAATAGCAGCTATGGCCGCTCACGTTTTTGCATCCATAGCACCACAGCAGCAGAGAAACAGACCGACAATGGTAGGTTTTTAAATTTCCGCATGCTATTTCATGATTAAACTCCAATTCCAGTTGCTGTGTTGGTGACTCAGGCAATGAGTTCAAGCCAAACCCCGACCGAGATTTCCTCGTCCATCTGCAGGTCATAATCTACATTTACAATAATCAACATTGCACATTTCAACCAAAGCATTCAGCCTCTTTCGCTCTCTGCGTGGACTGTTTACCTGCACGCAACCAAAGCCCACTCAAACGTGACCGGCCAACACTGTTCTGACCTCAGAAACCAAAACGCTTCCGTTACCAAAATGTTTCATCCCTTTGCTCACAGATTCTGATGCTGCGGATGTACAGACGTCTACATTCAACTTTAACGCTGAAAAAAAACGTAAAAACAAGATGATTCTCAGGCAACTTCTGGAAGATGCTAACAAGCAAGACCCCATAAAAGATCAGCACATGTGCTGTTGTAACGTCGGCTACATTCTCTTTACAGACACTTTTTTTAATATATAGTATGCCGAATTAGCTATTAGCAGTTCCTGTTTGCAGTGAACTCATGGACGTTCAGACAACTATCACTGGATTACTTTGATACTGAAGAAAACTTAAAAACATGAAGATTCTCAGGCAAGTTCTGAATGGTCTTTTTTCTGATGATTTCTAAGTGACTCTAATGTCTCCTCTTTAACTCTTGAGGGCCCCCTGAGGAGGCTTCAGCCTGCTGAACGTCCATGTTGGGTTAAAATATTGTCCTGAAACACAAGTTAACTCGTGTTGAACTTGATGCAAAGACTCCACAAATAACAGCCGTTACACTGAAGTGAACCGACCTCTCCACAAAATGTGTGACGAAGCTTCGACTGTTCTTTAACTGCAGCAAGTTTCAAGTCTCGGTTCAATGACAGAAGGACAAACAAAGACAGGAAGACAGGAAGGACGGAGGACAGAGTATGGATGGAGGTCTCACCCTCTTCAGGTAGTCTGCCAGCTGCTGTGGGCTCCACCCCATCACCTCAGACCTAGACGGCACTCGGTCGGAGCTCATCCTGCGTCCTCCTCACTTCTCTCAAAGACACTTCGTCCGTCCAGCTGACGTCAAACCCCGAAGACTTCTGCTCTAACGAGAGGAGGCCAACATCACCTGGCGACGAGTTCGTCGTCACCGTCTTTTAGATATTTTTAGTCTCCCAGTCTCGTTGTCCGTCCCTGCTGCTCGTCTTCAAGTTGGACGTCCACCGTTCGGTTGTGTGACGGCCCCCCCTGGTCCTCACCACTCCTTCCTGCGAAGACGTAAAAAAAAAAACCCAAAACTTCTCAGAAAGACTTCCAGAGAATTAAAAAAAAAAAAGCCAACTGTCTTCAGAAAGTTTTACTTCCTCAAATCGACCCACCACTTTCTGTCTCTCCCAGCGTCTTTCGAAGCAAAGAAACCAGAGAGAGGACAGCAAAGTGCAGACAGACATGCAGCTAAGGAACCAAAATGGCTTCCTTCTTTCTTTCTCTCTCCCCAACAGTCTATCTTTTAACCTCCCTTCCCTCCATCCTCTCTCTCTCTCTCTCTCTCTCTCAGAGGAAGTGACTGTGCAGAGGGGGGGATGAAGGCAGCATCCTCCTCCTCCCCTCGTCTGACCACAGAGCGGAACAGATGCAGCAGTTGCACCCACTCGCTGCAGCTCGGCGGCTGACGAGAAACTGTTGACAAAAAAAAACGAGAAGAAGAAGAAAACTCTGACTCCAGATCAGTTTTAAGAGTTCAGTCTGGGTTGCTGCGACGTCTCCTCACTGAACTCAGGTCAGTTTAATTCACGTTCGCACGTTTGCGGGTCAAAGTGTAACTTTGATGAAGTTTTGACGGCTGGAATATAACACAGTGTGAGGTGCTGCACTTAAAGGGACATTTCACCCAAAATTATAAACACATATTTTTGTGATATATCAGCTGTACATATATCGGTTTTCTCTCCGATATAAAGGAACCAGATGGCACAAAAACACAACTGAGAAACACAACAGTGATCTCTTTCCAGAAATCCTGACCCGGTTACTGAAGTTGTTACTTTGTTGTGAACAGTTTCATGTCAACACCATGCAGAAGGAAGTTCATCTACTCATGGCCCACTTAACTTGACCTCTTGGTGGTTGTGGTGTTGATTCCTTTTGGAGATTTTTCAATACAGATAAATAAATAATTAAATAATTAAATAAATATGACATGCTGCACTGACCTAAGTCGAGGAACAGTTGCCGGTGTTTTCGATCAACGAACGACCCCGTTGGCGTCAGCCGGCGGACAGCAGCTGGAGCTGGCGAGCTTCTGGAGGGAATAAACAACAGGAGTCGAGGAGAGCACAGAGATTGTTTGTTCCAACTTTTGAGGATTAAAATATTTCTCTTTACTTCTCTGTCCTCTGCTGCAGGAGGCCCCGGAGCTGCTGAAATCCATTGCAAAGCATAGTAACTGCATTAGTTGACTGCTGAACGGAGGAGAAACGTACAATACTTTATGATCGTACAGAGAAGAGATGGAGGGGAAGAACTTTTTGAAGAGGAAGAAGAACGTGGAATAAAAAAAACTTTTATAGGACTGCAATGTGAGATCAGCGGACTGCTTTTCAACTCCCCAGGACCTGTAAACACACTTTAATGGGTCAAATTGGTGGAGCTGCCCTTTAATACATGTGTGTAGGAGATCTCTAACCTTCATATGTTTCTTTACAGTCCAGGTTTTCTGTTTAACCTCCTCGTTGCTGCCACACATCTATTTAAGCTCGTCTTTTTTAAGAGTGTCAGAGGAAAAAACCCTCCACTGCTTCCTCCTCTGGTGTGATGTCACATGACCGGCTGCTTATGAAACTGCACCTGATAACAGCTCCGACATGACGGGAATCAACACAACCATCATAAAACACACGCAGAGCTTCAGGGTTCTGGAGGAGGCAGAACCAGCTCACAGGTGGGTTTAAAGGTCACACCTCATCCTGGTGAATCACTGACTAACAGTCTGATGGGAGAGGTGCACTCTGGGGAAATAACAGATCCAGAAATAAATCACCACTTGCAGAAGTGGCGGCCACAGCTGATGGTGACAGCGCCACAGCAGCATTAATATGCAAATTAAATAAGTCGAGGTTTGCTTCACATTGTGACTAAAATAACCTCGTGTTCACATTCATGTCTTGTTAATCCTGAAACTCCTTAATTAGTTAAAGAGAAGAAGTTATTAAACTTCTATTATGTTTAGAAAGTTATTCAAACAGCCGCGTAAACTAAATCCTGCGTTTATTTCTTATAGAGTCGAAATTCTCAAACATTACAGCTTCTTACAGTCTGCACGACTCAGAGCTGTGAAGCCCCAAACTTCCCATGAGGTGACACGTTTTATCTTGTGCGTGTACGGCCTTAAAATTATACCGCAACATTTTTAGGCTATGTAGTGACAGACAGCCTGGAGAGACCAATGAGAAGCAAAGGACGGTCCACTGTTCAAGCTGCCGTGCAAAAAAAGTGTGCAAACAAAAGATAATGGACATTTTCCAGAAGTGTTCGAGGTGACAAAACCAGGTATTTTAAGCCAAAACATTTTTTTCAAACCCTAACCAAGTATGTTGTGCCTAAATCTAACTAGATCATGAGCCCAGTGTTGTGACAACATGAAATTGAAAAAAAAGACAGTAAGGTTGCAACACACCTGTGGTTTGCAGACACATTGCCCACAATTATTCTGCCAATTGTGTGGATCACAGACACAGTTTCACAACTTGTCAATAATACTTTGTAAGAGTTCACTTTGCTGAATCTCCTCACAGTCAATGAAAGAGACTAAATGTAGTTAATATACTTGCACAGATCTGTCCCCCTGTGACTGATGCAATAATTGACATTGTTAATGCTGATGCATCCATGTTTGAGCAGCATTTTACTGTTGTAGCTGCTCCAGGTGGAGTCAGTTTGAAGTATTAATATTAGTAAATATTAGATCATTTTCAACAGTTGTGAGAAGTTTAGAGGAAACGGTCTCTGTTACATTTCAGACATGTTTAAACAAAAAGCTCTATTATTGATCCCAAATGATTGTAAGAGCTCACACACCTGGTTTAATCTTCACGAGCTGCAACTACAAGTCCATCAATCAACTGAAAGAAAATTAGTTGCCAACTATTTTAATAATGAATTGATCGTTTTGGTTGTTTATAAAGCAAACATGTCATTTTCTGTTTGCAGCTTCTTAAATGTGAGGACTTGCTGCTTTTTCTTTGTCATTTATGACAGTAAATGAAGAGTCTTTGGGTTTTGGACTGTTGGTTGGACAAAAGAAGCGGTCTGAAGACGTCACTGCGCTCTGGGAATGTTTAAAAAAATGGAAATATGCAAGTGAAGTACCTCAGAGTTACTTAAGTGCCACTGTGGTCCTGTGAGCTTTGATATTGACTGTATGAATGAGGAAACGAAACATTATGTCAGACAGAAACTTGTTTGGGCTCTTATAAAGAAAATATGCCAGCAGGCAGGATAATGTTACCATGGTAACTGACATGAAGTTAAAGTCACAACTAACCCTCTCACTCGTCCTCTGGAGCTGTGACACTGTAAATTATTCCTAAACACAGGATGTTGATCTCAATAAATGAGACAAACTGAACAAATGAAACTGATGAGTTTGTTTGTTTTTCTCTCCGTGGACAGAAAATGCTCTGACTACGTTTCAGTGAGAGTACTTCGTGTTCATGCGGTGCATCTGTACGATGTGCCGCAGGCGCCTCAGTCCAGTCGAGTGTTTAGAGGAAAGATTACAAACTTCCTCTTCTTCTTCCTGTTCATCAAACTCAAGTTTCAAGTTGCAGCACCAGCCAACAACAGCACAACTTCTTTCACAACCAGAACAGCTGAAAGAAAAGAAAACCCGTCTGGTTGCATCTCAGTTATATTATACATGCATGCAAACTAGAGCTGAAACAGTCAGTCAACTTAAACACAAATCGATTATTTTGAGTCATTTTCATGCAAAAATGTCAAATATTTGATGCTTACAGCTTCATAAATGTACGGTTGTGCTGCTGTTTTTGGTCTGAAATGACTTTAAACTGAATATTTTGTGGTTTGGACCGACAATACAAGACACTACTTGAGGGAGTACAAGATACCGGGCTCATCAGATCCTTATTTAAACCAAAGTGAGAGCTGTCTCCGTTCCATCCACACGAAGTCAAAGTCCCTTGACACTGATTGCGTTTGTGATTTGCATGGACAGGATGTCAAGATGCAACCAGTGGAAGAAGAACGTCTGGTTTTGAGGGCCTCGGATCACTTCTCCATGCAGACATGGTTCTGTTGGCTCCATCGGACCGTGACCCACCCACGGAGGAGCAGTTTGCAGCTGATCTGGTTTCATTATTTTACATCCGTTACAAGTCAACATTTACTTCAGTGATACGCTAAAGCAAAAATATTGTATATTGCCAGTGAAAGTGTTGATGTCATTTATTCGTTTCATAAAACACAGAATCGGCTCGTGAATAGTTGTGATGCGACTTTGTTAACGTTTATATTTTAAACACCGACCTCGTCTCCTGCTGGTGAACGTACTCTACGTCATTTGAGCGCCGCTTTTCTCCTCCAGCCTGTTTTGGTGATGCGTTCACTGACACAACCAGCGTCGAGCAGCTGATAAATTGGAGAACGACCAATTAGAAAGAAAAATCAGTGTGTTTATTACAATCTGAATTTCTCCAACAAACTGTATCCTGATACAACAGAGAAGTTCTGACACGTCAACAATAAAACTAACTACTGCAGTTGTTTGAGCTTTTCTTTCTTCTTGACCTCAAAAGTAGAAGATTTAACAAGTTAAAATTCAATTCAGTTCTTATCAGAAACTCTTAAGTACTTTTAATTTCACCCAATTCATGTCCAAAGTAGACGCTTAAATTCTTGATATCCAAAATTTAGTTTTCAACCAACTACAATTGTATTTTTGATTCAGACAAGAATCTTTAACTTATTTAAATGTATTTTGTATGAAAAGCTAAAACAGTTTCCGCTTGTGTTTTTAATTAATAACTTGCATGACCTTTAACGTGTCGCAGTCAGACTGCTTACTGACAAAAGGGAACTTTTGCAGCTTTTTTTGGTCTCATTTTTGTCCATCGTCCCATTATTTTTAAGCTTTTCGTTCAGCAGCTTTGCTTCGGACTGAAAACTGAACCTTTACATTAAAATCCAAACCACAAGTCCTGTCTGACTGTCTAACCTGTGACCTGCTGTGTTTATTTAAAAGAAAAAAAACTTTTTCTGACAGGAAGCTGCTGAATTAAATCTCATCAGAACTGACAGAGTGATGCATGAAACTACCGAAATAAGAGCCTGGTCGTAGATATAAAAGAAATAATTTTCTCCGGTTTTACAGTCTGAACCCGGTCTGTGGAATAATGTCTGCAGGCTGCAGCAGGACTCCTCCTTCCAGTGTTTACAGTCTCATTCTGGTCCAAAACTCCAGCATACGGAGGGGGGCGGAGTGTAAACCAGTTTCCTGTCCTGGTGCGTGGTGGTCCTCATGGTGACGTCGAGCTGCAGAGCGTCAGTGACTCTTCTTGGATGAGCCAAAGCCTGAAAAACCCATCACAGCTGCCATCTCATCGTCCTCCTCAAAGTCCACGTCGTCCTCTGCCCGACGCTTCCTCTCCTTCTGCTTCTCCTTCTTGTAGGCCTTCGCCTTCTCCTCCTGAGGGAAAAAAAACAGGAAACGTTTCAATGGTTAATCATGAAAACACAACACTCAGAGCATCATCACTTCTTGTCCAGCAGGCAGCGTGTCCCCTCCCTCCTCACCTCCTCCCGCAGCTCCTTCATGCGCTCCTCAAAGTCGTACTCCTTCTGCTTCTCCTCCATCTTCTTCTTGTTCACCTCGAAACGTTTCTTCACCTGATCCAGAGACGAGCGCTCGACTCTCATCGACATCCCCAGGTTCCTCTGATCTGCTCACACACACACAGTGTTACACACACTTGTATACTGACAGTAAACTAGTTTATCATCACAGTGACTTCATCGATGTAAACTCACGTTTCTTCCCGTTGATGTGATCCAGGAAGTTGATGGAGTCTTTCACTACACAGTCACAGACATTGCAGTAATAACTGGAAGAGAAGAAGACAACAGCCAATCAGAACAAGGCTAAAAGTTAAGATGTCAAACAGTGACATCAAATCTGGTACTGGTGACAGCATCAGATTCAGTAAGGATGAAACTCTTCGTACCCGCCCATCTCAGCCTGAGGAGTGGTCTTTGTGATGACGATGGTCTTCCCCAGTTTGGACTCCAGGTCCACCTTGTAGTCTCTGTGACGCAGGAGGTCCCGCTTGACTGGCGGAGCGACTTTCCCTGAGAGAGCGAGAAGAAATCTGTCAGTCAATGGAGAAAACTACTAATGATTATAAGTTAAACAATGTTCATTTTCCATCTCCACAACTGTTGTTTTGATTTCTCCGACATGAGGATTCAGGCTTAATCAACTGTTTTAGTTCTAAACTTTGGAGTGACACACCATTTGTTTTTTGTTGTTTGTTTTTGAAAGACAGCTTTGAAAAACAATAGTAAATATAGCAAATTAAAGGAAAACATACATTTACATCAAGTATTCCCATGTGTACAAGAGACAAAAAAGGGGGAGGAAGAGTTGAGTACAGGAAGACAAGTATGACGCCGGAAAAAACAGACATTTTAACAAATTATGGCACATCTATTTCCTCTCAATTAACCATTTCCTGTAAGAGTGATGCCACATTTCTATGTTTTATCTTCTCACCATCTCTCCTCTCTCTGTCTCTCTCCTCAGCCAGTCGTTTCTGAGCAAGATTTTCATACTCGTCTTTGTCCCACTTCCGACGGAAGTCATTCTTACTGGACTAGAAGAAGAAAAAGAAAACAAAGAGTCAGGAGAAAGTTTTAATTAAACAAACATGTTGCGTCATAGAAAACACACAGCAATTGACAGTGTAAATAATAGTTGCAGTCGTATGTAACGGGATTTTATTTTGTCAACGTTCAACTTGTACTTCCTAACTATACACGTTATGTACATGCAGTATGATCTTGCTCTGCTTTATGTCTTGATAGCAGGCATTTGTCAACACAGATGGAAAAAAGTATATTTAATCTGAAATGTGAGTTTTCTGTTAATGTGATTGTGATGATGACGCTTTTATTCTGGAGGTATATGGCCGGAAATCTCATTGTTGTAGGTGCTAGCGGAACACAGGCTAACATGTAGCAGCGTTTCATTGTATTTCAACGATGTTGGCGGACAAAAATAAACAAACTGACAGTCAAGTGTTCAATAAGGCAGCATAATAACGTGAAGAAAACGTCGGCAGAATTGAAATATAACCGGAAATGTGTACTTTGTTTTGATTGGACCAAGTTGGCTAGCTAGTCAGTTAGCTGCTAGCTAACGAGTCGGCGTTTGAGACGGTTTTTAAACACGTTGAACAGATTCAGTCTCAGCCGTTAGCATCTCTGTTAAACAAACACATCATGGCTGCAATTAAAGTCACGAAAAAAATCGAGCAATTGTACATTTTTAACACAAAAACCGAGCTCAGATAAGGAACTTACCCCACTGCCTGACGCCATCTTGTTTACTCAGTCACAAAATACGGCTGTCGTAAAATCAGAGTTGGTCTTTAACAAGTGAACACCGCCGCCTGCTGGTGCGGAGAGGCAGTGACAGGGAGGACAACGCCGAGGCTCACCGATTATCAGCTGGTGGAGACGATGTGTTTTTATCTTCTCTGTAATAAACAGAAACACCAACTAACAACAACAATCTGACAGAAACAACAATATTATATAAAGGCTACAATATACAACAATGATGCAGAATGACTGAAATCAGACTATTTCAAAAGCTTAACATGCTAAAACAAAGCAAATCTAATCATTTAATGAAAAATAATGACTGAAACAAACACTATGAACGTGTTTAAATGATGCATGAGAAATCAAAATAATGCATACTGTAGATACTGTGTTTATTTTCCAGCTACTTGTACTTTGAGTATTTCCATTTTATGCTACTTTAGCCCATATCTTTCATTTTTCATGTAGAAAATCTGATTAACTGTGAACAATTACAACATCAACATCTTTTCCTCCATTACAAGTAAACTCCTGCAGTCAAAACCTCAAGAAAGGCAGCCGGCAACAAAAGGTTACTGAGGTTACTGACCGTCCTTCCTCCTCCATCACCTGCCCACCTTCTCACCGGGCCGGATGCGGGCGCCCAGGTGAAGCGTGCGGCGGCTGCAGCAGGCCCCGCCCCCTCCCCCTCAGGTGCGGCTCATTAAAAAGCTGTGAAAGCGGAACAATGGCGTCTGTCCGTCTGAAGCGAAGGCGCCAAACTCAAACTGCAAAAAAATGTCAACCAGCGGAGTGGAAACGGCAGCTCAGAGCCCGCTGCTCTCCTCCAGGTAACAACAGCCAGGAAGACACTAGATATTCAACATTTTATCTACACAACCCGGGTCACCTGTCCCGACAAATACCCGGGATACACGCACATATCTAGTTTTACAATGAAAGCGTCTTTTCCACCGGGGATACTGACTCTCTGTCCGTCCAGGTGAATCTAGAGGATAGCAAAGGTTATCTTTTGTTCAGGTGTCACCATGTGTTCACACTCGCAGTCATTAAACTTTACAAGCAGCAGAAGGTGAGTTGTTAAGTGCCTGCAGGCAGAACTGAGGGCTGTAAAACACCTCAAACACCTGCACGTTTACAGGGTAAAATAAATAAAAGTCTTCATAATGTAATTTATGAGATTGATTTAAATAGATGCAGGGTATAGCGTCAAAAAAATTAATGTTTGTGGTTAAAATATACCAAATCAAGAAGTCTAACATGCCTCTAAAGTGCACAAATAACTAAATGTAAAATGATTAAACGGACGCATCAGGTTAAATGGTGGAGGTAAACTTCACACTTCCTGTCGCTGCCTTTCAAAGTAAAAGCGGTCCCGCCAAGAACAGGAAGTGCCTGAGAATTGTTTTAATAAAGCTTTTATGTAAATGTATAATAAATGAGTCTACACATTAAGGTGCATATAGTTAGTTAGCATTAGTTTGCATCTAAAATGTTTGAAGAACTTTAATTAAAAGTGTCCAATGTCCTGATAAACGTGAGTGATGATCTGAAGATTTAAAGGTTACGTATTCACACACAAACACTCAATATGTATTTACTTATATAAGTAGTCTGAAACAGGACGTGTAGCTTATATGTACTTTTCTCAGATTTATATCCATAATAAATGTCTGGTCAAAATCAGAGACTGAAATTATAATGGAAAAATCTGGATATGATAGACTTTAACAATAAATGTTACAAGAAAATGACATGTGGTTAAATAATGTCTTTGATCCTGTAAACTCTTGAGATAACCTGAAATTTAAACCCACTAAAAAAAAACCTGTTTTCTATATTTTTAATCAGCTCATCAGACATTTCACGGTGACATCAGAGCTCATCTGACTGTTTATAAACTGAATGCATCATTTTAAAACTGTCTGCCATCTTTAATTCACACTCTCAATGTCCGAAATCTACTGCACTTAAGTTTAAATAAATAAATAATCAAGGTCTTTATACTTTTATACTTAAACTACTTTATTTGTAGAAGAGCACTTTCACAATGTGGTATAGCACATCCTTTTGTAAGTAAAGATCTGAAGACTACATCCAGTAAACTTCTAGCTTGTCAGGAGTAACTTTCCATGTTTACTTTACGACTCCAACAGCAGCGACTACAGCTGGAACATCTTGATATCAAATGAAGAAGTGACTGTTCAGGAAGTTTGTTGTTATGACTGAACAGCCTTTGATTCAACTTAATACTTTAATGATTTTATTGAGTTTGTTTTTCAGACTCATGATGACTTTGAACTAATTACCAAACCTCATGTCAGTTGGCTCTTGTTTAAGTCTGCAGAGAAACCTTTTTAAGTTGAACCAGATTAAAATGTTTTCGTGTACCATTTGTATTTTTCCAGCTGTGAGCAGCTCCTCTATTTACATATTTAGTCTGCACGCTGTCCTGTTTGAGTCTAAACACACTACAGGAGTCATTAGCACTCTGGCTCAGTGTGTACAGTGGATACGACGGTTGTTTATCATTATGAACAGATGTCATGTTGATGTTTGTTGTCCTCAGCTTATGTTTCAGCCCGTGGTCGTGTGTTTGTGTGAAGGGCTGGTCGGCGGCTGTGTGGAACGGCCTCCCCGACCCGCTGCTGGCCGTCACCTCTGGATGCTCCGCCCCTGAGCCGTGGCTCCTCCCTGGCTGCAGCTCCGTCTACGACAGCCTGGTCAGGTGAGAAACGCACCTGGAGACGCAAGCACAGGATCTTCTATCAAGATCAGGAAGCTGCTGAGACACTTTTACTAAAGAAGTTTGTGAAACGTGTTCTCATCTGTTCGTTTAATATCAGATACTTTAAGACTTTTACTGAGACTGTGGTGAGACATGACTCATATAAGAGCTCCAGACGGGATTAAAATCACTGACCAGAGACTGTTCTCTACCTCCGAACACTCATTGATTTCTGATAACTTGTTCATAGTAACGTCTCTCCAATCCCGTCTCCTCCTCCTGCCAGCGGCCTGCGAGGAAGAGAGAGAGCTGCCAGCAACAAACCTCGCAGGTTCAACAACTGATTTCATTTTCAGATCTGTAACTATATTCAGATGATGATGTCATTGATCCTGTTCCCCGTCTGTCGGTCTTTCAGGTCGTCCATCCTCGAGCGCTGCATCCTCAAAGTGTCGACCAGCAGTGTGGCTGTGGGGACCGACGATCTGGACAATAAGAGGTCAGTACACTCTGAAAACTGCTGCTCAGCTGAACCTTTCTCCTAACCAAACGATTAAAAACAAGTTGGGGGAGAAAGACGAGTGGCTCAGAAGCTCCACAGGGTGCCTTTTATAGTTAATCAAGCCCCTATCTGGTCCATGTCCTTGCAGGCCTCCCCTCGGTCGCTGCTACCCCCGCCTCCCGGACCCGGCGAACACAGAGACCAACGCTGCGGTTCTGAAGCGGCGGCAGAAACAGATCCAATACGGCAAAAACACCAGCGGATACCAGAACTACCTGCAGCAAATCCCCAGGTGAGAAAACGCAGCTGAGTCTGAATACACAAAGTCTTGGTAATTCCTTGGTAAAAGAACCAACGGATACTCGGTAAATGAGGTGTATCTGCGTTTTAAACTCTGATCTCTCTTTCTTAGACACCTGCGGGATCCTAAGCTCCACCCGTCCACTCCCAACAAGTACAGGAAGTACAGTCGGCGCTCCTGGGATATGCAGGTGCGTCTGTGGAGGCGAGCGCTGCACCTGTGGGACCCTCCGACCGACACCCAGCCGGACACCGCCGACACACAGGACCCAGTGGAGCAACTGTAGGTGGAAGCAATGCAACGATGCTGGAGATGCTTCTTCTTCTTCTTCTTCTTCTTCTTCTTCTTCTTCTTCAGATTATTGTGATATAAAACTTGGAGAAACTTGTGGTTTTGCCTAAACAATGGTCAAAAGTTGTAATTTTTCAAATTGTTTCATACTTTTCTACACAAAACAAACCGCTGTAGGTGGCGCACTTCTTGTCATCAGTTCTTTAGTAAAAGTTTCTCTGCCGCTTTGTGAAAAGCTCTGAAAACTATACTCTGAACCTTTTTAGCCAGATTTCATGAGGACATTTTTGCAGGCAGAACCAACTGGCGAAGATGACCTCTGACCTTTGTGAGGATGGAGGAGACAAGCAGAGAGAGAAGGAGACTCCAGCAGCCTCCAAAGCCTCCTCTGTGTCTCCTCTGTCGGATGTGACGTCGCTGGAGCTGCCTGGACCCTGGAACAGTCCACCCTCACAGGTACCATAGCAAAACTTAACAATTAATGCACTTAATGACCAGTTTGTCTTCAGTTTTATTCATTTTGATGGGTTAATTTGCGATGTTCTGTCTATTGATCAGTTTTGATCTCGTTTCTTCTCACCAGGAGGTGGAGGGAAGCCACCGGCCTCTCCGTCCTCCACCCGGCCTGAGCCACTCCTTCAGGAGTCAGCTGACCACCAACGACAACATGACCGACTGGCTCCGCGTCCTGCTGGAGGCCGATGACGCCCGAGGTGAGGTCACAGGTCAGGTGTTACCATGGCAATCCAACAGCTTGTTTGCACAGATTTCATCTCACTGTTCCTGTTTTTTTTCTCTTTAGACTTCGGCTCTGATGACCAGCAGGTTCCTGTGTTTTCCGACCAGCTCTTGTGGAATCCGTACTGATCATCACCGAGTCTCCACCTGTCCGAAACACACAAGGTTCAGTCGTCTGTCAGCGTCTTTAACTCCTCACTCGTCACCATCATCGTCTGGACCTTGATTAGTTGATCCTGAGTGTGTCGGAGTAACGTGTGTGTGTGTGTGGTTTCCGGTGTCCATTTGTCTTTTTAAGATAACGACAGCAGGGATGTGATTAGTCTTTTGATCAGAGTTACATCCACCCCCTCCAGGATCTCTTCTGGGAGGAGTGCTGAGAGGAAGCACCCTCCTCTCTCCTTCAGCCCTGGAAATGTCTGCGTTTTCCCGGCTGCTCTTGAACGCATCACAGGTCTGACAGCTGAACACTTTGACCCTGAGCATGGTACCATAGTGTGCACTTTATATATTTATGTTGAACGTCATCAGATGGAGCACTTCTTCTCACCGGCATCATGTTTTATTTTGAACCCGCACTGGAGGAAAAGCTGCTAATTATTTGTACTTGAAGTCACTTTATTTTGTCTGTTCATCTCGTTTTGTTTGTCACTTTATTGCCTCTCTGGAGGCTGTTTGTTGTTGTTGTCTTTGGTCCACCATCACCTTCATGCTCTGCTGTCTGTCTGGATCAGGCTCCAGCTCCTCCTCTCTCTCTCTACCTCCATGTTTTTTCTCAAAAACAAAATCCTGATTAATGGAGGAGAAAAGGCTGTCGCTTTGTGTTGTGAGATTTCTTTTTACTTTTTGTGTTTCTCAATTTTGTCATTTTTGTGCTGCTTGAAATTCAAGAGCAACGCTGAAAGATGTGATTAATAAAGATGTAAATAAAGTGTTATAAATTCAGTCTGAGCTACTCATTGATATTATTTCTTTTTAGGATATTTCAAGTTGTTTGATATGTGGCATTTATCGCAGTGAATAAACTATTATTCATTTTGTTAATAAATGTTTCATGAGTAATATAGTTTGTAATTTTTTATTTGATAGAAGTTGATAGAAGTTTTTTTTCAGCAGACTCAAATTTACAAGATATTTAACCTCTGTCCCAAACCAATATTAGAAATTTAAAGTAATTAAAGATGGTGTAGAGGAGGAAGTATTCAGATCCTTTACTGAAGTAAAAGTACTTTTAATTATACATTAAAAAAAATATACCGTTACAAGTCAAAGTCCTGGATTGAACATGTTCAGTCCAAACCTCAACATTATCACACGTACAATCATATTATTACAATAATTGATTACTTGTCAAGTATTAGTAGGAAAAAACCCTCAAAATGTTCTGATGTCAGCTGCTTAAATGTGAATATGTTCTGGTTTCTTCACTCCTCTATGACGGTAAACTGAATATCTTTGGGTTGAGCACCAAACAAGACATCTGAGGCTTCATCCTGAGCCATTTTCTGCTTTTTCTGTTTATGGACCAAACAACTGATTAATCAAGAAAATAATCAGCAGATTAATCGACGATGAAAATAACTGTTAGTCGCAGCCTTAACTGGAAAAATGAAATGTTTTACATGAAAAATGACGTGAGCCAATTAATTTATTTTCAATCGACTTATTGATCAATCGATTTTTGAGTGTTAGCTGTCCTTGTATAGACTGTTGGGTAGTTTAATTTATAAGAAAGGGTCATTTTATAAGCCTTTGTGTAAAAAATCTTAATGTTTTCGTGGCCTGCCTTGAATTTGTACTTGAGTAAATGTACTTAGTTACACTGCAATGATTGAAGGAGCAGGCTGGAGTACATGTGAGGTTATCTGAGCTGATGATGGGGAGGATGAAGGAGTCTCCTCCGTCCACACGGTGCGCTGCTGCTGCTGCTGCTGCTGCATCAGCCTCAACTGACGCTAAATCATCAGTTTGTGTGCATTTGTCCTTTAACCGCAGTGCTCACACACTCCTCTGCTGAACATCTGGATAATAAAAATAACAACAGCAGGAATGACTTGACACGGGCCGCATCAGACCCGCAGATCTGCTGCTGTAAACAAGCCGCCGTGATCAGGGTCTGAACTACAACTCCCATGATGCTTCACCATTTCACGGCTTATTCTCACATTTGCTGATTTTTTAAATATACTCCTGTTATATTTCTGCTTTGAGAACGGGCTGTTTGTCGGCGTGAGGGTGAGATAAAGATGAAATATAAAGTGTAAGCGGCAGGTGCTGGTGATGAGGTGTAGCGCCGCCCCTCCTCCTCCTGCCTGGCACCGTAAATGTTATTTATGAATGCCTGCCGCTCACGGGCGTGTGCACGCAGATCCTCTATTATTATGTTTTTAATAATATCGAGACACTGGACATTGATTGTAGCCGATGTTTAAGTGTGCCCCGGACCCTGCGGTGCCCGCGGTGTGCGGTTAAATCCAGACTTTAATTCATTGTGGTCGGTTTTGGTGCTGACAGCGGCGGCGGCAGGCGGCAGGCGGAGCGGTGTGTTCTGCTCTTTAATAATACTGGGTCAATACACCGAGCACCGCCGCTGTCTTCGCCCGCCCGCTGCATCCACCGGAGCAGCTTCACCCCGACACCTGGAGGTGCTGTCCGACAAAAGGTAAGCGTGCCCCAGCCGGCTGCGAGTGAGCGAAAAAAAACAAAAAAACGACCGTTTGTTTGGTTGGTTCGCTGTCTGTGGTAGCTAGCTAGTCCCGGGGTTGATCCATCCCGCAGCATCCCGCCGTGTTTTCCTCCTCTCACGCTGCTCGGAGAGCTCACAGGCCGGCCAGACGTTATTATCATCACCGCTATTATTATTGTTCGCCCGCAGATTCCGGCTGTGAATTAGCCTGCGAGGCATTCGGGTTTATTCAGAAGTAACCTCTCTCAGCACAAGGCTGGAGGAGGGACAACAAACGAGCACATCCCCTCCGATATGCAGCGGGTTTGTTTGTGAAATCACCGCGGCTAACGCTGCTACCCAGCTAGCTAGCGCTGGGCAGGTCAGTTAGCTACCGTTAGCTAGCTGCTGCCCCTGGATGCAGCCAGGCGGCCAGCGTAGCTCCCTATTAGCCCCGCAGACCCGCGGAGCAGACCAGCCGGAGCCCCCGGAGGCAGCGAGGCTGTGCGGGAGGCGCAATCTTCAACCAGCCGATTTGTTTCAGTGAGCAAAATGGCTGAATTTATTGTGCCGACCTTGAAAGTAATAACGAGATGACATATTATTTATAGCAAGCTAACTGTTCAGGTGATGTTGAGCTGCACGGCGGCGCTTAGCTCGCTCGGAGATGTAACCGGCTGCATTAACACGACAATGTGAATTGTTTTATTTTTCTGCGCTGAGTTTATGTCCAAATCTCATTGTGACATTCCCACACTTATTCCACACTCAAATGGGAATACCACTATATGTGTGTGTTAGCATCCCTCATTGAAAACAATGGGATCTGTTAGCCACAAGCTAGCAGCAAGCCGGAGATGCCCAGCGGCCTCAGTCAGTCCGGCATCAGAGAGGCGGCTCTGCTCAGGCTGCACAATGGCCTCCGCTGCCAGGGACAGCCTGTCATCACCAAACACTGAGTGCCATTATTTAACCACAACAAACCACGTGTTTAACTCGAGCCTGATTAACACTGCGACTCCAGCCACATCAAAATAAGGAGGGTGTACAATCAGGGTCTGGACTGTTTGTGGCCCCTGACCTCATTTGTACCAGGAGCCAAAATTCTCGTGACTCCATCAGTAATAGAAGCTGATGCATTGCCAGACTTTACTGAGCGAGACAGTCGAGATGTTTAAAAGGATTTTATATTAAGCCTGGTCTATATTACAGATGTATAAAAATAAGAATAGAGAACTGAAATTATGAGTCTATTCATAGGTTAGGTTAGCAACAGAGAAACAAACCAGCTATTTTGATACTCGATTATTTCTCAGTTTTTCTGGATGAAGTATGAAACATTTCAGCCTCTCGGATGTGTTTTTCCTATCTTCATGATAATACAATGAATCTCTTTGGGTTTTAGCACCATTGGCTACACAAAACTCACAATGTGAAGATGTCACCTTTTTGGCTTTGAGAAATAACAATTTCATTTTTATCTTTCAATTTAATGGAGAATTTAGAAAATAGTTATCATTGTCATTACTACCACAATGATGTTCAGAGCTGCAATGACCAGCTGAATCATCAGTTAGTCCAAAGAAAGAGATTTAATACATTATTTTAATAGTTTAGTCTCATTTAGTTTTTAAGGTGCCTAACAGTTCAGGTGTTGGCTCCTCCAACGTCCCAGATTTCCTGCTCTTCTCACTCTTTATCATCTAAATTGGATGTCTTAGGGGTTTTTGCTGTTGGTCCAGCAAAATAACACATCTGTACATGTCTTTTTTTAGTATTTCAGAGACCAAAAGGGTTAATTGATTCATAACAATCATGAAATTAACTAGAAATGAATATATTTGTCAGTTGCAGCCTTGACCAGGAACATCATCATTATCACTACCACGATTCATCATCAGTTAATCTTCTGATTATTCTCTTGATTATTTGTTTCGTCTAGATGAATCAGAAAACTGTGAAAAATGTCACAGTTTCCCAGTGTGATGTCTTCACATGTCTTGTTTTGTCAGTCCAGCAGTCCAAAACTCAAAAGATATTCAAGAAAAGGTAGAAAATTCTCACGTTTGAGATTTGAGAAGCTGGAACCATCCAATTAATTTGAGTCATCATAATAGTGCATTTTCTTTCAATCGATTAATCGACTGATCTCAGCAGTGCTAACACAAATGGCATGTTTTCATTTTATTACAAATACTTCAACAACAATCACTACTTCAATTACAACAATCTCCATGTGACCCTGTCTGCTTATTAAGTGGACGCATCTGGGCAACTGTCTCAGGATCCCAAAAACCTCAGGGCCACTGTCTGACAGTTGGTTTGTGGTAATGTGATGAATTGTATTTTGTTGTTGTCAGAGTATCAACTGACATAATAAATGCTTCGTAGTGGGTTATCAGCTAGCTTATCCAGGTTTTCTCTTCTTTTTATTCAATGTGTTTATTTTGTTTTACGTTGTCCGTATCCCAAAAGTATTTGGCATTTAATTAAAACACCTCACAGTAACCTCAGCCATGTTCAGTAGGATCCCTCTGGGGCCCCCAAAAGCCCCCAGGTACCTGTGTGACTAAAGCACAACAACAACTGACCTGAAGGTATCCTTCCAGCTTTACCAGCTGATCTTTGGACTCTGTCATCTTGAAGAGGTCAAACTGTAGTTCAGACGTTCATGATTTTACCTGATATAGCTCGTAAGCATTGTGCATATGCCTAAATGTATTTGTTTCATCAGGTTACCACACATCAAAGCTGTGGCTGTGTATTTTTACCAGGAGAAAGATGTCCGATACTAAGTCTGAAAGAGTCGGTTGCCAGATATGCAACAGGCCCAGAAATAAGATGGATTGATCAAATTATGTTTACGTTCTAAATATGTCTGAACGCGATGCCTTCATTGTGTAATCAAGTCTTTAAACAGCCAGGCAGAGATGCTGATCAACATATTCATTAGTGAATCTCCTGCTGATATTTCTCAGTATATTCTTAGTAGAAAATGCTGAATCCAATGATTTTTCAATCACACTCTGTGCCCTTTTTTTTTTAGTGCTGTCTCCTCGTAGAGCTGCAGTGATATGGCCATAAAATAATACTTTAAAATTTTTAGGTTACATGGTGATACACAATATATATTTTGAAATACCTTCAAAAGAACCTAAATGCTAGGATTGCAATGACATTTTTGACCAAATACCTTGATATCGATACAACGACAATATTGTAGGGATGACTATAGGTACTTTCACAAAATATTAACACAATGAGTTTTTTGAGAAATAATCATCAGTAATATATACTAAGTGTGTAAAGACAAATATTATAACACGTAGAACAGTCTGGTAAATACAGAAAATGTCTTAGTACTCCTCGTGTTTAAATACACTTTTGACAGTCAACCTTTATTTGCACCGGCTTGTTTTGAACATGCCTTTCCACTTTTTAAATTCAAGCTTTTAACTCAGTTAGTTGCGTGCGATGCAAGGTGACATGATTGTCAGGTTGTATTGGAAATTTTCTTTTGGTCCGGATCTGCAACTTAAAGCAGATCAAGTATCGGCCAGGACATGAAGGATTGATGTGGTTTGTCAATGTCTAAGGCTACAATTAACAATCAATAACAAATTGTGTGTAAAATGTTAGAAAATAGTGAGAACTGTCTCTTTATAATTCACCAAAGCACAGAATAAAGAAAATCCTCAAGTCCACACATTTGAGAAGCTGCTAACAGCCCATATTTGCTGATCAGTGAATGAAAAAATATGTCAATCATCAAAATAGTTCCTAATTATACAATTTAAGAAAACGACCCTAATATCCTTTGTGTGTTATCTGTGGAAGAAATCCTCTGCTAAATTACTTAAAAGTACAATGTGGTTTGATCCATTAATTGGAGGTGACGTTAGCTTCCCTTACAAAAAGGCTAACGCCAATATTAGCTTCTTCAATAAGCCAGTTGGAGAACTAACAGTGATGTTAGCCAGTCCGAGAAGCAAACATTGGTGCTAGCCTGTTGGAGAAGCAAGCTATTAACCTTTTAATGTTAGCATTGTTTTAAATCACTCTCATTTTTCAACACCTTCAAAACGCTAATGTTGTCTGCTGGTGGACCCTGGCTAACTGTTTTAATGAACATGTATGACTCCTCAAGCTCACGTGTGAATCTCTTTCCAGGTGTGTTGCCGGGGGCAACAGCTGACTGACAATGTCCTTGTGAGAGTGGGCAGGGCTACCTGGCCCTAAGGTGGTAAGGAGGAGGAGGAGTCTCAGCCCTCAGCCCCTCCCGCTTCTCCTCCTGCGACGGACCAAACGGACGGACGCACAAACGGGCGTGGCTTTCCCCTCCCTCTTCCTCCTCCTCCTCTTCCTCCTCCCCTCTCCTCCCCATTTTCTCCCCCTCCTCCTCTCCCTGTCTCCTCCCCGCCACCCTCCCCCATATCCCCCCTCATCCCCTGCCACCATGCTGTGGTCACGCTGCTGGTGGAGAGCCTGAGAAAGCAGACTCTGGAAGGCGACCCTGCTCAGCCAGGGGACTACTACCTGGTGAGGCTCACCTCCACCTGCATCCTCACCTGCTTTCAGCCGGCCTGAAGTGTATAGAAACTCACTACAGACCAGTTTTTACTCCTCAGATCAGTTTACTCATTGTTTCATATGAACGAAAGTGAGAACGTTTGCTAACATTGAAATAACAGCTGTAGCTACTAAATCTGACACTTACTTTTCTTGAGCTACTTTCATGAGCTGCTAACCAGCCTCCTCATCATGGGTTGGTTGGCTTTTAACCTGCCAGATATTACACACAACACAAAAAATTATTGTAGTAGTAAAGTTAGAACTGTTGTTTGACTGTTTAAAGTCAACCTGTCTTTTCTTTTTGTCTATCAGTCCCTGCTGGACCCGAAAACCCTCGCAGAGTGCTGGCCCCCAGATGGCTTGATGCCTGGTGAGTGTTTCAGATTTCATTCTAAGTAAATGTATCTCAAATGTATCCTACTCGTAAGGATTACCTGTGATTTTGCTTCGAAATAAATAGACCAAACACTTTATAATGTAGTACTGCAGTAATTTAGTACTTCACTTACACAAGAGGCAGATAAAATGACAGATCAGTCCTCAAAACAACCTCAAAGCACGACAAAAATGTACAGTAATTAAATACGAATAAATCAATAAATATATCGGATGCTACAGAGACTCTGTGACGCTGGTCTGCAAGTCGAGGTCGTTTGCCTCTGACAGGTTAACCGAATCCAAAGAATCAAAGAAAGATTTCAGGATAAAAACTGGCACACAATAAAATAGTTATAGAAATATGTGTATTATTAACATTTTTATAGTTACAAGAGAGGAAGAGACCGATGAGTTATTGTTTCTTTAACTTGGTTAAAAGGATTTTTGTGGTGTCTTAGTCACAAGAAACCACAAAAATGAGTAAACAGATTTTTCTGTTTATTGTAACAGAGTGCTTGAGAAGATTTAGAAAGAGCTCACTCGTGTAAATTTATCTTGGGGCCAGGAAAGGAACTACACTTATTATTGTAGAATAATGAATAACAATAATGTCGAACAGGCGAAAAGGGGAAACCATTACATCTGAAATGTATAGCAACATGTCATCAGCATAGAGTTACACCTAATGCTTTGTGCCATACTCTAAAACACAACCTCATCACATAACCTTTTGTATTGTACTTGTGTGTGTGTCCTCTCAGAGAGCAGCTACTGGCAGCTCTGCCCTCCCTCCAAGTCTGGCCTGCAGGGGGGGTTACTGAGCTCTAGTTTCCCCCCCGGCCCTGTGCCCCTGGTACCCCCAGATGCTCACCTACAGGAGGGGGGCGACCCCCTGGACGGGACCCCCTCTCAGCCGCAGCAGCACCGGCCCCTGGCACCCAGCACTTCAGCATCCGAGCTGTCTCTCCCCGGAGCGCCAGTGGCTCCTCCTGGCCCTGGGCCCCCTCCTCCTCCTCCCCCGCCCCCTAAACGCCACTGCCGTTCACTGTCGGTGCCCGAGGACCTGTCGCGCTGCCGCTACACCTGGCGGCCCAGCGCCTCACGGGTCTGGACTCCTGTCAGCCGTCAGCAGTGCCATGGGGGAGCTGGGGGAGGAGTCGCAGGTGGGGGGACTGGGGCAGGAGGAGGGGGTATAGGGGCAGGTGTGGCGGGGGGAGGAGCCTGTCCTCTCCGCGCTCCCAGTTCCTCCCTGAACTCATCGCTGCACTCCTCGTCGAGCCCCACCTTCTTCAGCCTGGCGCTGTCTCCAGACTCCCCGCTGCCCTGGAGCTTCCCCTGGGACCCCAGCGAGGCAGCAGCAGGAGGAGGAGCCTGTTGCTGCTTCTTCCCCTCCCCTTCATCCTGCTCCTCCTCGCCCTCCCCCCTCCACCCACCTCCCCCGCCTCAGAGGCGTTTCTCCCTCTCACCCGTACTCATCAGAGACTCGGCGGCCTCCACGTTCCTGCCTCCGCCTCCTGTGCCGAGCCAAGCGGTGGCGCCTCCTCCAGGCTGCTCTGCCATGGCCGGAGCAGCCCGGGGGGGCCCGGTGCCCGCTTCACCCTCCTCAGCCTGCAGCACACCATCGTCCCTGAGACGCAGCCTGCCACCGCAGCTGCCCCGCTGCCACTCCCAGCCCTGTGACCTGCTGCTGCTCAAACCAGGTCTGAAGAGACGCCGTGACCCTGACAGACCCTGCGCCCGACCTGTCCTCGACTTCACCAAGATGACTCAGGTACTCCAGAAATGTTTTGATAATTAAAATGATGTAGATGTCTTTGGGTCTTGCACTGTTGGGTGGACAAAACAAGCCATTTTAGGGTCACATTAGAGTCACGTTTAACAATCCCTTAGATTAGTTTTTGAGAATGACTTACTGGTCTTCACTATCAGTCACACTATATCTGTAACAAGCTGACACCATCGATTTTTCGGGAGTTGTAGTTTTTTAATTTCTTAACCTTCTTCCTGTGTTTCCCGCAGACCCGCAGCATTGACCCGCAGTGTCTGGAGCGTGGCGGCAGGCTGGTCTGCGGCGGTGACGTCTGCATGGGCATGGAGGCCTTCATGGGCGACTTCCGGGGCTCCTGCTCGCCGGCCGAGTGCCTGGGCAGGACCAGCATCGGCCCGCTGAGCGAGAGCGACGAGGAGTGCCGCGAGGACGACGACGATGACGATGGGGAGGAGGAGGCCGAGGAGCGTGAGGCGGCGCAGCAGGCGGTGTTTGAGAGGGATTGTACAGAACTTGACTTGAACTTAATAGAAGAAAACTGACACATTTGTAAATGGAAGGCTGTTCTCTGTTTCAGTTTTTTAATTTAGTTTTATTTTGAATTGATCTGAACCCCGCCCCTCTTCCTGGACCACCACCGTCTCAACACTCTGCACCTCCTTGCCACCAATCAGCAAGGCTCTCAGGAACAACACCTTCTCTCATTGAATGAGCTGGGGTAAACAAAGCTGATTGATGACGACAGTGATGATCTGACTACCACCGGTAAAGACTCAGCGCTGTGGCTTCACTTGGAATCCTCCTGGCTGCTTTTTAACATTTCTTTGGTTGGAAAGCTGTTTGTTTTTAAAGGGAGGATCTCTTAGAGAGTAACTCTGGTCGCCTGTGATGAGAGGAAACCTCCACACTCTGGATCCCAGTCAACAGTATGTCCTCCTGCATCTGACCTTCAGTTACCTCTAAAAAACAACCAGGATCTTTGCTTCAGGTATCTGAAGCCCAGATGCAGAGTTTTCCCTCTTCTGTGACTGGACTCAGACTGTGCAGGTGCTTCTTGGCGTCCAGGTGTCTTCCAACACACAGCTGCTGAGTCTCTTTAACACACTACAGTCTGATGAGGCCGTCGCCACAATGCAGCTCCGTCCTGAAACACCATCACTACGCCTGTCACAAAGTCCAGCACCACAACACAAACACCAGGGGACACCAGATCTCTTCTATCAAATAGCGCCTTCAATGTCCAGTCGGCATTTAAAGGGTCACTTGACCCGAATTACAAGAACTTCTTTTCCCCTATACTTAAAACTCATATCAAAGTGCTTTTCTATGAGACAGTATTTCGAAAATAAGAGACTTATATATTTGCTCTTTAATTAAAAAAGGATCCTCAGCAAATATTTATTTTTCAGAATAGTTTTTATTGACAAAATTAAAACGCAATATCGGCCATAACTGATAAGTATGTTGTCAAGATGCCAAAATAGTGGATTTAAGAAAATTGCTATTTTGCCATTAATTTGTTAGAATGAAATGCATGAAGACGTTTAAAACTAGAATGGCACTACATAGAGCGCATACCTCTGCCAAGGCCAAACAGTCAACATTTTGATTTTTTCCCATCGGGATTCATGCTGCATTACCTGAGAAAGTAGCTAAAAAGTAGAAAAATGCCCGCTCACGAAATGTAAAAAAAAAAAAAAAAAAAGTCCTTGAAAAGTTAATGGGGTCTTTTCTGGGCCGAGACCCAAAAATGAGTCTAAAATGAGTCCCTCCAGAATTATGAGTACAATGACGTGTTGAGACTCTATCTGGGATT
The DNA here is from genome assembly GCF_965226575.1 of Pagrus pagrus. NCBI lineage: Eukaryota > Metazoa > Chordata > Actinopteri > Spariformes > Sparidae > Pagrus > Pagrus pagrus. Next base: position 8,578,054 of record NC_140198.1, read on the forward strand.
TCCAGTTGTTGCCCTCTCCACGTCCTCTCTTTTTGTTGGTTGGCTGTTTTTTTTATTTATTGACGAGATGAAATATGTAGAATATGACCAGATTCAACCTTTAAAAACACTTGTGTACAACAGCTTGTGTTTCACATTAATAGATAAATCTGATTTGTTGGCCAGTTCTCCTAATGAAATAAAGTGATCACAGCTACATGTCTCACATAGAGATGTATATTTGGATCTGAGCAAAACATTTTAGTTTCCCGTGTTAATTTCGAGGCATCGCTATTAAAATTTATCATGATAGTGGCCCAACTTTATTTATAACAATAAATAGTTCAGAGTCTGGTGTTGCATTAAAAACAACACTGAAACACACTGATCATGCACACGTCACAGTCATGTGACCTCAGCGTGGTGATGCGTTCAGGTTCGCTGTTGTTTTGAGGTGTCGTCCCATCAGGCTTCACTGAGGGCAGGTAGCCACTGATGCTGTTGTTCACCTGAGTGTTCACACATTCCTGTCACACGCCTGTCACTGAAAAACACGACACACACTCCTCCTCATTCACTCACCCAGTCTCTCAGTGTGTGTGTGTGTGTGTGTGTGTGTGTGTGTGTGTGTGTGTGTGTGTGTGTGTGTGTGTGTGTGTGTGTGTGTGTGTGTGTGTGTGTGTGTGTGTGTGTGTGTGTGTGTAAATCCTTGAACGCCCCTGATGGTTTTGGGATTTATGTCCAGATTGACTCCAGATTTGGGTTGCAGCGGTATGAAATTTCCACGGTACCATAATCAGCTCAAAAAATATCACTGTATAAGGAATTACACACTTGTTATTGTTACTATCGGTTACAATGACCTTTCACAGGATAAAAACAATGTTTGCTTTTGATAGAACAAACGCTTTATTATAATTCCACAAATATTTATGTCCTGACAGACATGAAACTTATCATAAATGTATTTTTAAACGACACTTGATACAGTAGAATCAAATACCGTAGATAAGCAAATGTACACAGTATGATAATCTTAAATTTATATCGCTGCAACCCGACTCTGGACATGATTTACCCTCTGTGAAGCTGTGCAGAAACACTAAGTGGTTTTAGTGGATTATCGTGTGACATGTGAAAATACCTACGCAAATATATCACCAATCCAAATTGTTGGGTTGATGCTGGCCAGTTGGAGAATTAAACATATTGCCCGAGGCTATTGGGACATCAGATCAAGAAACCTTTCAGGTGATTAATTGGGCGTTGTGACCTTAAACTGAAAGTCCAAAAAGTTTTAAAAATGAGTTGCAGACGGCCAGTTCAGGGTTAAAACGTAGGCTGAATCTGTACACTGTATGCATTTGTATCTGAATTCTGATTGGCTTTTGGGCTTGAGTATTGCTTGAAATTTTTCTAATACTAGTGCAGATAAGATGCGTCGGTTTCCATTATTGTATCAGCGTAACAACAGCAGAATGATACCTTTACATTAAAGGTGCAATGTGTAACCTGTTAAAGGTCACTCCAAACCAATAGGGGGCAGCGTAACACTAGAGGAACCGCCAACTGCTGCTCATTATACTCTTTGCTGTTGCTGTTAGCTTAGTTACCAGTAAATTAAGAAATTATTTTGACCAGACCAGAATTGGTGATCATTGGAACAGTTAAAAGACTAAGACTGTTTTGTATGGTTGCATTTTTCCATTTATTAAGGATAATATTGCCTTTAGTCACATATTGTGAATTAATTCTGTTTATTTATAAGACTAAAAAGCTAAGCGAGCTTGTGAAATGTTACAAACTCATCGCTCACAAACACTACGGGAGTTGTACTATTAATACAAAGTGGTATTACAAGACAGGACAGGCCATGGCTAGAGGATAAGCATGCTAACTTCATTTGACATCTGTGCGACACAAATCTAAGACGTCTTTAACATGACGTCAACACTGTTGTTTCTTCACAGTCTGTTGAAAATGTGAGCTCATTTGTCAGATATTTTGAACAAAAATTCTGACCCTATCTTACACATTGCACCTTTTTTTTATCAAAAATACAATCAAAGTTATCACATTTTAGAGCCACACGGTCTGAAACAAGCCAAAAAGATTATAAATCTGACCCAATATTCAAGATTAACCTTCAGCATTTGACGGTTTCAAGTGCTCAGTGCTACAGACACGTGTATGTAAATGCATTTATTGACTGTATGTTTCATAGGGAGCTTCTAGAGAATAATGCATTTACGGAAGTGGATAAATCAAATGTGAATCTGGATGCAATCTTGATGGTGAAGATTCGCAGAACCACCAGGTGTGAATGTGTTGTTGGGGAAAGTCGACTGAAAATGCTCACAGGTTGTTTTTTTCCCCCACCAATTTCCCTTGAAAAGAACAAAAACCGCACATTTAAGGTCTCCGAACCATTTACAGTGTTTCAAAGTTTCACTGAGCGTCCATGTTGTTGTTGACAGCTGCATAAAGGACCACACGGCTTGTTTTAGATGTTAACTTTTGTACTCAAAATCATACTTCACATTCCTGCATCAGGTTTCAGATTCATTTCCTTGTATCCAAGCAGCCATTTTGTTTCCATTAATTTCTGTGAGGTAATCCATCACAGTCAGTGTTGAGGTTTTGTTTGACATGTGGTCAAAGTTATTGTCTTATTGTCGGCCACACGGTTGAAAACAAACTGTTTAGTGATTCATTCAAGGGCAGTATAACATCCGAGAGTTGACGGTCAATTGCTGAACAACATCTGGGAGTGATGTTAAAAACTAAAAACTTAAAGACAATCAACATGGAAACAAGAAACAATTTAAAAACGATCTTGTAGCAAAGAAGTAAGGTTTGTTTGGTCAGTTCAGATCAGCAGACTGTCAGATCTCAGATGACGAATTGTCCCTGAATACAACAAAAATGGAAAAGGGTTTACCATTCAATAACAATCGTTTAACTTAAAAATTAAAGGTGTTTAAATGCTTACTGTGATGGATTATTGTCATTTGGTTTTGGCAACGTTACTGTTAGGTTTTCAGATATGTGTTTTAAAAAAAAGAGCATTGAATCCACTTTATGAAAGACAAGTTTGTTGTTTTGTTAGCGGGCTGTTGCAGTCTGGATGTCCGAGGGTTTAAAACTCATCCGGGTGTTTGATGTGTGAGCGGAAAATGCAGAGTTTCAGTTTGTGTGAATGTTTCTTCTTCTCTGTCTCATGTCAGTTTTCATCCGTCACATCGTTGGGTAAAACCATCTCTGAGAAACATCTTGCAAGTTACTGATTTGGCGCTCATAAAGGCACAGTTCAGCGTTTTCTTCGGAGTGTGATATTCAGATGGATATCAGTCTTATGTTTGTGTTGTCTTCATTGAAGCTAGTGTCGGGACACTGTTAGCCTAGCTTAGCATCAAGACTGGGGACGACAAGAGTCTAGTAAACTTTTGATGTTCACCTCATCCAAATTTTAGGTCTAAATTGGACGTATTGAGAATTTCTGATGGTGACAAGGCAAGAGAGGGTGATCATTTGTTAACTTTAGAGGTGTTGGTAGGTGTATTTTTGAACTTTACACAGAGCCATGAGACATGACAGAACTATGTCCTTGTGCTTTCCCATCTTTATTTTAAGCTTAGCTAAGCCAAGCTTACCACATCCTGACTCCAGTTCTGTATTTAACACAAAGTCATGAGACTGATATTCATCTCGAAATCTCACACATCTCACAAGAAAGAATAATGTTAAACTACTCCCTTAGGATAGAATTAAAGTTTGCTATGAGCTCATTTGTTAGCATGTGCTATCAATTAGAAATTTGAAAGTAGCTCACCAAAATTAACAGAAAAAAAGCAGATCAGTTCACTCAAATTCATAAATTCACAAAATAATTGAAAAAGAAACATTACATTTTTATAAAATAAACCTGTAATATGACCAGAAACAATGTCCCCATAACACATTGTCCCCATAATACATGTAAACATGCAGTGTCCCTGTAACCCACAATGTCCCCGTAACACATGTACACACACACACACACACACACACACACACACACACACACCTCCGCCCACCCCCCTGGTTTGTCGGTTTGTTTCTGTTGATCGCTCCATAACACCCAACATAAGCCTTAACTGAACATATTCTATTATTCTGTAAATCAAAACGTTAAAAAGAAAAAAGGAAAAGACAAAACTAACGGAGAAGAAAAGGAAATGTGTACTGTAGCTGTTAAATTTTTAGTCCCTCTGTTAATTATTTTCTGCTGTTTTTTCTTAATATTTCTAATCTGATGTCTGAGCGTGACGAGGTGTCGGCGATGAACGCATCGTGTTTGAAAAAATAAAAAGAAGCTTCAGGACAGAGGAGGGAGCTGTAAACGGAGGAGCAGTCGTGTACAAAGTTAGCGGAGAGACTCGGACATCTCTTGTCTTTTAGAAATGTTTTTTATTGTATGTGATTAAAAAAAAGAACAATGACAACATGGCAATTTGAAAAGCAGTTTGTGAATAAATTAAGTTTATTGAGAATTATTTTACAAAGAAAGGGAAAACTGGTGTCCTGTGTTTATTGTCATCACTTTCATCAATCCTGTCAGAAACTAGTTCATTTCCATGTTTTTATAAAAGTCTTGGTCGACGTTTATGGTCACGATTGAACGAGCATATCGCTGGTTTTGTTTATTTTAAGTCCGAGAACTACAGGTTTATCTGAAAGCTCCTGTCACCTCCGAAACTTGGACTACAGAATTGAATGACGCTATTACTCTTACTGTAGATTGATTGACAAATCTCTTATAATCAGTTATTAAATTTGTTTGATGCTGTTACAGTACAGTATAAGATTGTAACAGGTTGATTACATCAGTAAACAGCAGACCAACAGGAAGATATTTATTTATTATTACTCAATTTTATGAAAAAAGGTCACTATAATATAAAAAAAGGCATACATTTAAAAAATATAGTCATGATCTGAGAATAAAGCTGCAATTTTTTAAACAAAAGTAAATATTACTGGAATGAACTGGACGAATCAGACGAATGAGTACATATGTATTATTTAATTTTTACTTGTACATTTGATAGTTATACTTAATACATTATACAACTTTTCATACTTAAGTACATTTAATATCAGCTACTTTTAGTACTTCAAGTACTATTTGTGTGGGTGACTTTCACTTGTACTAAAGTAATATTTTAATATCTTTACTTTTACTCAAGTATGACTTTTGGGTACTTCTACAGCACTGAATATATTCATAATTTACTCCAAGTTGTGCGTTTGATACTAAAGTACATTTAATAACAGATACTTTGAGACTTTTACTCAAATACTATTCGTATGGGTGACTTTCATTTTTACCAAAGTAATATTTTAACATACTTTTTACTTTTTTGCAACACAGGTAACAATATGAGTACAAAGTCATTATTATGACAAAAATCACAATTTAATTTTCCCATAATCATAATTCTCATAATTAGAGATCAGTAATGAATATTTATTAAACAGTGAACAGGGATAGTGCACATTGAAAACATTGAGGAGACCTGAATAGATGTTACACCCTAAAAAGAATACAAGATTAACATTTTAAAAGTTAATTTAATAGTAAATAAGCATGCAGCACAATAATAAATGCTAGAAATATATAATACAGGGCATCATTATGCTACATTGTAAGGTTGTAATTGAAACATCACACAAAAATGAGAATGTTTTCATGTTTATGACATTAAAAACTCCTGGAGATGTGACTGAAATAACTCAAACTTCATTCTGAGACATTAAAACATCAAATGATAAGTTTATTATAAAGAGTTAATTGTTAAAAATCAAAGTGCAACTCAAGAAAATCAGCTTCATGTTCCCTCTGTCCATCAGATATTATTAAACAGAAAGAAGATTCTGTGAATGGATGAGATGGTTCAGTTTTTCTCAGCAGGGCAGCTCTCTGAGGAGGAGGAGATGCTGCTCCCCTCCGTCCCCCCGCTGGAGGAGGTGATGGCCGGGGTTGAGGTTAAGGTGATGGGGACGACCCTCTCCTTCCCGTCAGTCAGCGCTTTGTCCCGGGGTGCCTGGATCTGCAGCCGGCCGCCCACCAGCGAGCAGGTGACGGTCTCGGGGTCGACGTTGCTCGGCAGGTCGAACTCCTGCCTGAACTCCTGACACCTGTAGGAGTACGAGCCCTTCTCGTCCTCCTTCTTCTTCTCCGTCTTGCCGCTCACCCTCAGCTTCCTGCCCACCTGTTTGACTGACAGCTCCTCTGGGGAGAACTCCTGAGTGTCCAGGCTGAGGGCGAAGCTGCTGTCGTCCTTCCCCAGCTCCTGGAAGCCGATGGGCTTGAACATCCCCGTGAAGGTCGAGGTCTGGTCGATCTCCTCGAAGATCTTCTGGTGGAGCCTCTCCATGTACTCCATGTTCTGCCTCATCTCCTGCATGTGGCGGACCATCTCCTGCTCGATTTGGTAGAACAGCGGCCGGGTCTCGGGCCACAGGCTTCTGATGGGCCAGTGCATGTCCAGGAAAGGCCTCATGGTGACGGGGAGAGGCTGGAAGACGCTGGGGCACAACATCCTGAGAGCAGTAGAGGTGGAGGTCTGGTTTCAGATTAGTCGCTTCGGTCTGGAGTCCGACTGTCTGTCTGTCTGATATCCCGTCTCTCTGCAGCTTATATACCCACACACACCCCACCAGAAACTTCCAGCAGCATTCCTGTGTGTGTGTGTTTGGTGTGTGTGTGTCCTCACAGTCTAAATGCAGCCCGGCTGGTATTCCTGCAGCCTGCTGCCACATGCCGACACATCTCAGCTTTGTTCTATTTCTGCTGCAGGACTGTCATCGTCTTTATAAAGCAGGTGAACACACATGAGTCACTTTGCAGTAATTATACTACATTTATAGTTTTTATTGTGTCTTTCCTTCATCTTTGTCACATAACTGACGTTAAGAGATTATAAAATCAACTCTGTTTCAAGTCTTTTAACTTCCTCTCTACACAGGAAGTGGGAATGTGTTGCGTTTGTCTGTTTGTGATCACTTTTACCTGTATTGGATCAAATATCTGATCAGTTTAATAATCTAACGTGCAAGCTGAAGGGCAGACGGAGCCAGAATGAAATGACAAACATCCACTGATTATTAGATCAGCTCACGGGTCATCCTCTCATCTTACAGTCAAAATAGTCACAGCGACTGGTCACAATGTGCCGGTCTTTATTGTGTTCACGATGTCATAACACAAGTTGTATGAGTCGACGTTCAATACGTGTTAATACAGTATTTCTTCACACAGTGGAGACTCATTTGGTGCTACACACAGTCTGGTTTCAGCATGACATTGGCTGATTATTGTGTAACAAATGGATAATTCATGATTGTGTTAAAAATAGGATGCACAGAACAGGAAATGGAAAAAAGCAAAAAAAGAGTTACGAGAAACTGTTTTAATGTTATACTTGTTTTGACAAATCCAGTGTTTTCTGTCTCTGAATACTACAATACCCATGAGCCTCGGCTGCTGTGCCATCAGGAACCGGAAGCTAGCATCGCCCTGGTTCCCTCCACAGAAGCGTATGAGATTTTTTAATTGGATTTTTGAATAACGGTGAAAATAATCTCTGTGACCAGTTTATGATACTTACACATTTTGTTCATCAAGATAGTCTTCACAGATGAACACCACTTTTGTGATTTCCGAAGCATAAAATAAATCTCGAGTAGTAAAAAGCTAATGTTGGTCTATAAACAGACTACATCACGGTGGCATGACGTAAACATCAAGTGGTACACAACTTACTACACAATTCCCAGCAAACATTTTCTCGACCTGCGTCTAGATGAAGAAGTCCAATCGACGTCGCGTCACGACTTTAATTCGACTGTTTTTCAACATCATAAAATAATATCATGGCAAATATGACCTAATTAAATATGCATTTTAGAGCTGTTTAACTGAATAAACACTGCCAGAAAACGTTTTCTCGACCTGCGTCTAGATGAAGACGTCCAATCGACGTCGCGTCACGACGTGACTGTAATTCGACTTTTTTTCGACATGATAACATTAGGGGGAATACGATCTCAAAGAAAACATATTTAACTGATAAAACACTGTCAAGAATGATTTCCTCTATCTACTGCTGTGTCGAGATGCAGATATCCAATCATGTCGGGACGTCTGATTAACGTCGGGCAGGCAGGTCTGTCTGAGGGGCTGAAATGACCAACGTCATTTAGACGTTGTTTCAACGACATATCAACGCACGAATGTTAAAAACTATTCGAAATAATGGAAATATGTTAGTGAATTTAAGAAAATAATGTAGTATCATATTGGTAATGTGGGCTGAAATGTTTGTGATTCTAGCATCCATCTAGGAACTATTTTTCCTCGCGTAGTTAGCGCACCTAGCGGTTTCCTACGCATGCGCAAGAAGAACTTCGCAGTGTCAGTTGACGAGGAGGAGACACAGACACCTGTGAAAAGTGAGTTACTAAAAGTACTGTAATTTTAAATGAAACCGTGTTTGGTAAGACATTATACGTTTATCAGTTGCATGTTAGAGTTTTGATTTTGTTGCTGCATCGTGTATTGTTACAGATAGCTGTTTTTTTTGTTTTGCTTTTATTCGTAACCGAGCGACGGCTAGCAGCCGAGTTAGCTGCCGTGTGAAACTAGCCCTGAGTTAGCTCACAGGCTACGCGAGGTGCTCGATGCTAAACCGAGCCGAACATCTGTGCAACTCTCGGTTTAGCATCGTTACAGAACCAAAACACTTTAAGGGGCCGTCCAGACGGGCGAAAACGTAATTTTTTTCCGTCTTCCTCGGCATTGTTTCAAGAATATTTGCATCTAGACGGATCCACCGAAAACGCTGTAGTTCATATGCCAGGCCTATAGGTGCCGCTTGACATACACCAAAAACGGGACGGAGAGACACTCTGAAAGTAAACACCACTGAATCCGGCGATCTCTCCCTCCATACAAATGCTGGTTGTGATCCAGCTCCGCTGGACTTTCAAAAAAGGTAAAGGTGATGCCAGCTGTAAATGACTTAAATTATTATGAAACAGCGTCGCTTTTATACACGATTTTAGGATGAAACTCTGAACAACTGAGCAAAGCATCAGTTACCATGGTGATGTAGCTTGGTTAAAAGAGAGCAACCTTTGTAGTACAGGGAAGCCTGGCTTTAGACTCAACATAGCTCACTAACCCACTATACTCGCTTCGCAGTACACCCCTCTGTGTCTTTACGTCCCCTTCTATTGTGTTCTGTGCACAGTCTTGTCTCCTGGTTTAGCAGTCACAAACACCAGGAACTTCTGACAGGTTGAAAACATCACCACAGAGTATGTCATCAAGTGTAAGAAACTAAGATTGATATAATTGAAATTACTGAATGGGCTTCATGTGCATGTGGCTATCCTGGGCTCAGCTGGGCTACCATAGCACAGACTGTTAATGCCTACTGGCTTTATTAGGAACCATCAGATTCAGGCTACTGAGTGGCTCTAAGAAGTGGTTCTTTCATTACTCTTTCAACTCCCAAAACAATTTGTTCTTGCCATCTATAAAGTACATTTAACATCTGAATAGGCGCTCTGTAAAAATGTTTATTTTTTTTCTTATGCCCTCTCTCCAGCTACTGTGAAGAGATGGAGTCCAAAGGCCACAGATGCAGAAATAGAGAGTGTGATTCAGAACCACCTTCAACATGCCCCAGCAAGGAGCGGGGGCAAGGGGCAGACCCCCACAGGACTGCAATAAAAAGGAAGTCAATAAAACATTTGTTCCACATGTTCGTTTTTTATTCAAAATATTGATAACTCGTTACATATATCTGGTCCTGAATGCTGTCTTTTTTTTTTTTTACCTGAGATTAGTCCATGTACTACTTGTATTTTACAGAATGGGTGAACATTACTCGAGTATTTTTAACTTTATCACAGGTGAGTTTACTATGAAAGTTTTAACCAGGTTCACCATTCCTGTGATATTTTAAGTTGGCAAATGTGAAATTTGCTGGTGTTGTCTATTGGACTTTTTGACCTCTTTGCATTTTAAGGAATTTTTTGCTGAAATTGATAGATTAGAAAATAGTTGTAGATTGGAGCATTGAGAAGTGCACATGTATACAGCACAAGAGCTGTGCTTCTCATATAATGTATGGATGTGGTAATGCCAGTTATGTAGGCACTAGTTGAAACTCGATTTAGGTAAACATATTTTTAAATGCAACACATTACATGTGTATTTTGACAAAGGTTGATATGCCGTCGAAACGACGTTGAAATGACGTCGACCTGCCTGACCGACGTTGATTAGACGTCAAATAGACGTCAAAATGTTTGCTGGGTTATCATACACGTTTTCTGTAAGCTATCTACAAGTTGTAGAGTTAGAACAGTTTCTCACTTAAGTCGTCCTGTAAAGACTGACTAGTGAGTAGATGGGTCTCACTGTTCGCTGTGATGGTGTTTAATGTCCCCGACAACCTCTGTAGTCTCAGTTAGCCACTTGTTAGCAACCGCTGTTTTTATGAAACACAAGCCAAGGACGTTGTAACCCTTTATAATTAAATTGTGGGACATTTAATGGTGTATTTTATGCCGCAGAACAAAATGTGGCTAGCAAGGCTTGATAGGCTAATGACTATGCCAGCTCTGTTAGCTTAAACTACTGTTAATAAATGTTACTTTGGGCTTCCTAAATGATCCTTGTATTTACTTTTATTTAAATAACAATGTCAATGCGTACTATGGTCAGTAAAACTACTTAACGTCATGGTTTTAACTGCTCATGAACAGGGTCAGCAGTGTGTAGCGGTACATCAGCCTCCAGATTTAGTGTGTTAGCAGGTCGCTGAGCTGTTTCCGTGAAATCGACTCATCGACTTCGTTTCTATTTTTTGCTTCAGTTTTTTCCCGCTACTGCTCCCAAACATATCTGTCCGGGATCACAGCAGGTCACAAGCCAGCTATCATGAGGAGGAACAGGTCGGCAGGTTTGTCTTTATTACCTGTTGCTCGGTGGAAGACTTTATTTGTAAAACCGTTATTAATGTCATCGCTCGACATGTAATCTACTAATTCTTACGACGAGGATGTTGTGTCCTCAACGGGGGATTAGCTCAAATGGTAGAGCGCTCGCTTAGCATGCGAGAGGTAGCGGGATCGATGCCCGCATCCTCCAGCGACACTTTTGACTCTTACACCGCTAACTTCATCTTGAAAGAGACGGTAAATGTCGTGTGTTGAGACATGTAAAGATACATTTAGCATACACGCCTCCATTTTGTGTATTTGAGGCTGAAACTGACGTGTAGGTATGTTAACTTTGCCACGTGTTGCTTGTGTTAGTTGATACTCTTGCAGAAAACAAGTTAATAGTTTCATTTTCTATGCCAAGAGTATTGAACGTCAGACCGGAAGTTTCCAAGACATGCTTTACTGGAATCAAAATGTTGAATTTACGTCATTGAATGTGGCTGTTGCACATTAGTATTAATGCTATTTCCAGGTCACAGTGTACTTTGTTAGTCTGCAAACTTAAAATAAACACCAAATGTCTACTGATGCAACACAACATGTACAGAAAGGTGTACTTAACACCAAACATTAAGACGATTAATAGAAATGTGCAGTTAGAAATATGTTATAAAGACAGTGGAAAAGGAGAATCAAAAAGAAAGACAGACATTAAGACGAATAAAACAAAAACAAAATGACGCTTAAATCAGGCCTGCAGGCAGTATCTTATCCGTATTATGGTCGAAGTTTAAGCAGTTAAGTTGAATCATAGGTTTAATTTCACTCATCCAAACAGAGAACAATTTAACTGGATGATTATCTGGTAATATATTTTATATATATTATCATCCAGCAGGTGGCGCTGCTGCCGCCTTGCTTCATTTTGATGAACTGAATGCAGCTTCTCTAGCTTTTCTCTACAATTCATACGAGCATCAAAATGCTGCACAAAAGATGCTGAAACAGCATCACATTACAAAAACACATTTTTACAAAAAAAAAAGACAATCAACAGCCTCAGATGACAAGTTCTGTACAAACCTGCAGTCATTTAGTAAAGACGTGCACAAGTGAAAACAAATGTGTAAAATATTATTTTAGTCTGTTCAAACCTGCAGCATTGCTTCATGTCTGCCCTGTCATTTACACCAGGACTCAGATTTTAATCCAATCCAGATCATTACACAATATAGAAGTATAGTATATATAATGTAATAAAGCAGTTTAACATTAACATAAAATAGTATGGGATGTAAAATACACACTGGAATGTAGTAATATATCTATATATAGCACAGTACAGCACACCACCATTGAATATAAGTATCATGTAATATCTAATAAATATATATATATTTAAAAATAAAACAAGTATGATACTTGCATACTCTTGGCTGGAAACATATGGGAAGTTGTACCTTTACAGGAATGATGTGAGTACTTTGTCCACTCTCAGTGCAAATGTCAGATACAGTAGTGGTGAGTAATTAAGTACATTTAGGCTACTTAAGCAATATGCACTACAAATCTGAGGTACTATTACTTTACTTTTATACTTTATACATTTCAGAAATATTGTCCTTTTTACTTTTTCTATCTAAAAGCTGCAGCTAGTTTTTTTATACAGTTATTTTACAATTTGAATAAAACATAGGCTTACACAGAATTGTATAATATATAATAAATATATTGAAATATATTTGAAAATAAAACAAATATCATACTTGCATACTCTTGGCTGGAAACATACAGGAAGCTTTACTTTAAGTAAAAATATGTAATTAGGAATATGTACATTATGTCCCTGTGACTGACTATTAGATTATTAATACTCTGTAATACTTGTGTACTTTTGCTGCTAAAACTTTTAACTACATGAAGCTGATAATGCTCCTGCACTTTAAATTAAGTAAAAGATTCAATGCAGGACCTTAACTTTCATTATAGTTTTTCTACACCGTAGTATTCCTACCTTTACAGGAATGACCTGAGTACTTTGTCCACTCTCAGTGCAAATCAGATACAGTAGTAGTGAGTAATTAGGTACATTTAGGCTACTTATGTACTGTGCATAAGTAGCCAACAAGTACTTTTACTTTACTTGAGTACTTTCAGAAATGTTGTACTTTTACTTCTTTAGCTGACAGCTGTAGTTACTTTTCTTATTAAGTTTTTACATTAAACTACTCAGCAGTATTTAGATTACTTAAAGTACTTCTATATTAACCAGTTACATACTAAGTACTCCTGATACTTGAGTATTTTTAGTAAAACCTGCAGCTGCCTGTCAGCCATTTATGTTTTTTTGTTTTTTTTTCTTCTTCTGCCAGAGTTGAGCTGCAGGACGGGACGGGCCTGCACTCGATCAGCAGTCTGACAGGAAAATAACCAAATAAGGCCCGAGGAAGTGATGACGGCCTGGACGACCTCCATGTGACGTAGACCTTGAAAAAACTGATCTGGGCCGTGACGTGTCGCCGGGGTTTCCGGCCATGGCGGCTGGTTATGGTCCGTGTGCGCCGTGTACCGGCCACAGTCCGGCCGACAGAGAAGACCCACCGAGCCGGACTGAAGTCTGGACTCTACCGGATCGTTCACGCTCCAAAAACCGCCGCACAAAGAGCGCAGAGAGCACCGGAGCGTCCGTGTACCGGCCGGGCTGCACGCTCACCTCTCTGACCAAATATGGGCTTACCGCCTGCCATATTTGGGAATGTACGTCACGCAGGAGTCTTTATAAAGCCGGGAATCCTCATTGAAGGAACTTGACAGAGCTCAAGTTCAAGTTGTCACCGTCCACACGTGAAAACACCAACCGGATACAAACATCTGATGTTGTTTACTTTCCCCGATGACTTCTGTCACAAAGATCCTAAAATCATAACTGAAACATCTTCTGAACCGGGACCGCCGGACCAGCGTTGGCTTCCCCCGAGAATCACCGCCCCAAGCAGCCGCAGCAGCAGCAGCAGCCTCGGCCCGGCCAGACCGCCTCTCCTCGGGGTTCAGAAGCGGAGACCAACTCGGTCCCCGTGCAGGAGCAGCCCGGCGCTCAGGAGCTTCAGGAGCGGTTGAGCTCCACACCCGCGACAGCCTCTCGCTCTTCTTCCTCTAAAGAGATGGCAGCGACCAAAGCGGAGCTTCTCCTGCCCACCCTGCAGATCTCCGACCCTCTGAGCTGCTTCCAGCAGCCTCTCTCCCCGCTGGACGGTTACTCGAAGCTGGAGGAGCTGCAGATGCTGCTGCAGAACGCCGCGGCCGGAGGCTCACTGCTGGCCGCGTCGGCAGCGGAGGGAGCCGGGCTGCTGAGCGGAGAGCCCGGGGAGTACGGAGGTGAGAAGCGGGCTGTGCCGGCGGGGGTGGTTGGGGGTGTTTTGCAGAATGTTTAGAGGAGACGAAAAGTGCCAGACAAATGTACATGAAAACCCGTAAAAGAAACAAGTGCTTAATGTTGTTTATTATGCTCCTAAAATCATGATTTAATGATCAGGTTGAGGGTTTAATGAGGGATCCTGCATGGTGAAGGGGAGCTGGCATTTAGACTTTATTATAGGAGCAATGTAGTTTTGTAGAAGAAATTAAAACTCAGAATTTTGTTTACAATATTAATGAGGTAATAATACAAACTCAACAAAGAGAGTTTGTTTATCTAGTTTGCATAAGCATAAAAAAAATTAAAATAAAATAAAATTTCCTCCCAAAAACTACATAGTGCACCTTTAAGCTGTTTAAGGTGTGTTTGACTGATTAATAATTAATTTCTGAGCTAATAAACCAGGTAAATTGAATGCAATTAATGTCTAAATACCAGAGCTCCCTTCACCTGTAACAGTAATCTAACACTATTTTAGTGATTCTTAACAGTTATGTGGATACAAGCTCAGAATGTGGAGACTATATCATGTAAAATATAATATTTTCTGAAATTATAAACATGTTTTCTTCAGATCAGCCTGTCTTTAAGGACACACTGACACTGAAAAGCTTTAAACAACATTTAAAATTAAGATAAATAAGATGGGACGTTGGATTATTTGTGTCAGTTTAACAAAAAAAGCAGAATCAGCTGAGTCACTGCAGCCAATCAGATCAGAGCCAACTTCCCTCTCAGGTGTTTCAGGTATGATGGAGCAGGTGTGACTCGTCTCTGACCAGTTCTTCTTCTCTTGTTCTCTCTCAGACTCTCTCTCGGAGATCCCGGACCTGCAGAGTTTCCCCCCTCTCACGCCCCGCCTCACCCCTCTGGCCTACAGCGGCCGCTTCACCTTTGAGCCGTCAAACGCTGTGTCCAGCAGCGGTGGCCTGTGGGCGGAGCCTCTCCTCAGCCTGTTTACTGGGTTGGTCAGCATGGCGGCTCCCCCCCCTGCATCCTGCAGCCTCTCCTCCTCTTCCTCATCAGTGACATCATCAGTGACATCATCATCACTGTCCCAGCAGAGCCTCGGCTCCATCCAGATCAGCTGTGGCGGTGGTGACGTCGCATCAGTCTTCTCTGCAACGCAGACATACACCGCCGCCGGCTCCGACCTTCCCCTCCCCTCCTCTGACTCCCAGGCCTTCCAACCACAGGGCCCCCCTCCAGCCTACCCCACCTCCACCTCCAGGCTCGGCCTCCAGCCGCCCTCCATGGTGGTGCCGATGCTCCCAGACTACCTGCTGTCACAGCAGCCACAGGACGGCGAGCTCGGGCTGAGTCAGGACCAGAAGCCTGTGCTGTCACAGAGCCTGAACCTGCCATCATCACAGCCTCCGCTCACGCCGCTCTCCACCATCAAAGCCTTCTCCACACAGATCCAGCCTCAAGGCTCCGCCTCTGGCCCCAGCTACCAGACCCAGTTCACCAAAACCAACCGGATCAGGAAGTCTACCGCAGGCCGGCAGTGCAAGACGCCGCCACACGAGCGTCCATACGCCTGCCCCGCTGACGGCTGTGAACGCCGCTTCTCCCGCTCTGATGAGCTGACGCGTCACGTGCGCGTGCACACGGGCCAGAAGCCGTTCCAGTGCCGCATCTGCATGCGAAGCTTCAGCCGCAGCGACCACCTGACCACACACATCCGCACACACACTGGCGAGAAGCCGTTCGCCTGCACCGATTGCGGACGCAAGTTTGCCCGCAGTGATGAGCGCAAGAGGCACTCAAAGATCCACCAGAGGCAGCAGGAGCGCAAGACTGACAGGAACTCCTCCCTCTCTGCTCCCATCTCCATCAGCAAGCCCCCCGCCTACCCCTCTCCTCCCACCTCCTCCCCCTGCTCCTCGTACTCCTCTCCCGCTCAGGGTTCCTCCTCCCCCGCTGCCTCGCTCTTTCCCACCTCCACCTTCTCCTCCCTCAGCATGCAGGCCGCCTCGCCCTGCTTCACCTCCTCCTCGTCACTGTCACATGTCTACACCTCCTCTCCGTCCCCCCACCTCTACTCCTCCTCCTGCTCCTCTCCGATGGGGAGTCCTCAGTCTGAGCTTCACTCGCCCCACAGCTCCAACATCTGCTGAGAGAGAGGAAGTCCAAGGTCCAGTCGTGACCTTTGACCTCAGACTGAAACTCAGCCTTTAACGTGAACTCACATATCAGACCGTCCGCAACGAACTGTGGAGGAGGGAAACACCTCGCTGAACGAACATCTAAAAACTGTTTACAGACTCAGCTTCTGGTTCATTTCTAGCCTTTTCAGCCACCGTAGTTGATGTACAAACACCGCGACAACGTCTGTTGAGTTGAGTTAAAAATGACGTGCTGGACATGAACTTTAACCTTCAGCAGTGAGAGAAAAACTGACTTTGCAAAACTCTCAGCACCAAACTTCATAGGGAAAATTGCTGAATTTAAGAGTCTTCCAATCCACTGATTGAAAAGAGAGTTTCATGTATGAATGAGTGTAAATACGAGTATTTTTGTAAGTGGAATGTGTGTATATCACGTTTACATGTATTGTGTACATGAACATGTACATAGTTTTTACCTACTGAGTAGGTTCTGGGACTTTTGTATGTTTACATGCAGGTCAGTGTTTGATTTTATACTGAACATGTTTCCTCTTTAAAGCAAAGAGTTACAAGAATAAAAAGTCCTGTCAGTACTTTTATTTCTGACTCATACTTTATTACTTTATTCACACGCTGAATTGTGTCTCACAAAAATGAACCCTTCAGCTAATATAGAAAATGTGAGTTTGAACATTGAAGGTGACCTGACATATAAGTAAACTCCAGCAGCTGTAGAAGACCATGAGATATAGGTGAAAGCCCCAGCATGAGTGAGTAAGGGGACAATGAGTTGAGATTGAGTTGTTGACCTAAAGTTTAGAGACCAAAAAACTTTATTTAAATTAAATATTGATTTAAATCAGGAACTATGAGATCAAATATTAAGTCAAAAGGATTACAAATCAGATCAGACATTCAATGCCAACTTAACTATACATATACATCTATACATATACATAAACACAAGTTTACAGCTTTTATTTACTTTAACAGAAGAAGAAGAATCTGAGATAAAAATAATAATAGTTTTCATATAGAAAAAAAGTTTTATAGGTAAAAATGAAACGTCAAAGATCAGAGGATGACACACTCCCGCTGTACTCTGGCATTCATGTCAGCAGTAAATCCGCTGTGTGTGTGTGTGTGTGTGAGAGAGAGAGAGAGAGAGACAGCCAATGGGATCAGACTTTGTCCAGCCAGCTCTCTGCAGGGAAAAACAACACGGCTTTAGCCCAAATATGGTGTTTCCTGCTGCTGCAGCGGACGTCCTGCCGCCCAAATAAGGAGCTTCCTGCTAGTGGGACACCAAGACGGTGTGTGTGTGTGTGTGTGTGTGTGACGTAAGAACTAGACGGACAGGGACGGCAGGTCGGACTGGAATTAGTGTGTCTGTCTGTGTGAGTGAGTAAAAGTACTCCAGCTACAGAGTAGACTATCTGCAGTCAAATCAAAGTCCTCATAGTTTCAGTTTCTGGCGTCAGGCACCAACATGTGTTTCAACTTGATGAATCAGTGAGAAAAATCCCCAAACTTAAACAAGGAGTTATTTTCTCAAATGTAGGCGGAAGAAAGAAAGAAAGAAAGAAAGAAAGAAAGAAAGAAAGAAAGAAAGAAAGAAATGTAATGAAGCTAAAAGAGGATAATACTAAACAGGCTTTTCATGAAAGTGGCCATATTCATTATTTACTTCCTGTTGAAGGTGTAGTACATATGTATGTACCATTTACCTCCAGCTGTCTGATAAATGTAGGGGAGTAAAAACGGAACAAGGTTTCCCTCTAGTGGTGAGACACAGTCGGTGTTTTTTCAAGTTCAATCCCAAACTTTGACTATAAAAGACCTTTCTGTTCTCTTCACCGAGTTTCAATATTTTAACAAGGCACCATCTGCTCATTAGCTCGTCTATCCAGTGGTTCCCAACCTCGGTGTCGGGCTCCTCTACAGGGTCACCTTTTACATCTGAGGGGTCGCCGGATGATCAAAGAGAAACTTTGATTTCCAACCAGCTCTGTTTCATTAGATCCTGTAACTGCATCTGTCAAATGTTGTCAGATAAGCCAAAACCAGCACTGTTTAACTCGTGGTCACAACCCATAAGTAGGGGCATTTATTGTGCATTCTGGTTTAAATATTTTTGCCTTTCTACTGCATGGACAGCCCAGTTTTATCAAGAGGTCATCGTTCCAGTGGTGAAACACTTCCTTAAAGGGAGAGAGAAGATGAAATATCTAAGTTGTGATACACAAATATGTTATCAGTTTTTTGGGGGGGGGGAATTTTTGGTGAAATATTGCCTGTTTCCTGTCAGTCAGTCCCTGTGCTGCTCTTCCTGCAGCTTTTTTTCCTTTTTTAAAATCCCCTTTTAGTTTTATGTCTCCATATAAAGTGGACTTGAGAAGTTTATAGGTCAAGTATCTAATCCAGACACGATTTTCTCTGCCAGACAGACTGAGAACCACCAGTGTAACATTATACTGCTTTATTGTTTCCCATGCATTAATGTTTACACAGCTTTTTCCTCATAGCTGCTGCAGGTGGAGTTAAGTCTTAATCACGGCTGTCAGAGTTCACTCAATGAATCAAAGGCTGTTTTTATTATGAGATGACGCATGTTTGGATTGTAAAACTTTGAGAAAACAAGTTCCAGGGAGCTCTCACCTGTCAATTAGCAGTTTATTACCTTTATCACGCAGTTATTCAGACTAGGGGCAGCAGGTGGCGCTCTCACCTGCACAAAACCACGCACGCGCCTCCTCCGGGGTCTCCAAAGGGTCATGCGCGTGGCGGATTGATGTAGGAGTGAAGTGCAGGACACCTGGCTGTGTGTTAGTGAGGGTGCTTGGACCACAGACGGTCCTGCTGCTGTGATTTGTGAACTTTCTGCGGACGTCTGAAACATTTTTTTCCACCATGAAAGCCATTTTAAGGAAAGTTGAGCATCGGCGAAGACGCAAACAAGTTGCAGTGAACGGTCTGCAGCTACGTGGCAGTTTGCTGCAGTGAGTATTTGACACACAGAATTTAAACTTTTGCAGAAACTTCCACATGGAGTCGAACTGAAGTCCTGCTGCGACGATAACAGTTACTTCGTCTCTTAGATGTTTTTTCGGTGAATGTTTTGCACTTCTGGAGCAACTATAGATGGAGGCGTAGTAACCAAATGGTTAGATGTTGCCGACGTGCACGCGGTTACGTTTCTGGTTGTGCACGAGTTTCCGTAGTGTAGTGGTTATCACGTTCGCCTCACACGCGAAAGGTCCCCGGTTCGAAACCGGGCGGAAACATTGTTTTCGAAGTCTTTTAGCCAAGCGGCTAATTCGACAGGAAGAACAAGCTGAAATATTAACAGGATGCATGAACAGGAATATAAAAAACCCGGTTCTAAAAAATAAACTTTATAATCCTA
This sequence comes from Pagrus pagrus, assembly GCF_965226575.1. Lineage (NCBI taxonomy): Eukaryota > Metazoa > Chordata > Actinopteri > Spariformes > Sparidae > Pagrus > Pagrus pagrus. The sequence goes on from NC_140198.1 coordinate 8,597,966, forward strand.
TTTAAAGGTAAGAAACACCTTTATTGACATAAAAACATGTTTCCGCCCGGTTTCGAACCGGGGACCTTTCGCGTGTTAGGCGAACGTGATAACCACTACACTATGGAAACTGATATCTGTAGTGATTTCGAGTAACTTTATGAATATTATCTATAGAATTAACTGTTTCTGATTGACGTTGAGGTGAACTATAGCGGGACCGTTTCACTGTGAACATTGTTACGATACGATAACATGACGGTAATGATATACATACATCCGCTTAGGTTGTTCAACCTTCACAATAAAAGCACAGATTTATTTATTTATATATTTATGTATTTAGCATGTGGTTTCCGTAGTGTAGTGGTTATCACGTTCGCCTCACACGCGAAAGGTCCCCGGTTCGAAACCGGGCGGAAACACTTATTGCTAGATATCCGTCTAAACTTTTCTTGTTATAACGCCCTTAATTTTCAACCGTTTTTTAAAAAAATACTAAAGAAAACAGTTTACAAAGAACTTAGAAGAACAGAACAGTAGCACATACAGAGAAATGTAAGCAAAAATAAAGCTACACAACGGACATAAAACAAGGATAACACAAATAAATATTGTACAAAACATAAAATAAGTAAAATAAAAATAAATAAAAATAAAAAAAAATAGAGACAAAAAACCTCACCAACAGACAGACTGAAAGGTCTGTGGTTATCACAGGCTTAATATATTTAACTTCAACGATATAAAATACATCATTAAATGTCCCATAATTGAAGTACTTACATGTCTTACACCTCGTCCTGACATACAGCGATGCAAGCGAGGAAAAGTGATTAGAATGTCTACTTTTCAATCAGCTTGTCCTGACGAGCCGCGAGCGATATCGCTCCATCCAGCGATGTCGCTCAACCCTGAACAAATCGCTCGCTCTGTCTCTATCTGGACGACATTTCGTGGCGGTGTCCTGCCCCTAAACACTTCTTATTGGTTGAAAAGTACACACTGCTTCCTGTTGACAAGCTAGTTAGCAGAGAGAGGAGAACAACCGACTGACCAATAGAATATACTCACAACAAAATCGTCACACTGCATATCAGGAGACCTTTGCGCAAGTTTTCGTCGCCGTTTCGCTCGCTCACGGTATGTCAGGACGCGGTGTTAGCATGTAACATTAAATGTCATCATACGGAACACGGAGACTCGTCTACTCACTAGTCCGTCTTTACAGGCCGACTTTAGTTACAAACTATCCAACTCTAACTTAACAACTTGTACATTGATACATTTTCAATGTACATTGATCATTAACTAACAATGATGAAAAGGCAGCAAGACATTCTTTCATTTTTGTAGAACAGCTTAAAAGGTCAAAGTTCATGATGTTACTAAAAATAACGCTAAAAAAAATCTGATCTGATCTGTAAAAGGATGTCAACATAACAGCATCATAATGCAGCCTGAATTAATCCTTTTTCAGGTCTGTCAGCCAGACGACAAGCAAACTTTTAAACTTTTAAATTGCCTGTTCTCTGAATGGCGTTCGGATTGATCAGAGCTATGCTGTGCTGAGACATATTTCCAAACTTACCAGGTAGTCTGCCTTCCTTGCTCACTTTCCTCTACGGCAGCTCCGGACACCGGTGACGTTAATGTCATGACGTCAGTGTGGATGTCAATGCCTGCAGGCTTTTGAAATACGGCGTCCCACGAAAATCTTGAATTTAGTATTTTCAATTCGCAAGATTACGTGAATGACGCAAGTAAGCGCGTTCCCATCTATTCATGTTCATTGACTTTGTATGTAATCTAAACGTGCTAATAATTCTCCCCCGCGTTTGGACTGAACCAAGCCCCCAGGAGAAGTGGCAGGTTTTGAAGTAGTGGCCAAACCGTGTGATTACATCGTCATGTGTTTCACTGCGGCCCAAAAATATTTTTTCCCTTAAGGTAACATTTTGAAAGAAGCATCTGTAAAACAGTGGAAACATTTTTTGGATGCTCAACCTCCACGAAATGACTGGTTTCATCATAATTTGAGCCATTCGGTCCAGTAACATTTGGAAAGTCTAGAAGAGCTGCATGTTTAAATTAACACGTGCTCTATGGGCCGCACAACACGGAAGATCGCGGGAAACACGGGAAGTCGAGCTTTTCTGGCTTCAAAAAGCCACTGAGCAGCTTTCACAGGAATGAATGGGGCTCCGCCTCCAAGGCTGTGTCCAGATATAATAAAACTAACAAAGCCGCTAACCATAAGTTGAAGGAGTGTGCACCGCTTAGAGGAGATATGTTACCATTGGTAGAGAGGGAGGGATTGAAAGAGTTAGTTCGTAAACGTTACTTCGAGCCCGAGTACGTTAAGACATCAAGAGCTGGTGTGACTAAACACATGGAAAAGCACTTTGAGAAGAAGGGCAGTGAGACAAAAGTCAGGCTAGCCATGGCAGACAATCTAACATTATCTCTTACAAGCGACGGCTGGACAGCTCTCACAAACGAAAGTTAACTTCACAACTACCTGTAACTTCATCAGTCACAGTCCAGTGTGCTCCTTTGTCTCAACAAAATGAAGTGTGGAAATAAGTCCGGTTTGTGAGACTAGTGTGCTCCTCACTCAGGGATGCTCCATCCGGTAAGTGTCAGACAGACACAACGGATTAAATAAAAAGTAAGTGCTTCTTGTATTTCATGTTGATCTGTGTTTTTTTTTCTCTCAAATAATTAACTGGTTAATTACAGGTTAATGGGTGTCGAAAAACAGACATTCCTATAAGTAAGCTCAGACATGCCTGTAGTGTGGCGCACGTACTGACTGGGGAAGAGGATGACATTGACTGTTTGATGGATGGTCCAGTAGAGCCACAGTATCCTGTTGACACTTGCCCTCTTTTGGCTGTAGAAGGAAAAACTTACAGCTACAAAGTTTGGCCAAGTTAACGATCCATCCTTGAGCTTGAATTTTGAAGCAATTAACGATATAACTTGTCCAGGACATGTAAACGTTTTGGTTGCTCTATCATACTGTCCTGTTGTTCCACTGAAACGTGGGAAAAATATGCATCAGCCAAAGTCACGCCCCTTCCGATGGACCACATGGGACCTTATTTCAGGAAAAACTTTGTATGGTAGTGAATGGAGAGTTGGTCAGTTCTGTGAGCTGCTAATATACAGGACCAGCTGTACAAGGTTTAAGTTACAGGTTTAGGTGAAACTAACGCGACTCGCACTTGGCCATCCGTACAGTGCCTAAGCATGTCTGACCCCAAAATCCAGTTTGTTTGAGTAGTGTGAGCGATCTGAACCGTGCACCAAGCACAGGTGCGCAACGTGGACATCAAGTATAATGATGCGTATTACGCCGCCTTGCATAATAAAGAGATCCAGGAACGTGACAGGGCCCTCTATGACCAAAACGACACAAAATAAGCCACAAAACAGTCAGTAAAGTTGGTCATGTTCTCTCTGTTGTTCTCCATTGTGACACGACTGCGCTACGACGTGATGACGTATGTACAAGAGGTAACCGTGCTCAAGCCCGGTTGCAGCCGGAGCAATGTGAGTGCAGGCCAGCAGGGGACTGGGGAGGAGGGACAACCGTGCGGTACGGTACGGAGCAAGTGTGAGTGCGCCCTTATATTTCTTTAGTTTTATGACAAACTGCAACTTTCTCCAGAAATTATCTTTAAAATTAACAAACGTGTGATTCATGGCACAATTCAAACGGGATCGAACTTTATTCGTATACGTTTTTCCAAAATAAGGTCCCATGAGGGAATCTGGAAGGGGCGTGACTTTGGCTCTCTGTACCTGATCTGTTTTTTACTAACTTGTTCAACTAGAAAAAGTGTAATGGCAGCTCTGAAAATGGCATAACAGTTACTATTTAGTCAAAGTTTTGTTTCTAAGATGTGTTGTGTGTGAGTTCTGAGGTCCAGGGCCAGGTAGGAATATTGCTTGTCTAATTGTTTCAGCACTAGCGTGATTTTAACGGTAGCATTTGCAAGTACAACCTACAAAACAGCAGATCAAACTGTCTGGCATTTTTAAAAATAAATCTACAAACATGAAGCTGCTGATTATGCAGAGGCTTATAAGTCTAACTGAAAGAGTTTAGAGAGAGAAAACACTTCGACAGAAAGGTGACTAGACTGAAACTATGATGCATAAAAATGACTAAAATGTGCCTAGAAATAATAATAAAAAGTATTTTCATCTCAAATTTTAAATACCTGCCAAGATTTCACTGCATTAGCAAAGAAAGCATGACTTTTTTTATGCAACTCCAGTGCCATGAGTATGTGTTTGGCCCTCTAGCTGTATGTTATCACAGCCACAGTAAAACACATTATTTAAAACCTGAAATATTTCTGAGGGTAAAGTCATGGCTGAACGTGACACCAGTGACCGTAACGTACAGCTCACTCCTAATGGAGAGTGTAACTATTATTGAGAGTGAATTTCTTGGGGTTTTGTGAACTTATGTTAAACAATAAAATAACAGGTAAATGCTTAAAAGGATTTTCTTTATATGGTGAGCTAAATGTCAAAATCCCTCTGGACTGATTGCAGTAGATTCAGATCACATGTTGTGCAGCGTGTGGAGACTGACTCCTTTATTAATGATTGAGAGCAGCTTGGCTTGTTCTCCTCACAGCCAGTCAGGGAGTGATGACGCCCCTTTTGTGAAGGGTTAAAAGAGGTGGTCATTCTGATCCTCCACTGACTCACTGCAGACCTCAGCTTAACAAATTGTCAGTCAGAAACTCTGTTTCTGTTTTGGCCCTGTTGAGATTCCCTTGCTGTCTTTTTGTTCTTGCCTTATATAGCCTCATGTTTCTTTTGTTTATCTCCATTGAACCCCCTTAATACCCAAGCTCCTTTTATACACATTTTGTTTGTTTCCATGTCATTGGGGAAACTATACAGGGAGGTTATTACTGAAGCAGCATTTGTGTGGTTTGGGATTCCCAATAAGAGTTTAAGATTTGTTTGGATTTGGTTCTCAAGCTTCTTCCCACTGGTACCACCACAACTGTAGTGATGTTTGGTTTGCTGGTGAAATAAACCCCACACATCCAAACATCCTCCGTACAAGACCTTTTTATTCAACATTTGTATTGTTTGCGCACATGTAAATAACAATTAAAAAGTTGGTAAGATGACAAGAGGCAGGGGAGATGGTCCTGTCCTGTCAGAGGACGATGGGCCACAACATGATGGAAAGAGTGATGAATATGAAGACATCGGATCGTCCAGGGTTGTTTTTTCCTGTCCACAATTGCTTTTTCCGAGCATGTTTAAGATTGTTGGGTTTTGTAATTTAGTAAATCTGTTCACTACTTTACTGCTTTCTCTATTGTCACTCATTTCATGTTCTTCATGTCTTCTTTTGCTCATTGTCAGAAAGTGGTCACACAATTAAACAGGAAAATATTTCAACTCCTGATATGCGTGATAAATTAAACAATAACTGGAAATTGTAACTATTACAGCCTCTCTAAACACAAAAGGCTCACCACAGAGACCAAATTATATAAAAAGGACACCAGAGGCCAAATTTCAAGTGAAAAATGTGCTTTTTTTTTTTTTAGTGAACACTGCTAAAAAGCCTTTGAGTGATCAAAGGCTTTGCCAAACACGGCCTGACCCGGGAATGCCACTGGATGCATGTGCGTTGCGGAACGGCTCCGGTGTGGTTTTGCTCCGTCATGCGGAAACCCCCACCGGCTCAGTTTTGATTGCAGCGATAATTAAAGACTCATACACCATCGCATTTATACGTATGTGTTTTATAAAACACAAGAAGAGGTGTTCCCAACCGAAGGATTAGAAGAAGTGCTTGGATTTGTCTCTTTTTTGAGATTTTTGGCATCAACACGGAGTGGTTTATTAGGAAAATTTACCGGATGTTATGTAGTAGTTTCTGTGTGCAACGTCCTGTCTGCTCTGTGCTGAATTGCTGTGCCGTACTCCGGCATCCGGCAGAAATAGAAGCCTTGCGTATCTGCTACGGAAAGGTCAGGACTGCCTGAGCTGCAACGGAGTAGATCCGTAGATATGGAGACTAGAGTGAAACATATCAGTTCTGCTGCCTAGGCAGAGCGGAGACGGACCAAACGTGGTTCTGGTGGAATTTACTGGAGACAGACGGCTGCCAATTTCATGGCTCCTGGCAACCCAGGGCCGAGTCCGCTAACAGGACCATTAACGTCATCTCCATGGCTAAATGAGCAAGTGGTTACTGTCTTAACAGCAGCTAAAATCCTTAAACAACTTTGGTACCGGACTCCCCGTCGTCAAACTGGCTGCAGTAAGTCTTGGAGTTTGTGTTCGGTCCCAATACCGCTACAGTTAGCTGCTGTTAGAGGTTACCCGAACAAGAAGTTACGTCATCTGTTCATCAGGAAATTACGTAAATCTGAGAGTTCAGGCGGGAGGACATTTATAGGGAAAACCAGATAACATTGTCAGCTGACATGTAGTAGAGTGGAAGTATAAAAGTGCCACAAAACAGAAATGCACAAGTAAAATTCAAGTACACTCAAAATTCTAATTCAATACAGTACTTAAGTAAATATACTTAGTTACTTTCCACCACTGCCAGAAACAGCTCAGACAATGTACAGTGCTGATGAGTGTGAGGACAATGGTTTATGTCTCACTTCCTCATCTCTGCAACCCATCTGTCCCTTTCAGCCTCAAAGAACTCGGACTGTTGAAACTCCCCCCAGGTCATCTCCTTGACCATGCCCTGCTCCTTGTACAGAGAAAAAACTCTGGAGGGACAGTAGATAAACTTCCCTGGTACGTCGAGGAAAGAGGTGTGAATGTGAGGGCTGTCAAGACCCCGCTTTAGTGGCTTTTCCACTCTGCACCCCTCTTTTTCGCAGTCTCCAGCTCCCATTCAAAAAATGGAGAGGCAGCAAAATCCTCAAAAGACGTCCTTTGGTTTGTGAGGCCTTCATGTGCATAGGTCTTAAAGACCTTCTTGGAGCAGTAAAAGTACTTAACTGTTGGTATTTTGAGAAAAAAAAAATGAACTGAAGAGCCATCACCAACATAGCGGGACTTTGGCTGACCGCAGGCTAAACGCTGTTGCTGTTGTTGTTTTCCCAGGATCTCTGTCACAATCTTCTCCACTGTGGCACGGTTCAGTGACGCCTCCTGGGAGGGAGCAATGGGAGGAGGGTTGAGTGTTGCAGGAGGCAGGGTTGTGACAGGCACACTTAGTTTGGCTGCCTGTGGTCAACCTCTGCCAAAGCTGCTGTGTCTCCACAACCTTTTCTGGGCTGGTATTGAGGGAGGAACTGGTGTTTTTCAGTTTGGCCAGATGCTTCACATATCTGGAGATATGTTGGCAAGTGGTGGGATGAAAGAGGCTGTTAGGGTCAGTGCAAGCCCTGTGTACCATGGCAGCATAATCTGCATCCACCCGCTTCAAAAGACGTTTAGCTCCATGGTGCATAATCAAAAGTCGGTCAATGGCAGCTCTCATGGGTGCTGTCCACCGGCTGTGGTCCAGGACTTGAGCAAGGCCTCCTGTCTTAATGGGTCCAGTGCGGATGGCCCACGGAGAGGGGGATACAGGCAGAGGTGCTACCCCTGAAGACCTAAAAAAAAAAAAACTCAAGCATATGCTGATGACAAATTTCAGGAGACTCATATTATGATACTTGCCTGCTGATTGCTTGCCTGGGTGTGTGCGGTCAAAAGACAATACCGATCTCCCCTTCTCACCTTGATTCCCACCTGTCTCCAATTACTCAAACATTTAGAGGATTTGGTCACTCCCACCTGGCTACCACCAGGTCAAAACTCATTATGTATCCCGTCTGGCAGACCGGACACATACGGATACCACCGGATGAAGACATCCGTGCTTCTAGAAAGTTGTCGTGCTGCATGTAGCGTGTTTGCTGAAGAAAAAATGGGAACTGATTGCCCGGTCTCACCCCAATTTATACACAAGGTGAGACCGGAGGTGGGGCCCACACAGTAGGTGGGCGTGGACTAAAGTTTTTTCAGTGCTGCTTGTGCGCGCGAGGAATAAACCCACTAGCGATTTGCCTTAAAGGGCGAAGCCTATACGATATAGAACAAAATAATCAAGTAAATACTCTTACACCCATCAAGGTAATTAAACAATAATATCATAATAGTATAATAGAAATCAGAATAAAGTAATGGCTGTGTAACAACAGTGATCATTACAACCAAGTTTTGCAGTTGCAACAAAGATTGTGTGGCATGTGATGAGTTAAATAAAAGGAAATAAAACATTTAAAGTTCAGTGTGTTGAATTTCTCACGTTTTAATAGGTTTTACATTTACTTGTTCAGTAATTGTTTATTGACAATATATTAATATTACCATCATGATATTAATTGCAATCTCGGTGTCCATGCCTGTGTTAACTGGCTCCACATACTCCAGTCCAAATCTCTCCCCTGTGTCCCTGTTTGAAATCTGCAGAGCTGTGTATTTGGCCTTTCCGGTCACCTTTTTAAAGAGCATTTGTTAAGTTCAGAGATTAACAGAGGGTCAAACACAGCTGGCAACTCCACTTCAGGCTGCTTCAAGTCCACCAGTCTTTGGAAGTTCCAGCGGACCACTCCAGTCATGGCCTGGGCCTGGAAAAGCTCGTAGGACACCTGGTTGCCTGTCACCCATTGGGCTTGGTGAAAATGGAAGCCTGCCTGCTGAGAGGTGCCTCTCACAGGGATCCAGGTAAGTACAGCTGCGCCCTTGGTGTAGTTGAGCTGCAAGGTGCCACCATACCTGTAGAGGATTCCTTCCCCCACCTCAGGGTCGCTCAGGCAGCCTCTCAAGATGTGGATGCACTGAATCCTCCACACCTTCAACATGGACGCCTTGCAGAGGAGTACATCATTGGTGTCCTTTGCCAGGTAGAAGTGATGTAGGACATCATCTCTCTGCAGCAGTTCTGGGACCATTGTCCTACAGTGCTGCTTGGTGGGATTAGCAGGAGGGATCCCACAGAAGGTGTATGCATCCTTGAACTACTGTAGATCACTCTGGTCCACAATAACAAATGCTGCGGAGGAACAGGCAGAAAGAGCTGAACAGAGGATGGTGTTCCAAGACACACTCCCTGGTAAAGTGCCGCATGCAATGAAACAGGTCTAACTTGACGGTTATGTGCTTATTAAACTTGCTCCTTGAGGCACAGGTGTTTTCCAGGTTACAATTACGGTTAACAAGGTGAGGACCCAAATGCAGACAACACACGGGAGGTAGGATTGGGTAACAGCAAATGGGTTGCCATTTTACTACAGCCTGTGATTCTCCCTACTGACGTAGTACTCTGTACACCTGTGAGTGACAATTAACCAATGTCCTTCCCTAACTGCACAACAGGTAACTGGTGTGTGTACTTTGGATGGCAGTGTGTTGACTTGTGTTGGATGTTGAGATTTGTGAAATACATGTCTTTGGACCTTGCAGAAGAGCACAATGAGAACACTGACTCCACACTGACAGGACTGACCCAAGCTAGGATTTAAACCCAGAATCTAGCACATCATGAACCATGATCGACAGACGATACAGATGTTTTGTATCACAAGTTGATCTGGGCGTCTCACGCTTTGCCACAAGACTGTTCCACCCATCAGCTGTATGTGAGTACAGACAATCATGACAAAGATATAAGGCCGACAACAAGCACTTTTGGACGATTTATTGACAGTTGCGATAAATGTTTCTTTAAAGCCAGAACGTTGACATTTTGAAAATAGTTTTGTGGCATGCCTGTGATTTGCTGAAGTGACTGAGCATCCTCCAAGAGTGGCAATTCCATCATTTTTGCCAGGGGTTGTATGCGTGTAGGTTAACAATAAATACCCTAATTAAGCTAATAATACTTGAACCACAATCACATTTAACATGTACTATCTAACCTGACCAAACAGCAGAGCTTTACATAGAATAAGTTGAACGTAAAATGTACTTAGTATTGGTTGAAATGACGGTCAACGTGTCACAAAACTTGAACCTCAACATACCTTTTTTGTTTTAAGCTAGGTCCAGACTCCGCAGTGCTGTGTGCTCACAGCCTGTGGATAGGTTGGCAATATTGTTCAGTTGATAACAAGTGTTTTGAATTGCGTCCATATCACAAGTTTACAGTTTTGTCTTCCAAAGATTAAAACCGGAAAAAAACATGTTTCCGCCCGGTCTCGAACCGGGGACCTTTCGCGTGTTAGGCGAACGTGATAACCACTACACTACGGAAACTGGTGCCAAAAGTAGAAAACATCAGTAGAGATAAAATCAACCAAGGAGACCATTAAAAGTAAATATTGTTCACTGTGATTGTCAGGTTATGTGTCCACAATGGCTACAACCTTGGAAGAGACAATAAATAGTCTGATTAAAGACTTGTAGTTTTTTTTTTTTACAAAAACAAGTGGAAGCTGCAACTAGACTTCTTCTGGCTAAGAAGTTAGAAACAGTGACTGCTTTAAAGAATAATTATGACTTGTTTTAATGTGAGTGGGACCTCCAGGGCCATAATGTTACCTTCTGCACCAACACTGTTCTGTTTGTGCGAGTGTCCTTGTTATTAATGGCCATTTGCTTCCATCTAGTGGCTACATCAGATTCACCAGGAACACACAGGACTATATAGTGCACAAGATGAGATAGGACTTTATTAACCCCGAAGGAAATTTCTGTGTCAGAAATTACATTTACAAAAATTTACAGTGCTATGGAAAAACCAGTAACAACCACTGGGATGCACGGGTCAGGGTCACACACTGGGTCCAGTTTAAGACAAGAGTATGATACAAATTATAATGTGTTGAAGGAGTAATTGTAGAAACCAGGGCTTAATATAGTAACAACAGAAGTAAGACAAGTGAAGATAAACTAAGAATGAAGTAAAATAGAAAAAAGTTGACAATGCCTTTTAAAGTGAAATTGGCAGTGATATTGACAGGTAGTGAAAATGATATTGCACCTGATAATCAACGTAATAATGCACATGATATTAAGTGCTATATTGATGATGATGATGATATAATGTTGTAGTATTTTACTACTGCTGTAATCTTATTTTGAGTTGTGTAAATGACTGTTTGTTTTGTTTTTTGTTGTTTATATTGTTTTCTTTGACCTATTTCTGGAGAATAGCTTACAATGATAAGAATGTAGGTTAGGCATGCTGTAAGCACTTTACTTCTTCCCAAGCATGCACAGTAACTACAAAATAGACTGCTGACTTTGTTTGTACTGTTTATGTGTATTGTGTTATATCTGATGATCTACTACTACTATCTTTACTACAGCTCAGGTTACACACAACATTCAGAATCACACTGGTTCAAAGATCGTCTATAAGTGCTAACATATCTGTGGTTGTGCTGGCACGTGGAAAATCCACGGAGAGTGAGACGTCTTTATTTTTATCCTTTTTTCCCCTCTGTCTGCCTGTCACTTGCGCATGCGCATCGGGACGCCGCTGATGGTGATAGAAATTATGGCCGTCGCGATGCAGACAGAGGATTTTCCTTACTTACCTTCAGGGCCGGCGGAGGGTATGGCCTTTTACCAATTTAACGCTTATTTTAAATGAGCTCCGCGTCGGTGCACTCAGTCGCAGCGTTGGCTCATTGAGCTTGAAATGCCGCTAGCTTTCTGTAAGCTAACATTAGCCGGCATTGCAGAGTGAGCGGAGAGGGGTTGCTAAAGTATGCTAAGCTAAGCTAGCTGTAGCCGTTTCGCCTCCAAGGTCGATGAGAGCATGTCTGCATCCGATGTTGCTTCATGATGATTGTGAATCGATCCCTCTGGCTGCGGTCCAGTGGAGACTGAGGGAAGCACCTCCATGTTTGGGTTAGCAGACAGGCATGTTTGAGGCCATATGCGGGCTTGCACGTAGCTAACGTTATAATCCCATTCTGGCTCGAGTAGTCAGCGTTAGTAACACATGCAAGACACAAGACACATGTCACCTGTGAACTGCTCAAGGGACAGTGTTTTAGCCAAAGTTAGCATGCATTTTCTGTTAGTGTTTTAATATTAAATGCATCTAAAGTCTGTTTGATATTTGCTCTGTCTGTCATTAGTGCTGTCAGTCTTGACTGAATGGTCCATCGTTGCCAAATGGTTGTACTGCAACACCCCCTGTTTGCACACTTAAGTTCATTTCAGCCCATTTGTGTGACTTCCACTTAGCACTGCAGATGTGATGTCAAACAAACTGCAAAAACAACAAGAAATGTAGTCTCAGCAGCCAACAACGTGACACAATATTATGCAGTTTTCCTTCCCTGATCATAAAGGGGCACTTTGTAGTTTTGGAAAAGAAATTCAAAGTCAGAATTTTGATATTTACAATATTAATGAGGTAATAAAACAAACACAGAACTATTTATTTATTCCATAACTGAATATACAAGCTGTTTGCTGAGGAAAATGAGGTCCCCAGAACACTGTTTGGCAGGGTCCGCCACATGTAAACAAAGTAAAACAGTATGAAATTGTGTTGTTCTTTAAGGTCTGTTTGTTTGTTCAGTCATGAAAACAGAGTTTGTTTATTTAGGCAAAATAATCAGCCTATGAAGATCTTTCTCCTGATTAAAATGTCTTCCTCAAAACCACATAGTGCACCTGTGAGGTCATATTACAGCTAATTGTTATCACTGTTAGTTAGGTAGTGGGGTCTACTATTCATTCCACATACTAATTGTTTATCATCCATGCATTGCCTGTAAGAATAAACATATCTAATGAAAGAGTCATCCCCAGATTGTTGTTAGATTATCGATAGAATGAGAATCAGTCAACGGTGTCATTAAATGGTTGATGTAAACAGATCTACAGGCTGTTTACTGTCCATAACACAGAAGTATGTCAGATAATAACTTAAATAATGCTCTGTCTCGCACACTAGGTGCCAAATCCAACATGAGCACTGGTTCTCTCTCTGTTAAGGTCCTGTCAGGATTGAATAAAGCTGTGAGGAATATTAATGCAACTAACACTTACGTCTGAAAGCCTTAAAACTTTATCTGACAGATGAAAGTGATGTTACGCCTTCCATCTCTCAAAAGGGCTCATTTAAATAACTCTCATCCAAACCAGCCAAGTAAAAGACACCATAACATCCCCTGACTTGATACTTGTCTTAATCATATCTGCCTACTGCTTCACAAGTTATTTTCGTCACACGTCTGACACATGAAGTTAACTTCATTTTCTAGATATTTTGAGCTCAGAACAATGACCCTGATTCACAGTTCAGTCTGAAACATGCCTCTGCGTCTGCGAGTGTGTTGCGTTGCTGCTTGTCAGCATGCTCAGATGTATTGCTAACGTGTGCAAAGGGGATTGTCTTACATTCACAGGCAGGAACATAATGTGAAAGGGAGCTGTGTAAAATTTAAAAGAGGCCTTGTGTCTAAAAATCAATCTATACAGAGGATCTGAGTGCCATTCGAGTTGGACACTGCTGAGCTGTCTTATTCCCGTAATAAATGAATCTTCAGCAGTGCCGTTGTTTGAACTTTTGCCACAGATGTTTGTGTTATAATTACATTTTCCCAGAAGATGTAACCTGATTTTAAATTCTCTTGTTTCTCTCTCTGCAGTAAATAAGATGATAAAGGAGCACGGCGACCTGTTTTCTGACTCCCAGTGTAAAGTCTGCAGTGCCGTCCTCATTTCAGAGTCTCAGAAGTTGACTCATTATCAGGTCAGTGAGCCCACAGTCTGCTGCTGCTGCTGTTTAAGTGTCAGGGGACTTAACCAATTTTAGACACCACTACTATGCTCATTGATACATGGAGAAAGCGGCACGATTATTAGCCAGAAGGTTTGACTATTTAATGCAGATTACATCACATTGATGGGTTTGTTATTACTATGAGAGCATGTCCACATTAAGCTTGTGAGGTAGGTAGAGTTGCAATAAAATGATTAAATGAAAACAATGTCCTCGTGCTTTGTGGCTATGTTTAATAACGGAGACAGAACAGAGGTTACACCAGCTGAGGCTCACTTTGGCTGTGATGCACGTTTATGTTTTTTGCTGACTGAATAGTGGACAACGAGACAGAGATCACAAATACAACCTGGAAACTTTTAAAATGACCTTACTTAGTTTGAGTAGTAGCTGGTTGTGAGTTTCAATGCTGGTATTAGGACCGCACAGTATATCTTTTCAGTATCAACATCGCACTGTGGGCATGCACAATAGTCCTTTCACAGGAAGTGCGATGTCAAGTTAGGCCATTGGACACTTTATAATATGCGTTACGACAAAGTAAAGACCTTTTACAGCCAGCGGCTAGTCTAAAATCAAGGTCTCTGTGATGGGCCATGTTTTGGGCATTGTCAAGGCTCAAAACCTGACACCCAGAGAAAGGTACGGTCTCATGTTGAAGTGGAGAGTCTGCAGATTATGTGAAACTGTGCAGACAGAACAAAGGTTCGTTGTCTTTCTCTTGCCGAAGGCGTTCAAGTGGAACACACTGGTTATCAAAATGCAGAAGCTGTTTTTTCCCTCACAAAAATAAGTTGGTGGAAATAAGTTGAATGCAGTGGACTGTGGTACTGATGGTTGTTGTCCGCTTTGTGATAAAGATTTGTGTTTGTGTTTGCAGAGCAAGAAACATGCCAACAAAGTGCGGCGTTATCTCTCCATGCAGAATGAGAAGGAGCCAGCGCTGAAAAAGTTGAAGTCGTCATCAGGTGACAGTGTGAGTAAAAAGTTCTCGGTTTTACTAGTTAATGTCCAAACAACTGAAATCATTTTGATGTTGAGCAAACTGAGCTGCTTCTCGCACCACATGACCCGTCACTCACAGGACCTCCTGCCATCACTGCCCGCTTCTGCACTCCATTTATACAAAGACCACGTTTTTAAAAAAAATCAAGTCTGAACCAAATTAAACTAACACTTGATTATTTCAGATGCAACTCACACACCCTATTCTGAAATACATTGTGGCTGTCGTCAAAATGGGATTTCACCACCCATTAGTTTCTGGGAGGAAAGGGCCGAGACGTCCGATCAGATTCAACTCTGGCTTGTAAAATTTCATGTTATATAAGCTGCAGAGAAGGAGCAGCATCGCTCAGCTGCAGCACGTGTAAAGGCAGTAACTGACAACAGTATTAGATTTTGAATTTCTATATCCAAGATGATCTTGAGCTCAGAGCCCAATTCAGTTTTTTTTTGTCTGAAGGTTTGTGTTTTTATTGGGTAGTTTAATTCTACAGATTCTGACCCACTTCATTAAAAAATTATATATTTAAAGGAAAACAGAGAGAGACAGAGACTGAGTGGTGTATATTCAATCTAGTACAGGTGGAAAAGGGAAACTAACTGGTTGCTCTACTTAACAATGTAGGCAAACATTGCTCCTGGAAAACGGGAGAAAAGGACGATTAGAGAAACAATCTAGGAACTCAAGATGTCAGCAAAAACGTTGTGGTCCCAAATGCAAATTGAGCGACTGCGTCTTGTTCTCTGGAGTTCGGTTTCCCTACCAGCATTGGACTTTTAGTTTCAGAGAACAGATGGTAGTGATGACAGACAGCTCATCTTTTTTTAACAGGACAAATGATGCCTCTTGTAGCCATAAATGATTCATGTTGCTGTGCGTCTTTGTCAGCAGGACTGTAACAACGGAGTCAGCGACAGGTCGAAGGTATGCCATGTATGTAACATGAACTTCTCCTCTCCTGTGGTGGCCGAGTCTCACTACAAGGGCAAAGTTCACGCCAAGAACCTGAGGATGAAAATCGGTCCCCAGGCACCAGGTATGCATCGTTTATGATTTTACTAAACCTCCAGCTAGTTACCTTCATTTTTCTTTTTCTAATTTCATGTATTGCTTTTATTTTGTAGCAACGTTATTTAAATGTCTTTTGTGTGTGTGTCGGTGTAATAACATTTCCATCATTGCTGTAATTGTATCTCCGCTTCGACAGTAGCCTCCCAAACACCACCAACACCACCAACAGCAGCAGCTCAGCCGAAGAAGAAACCCGTTGATGAATCGAGCAGCGTGCCGGCGACGGGTGGTAGCAACAGTAACAACAATAACAACCCCGACCGCTTCTGCTCCATCTGCCAGGCCTCCTTCAACAACCCTCTGATGGCCCAGCAGCACTACGTGGGCAAGAAGCATAGAAAACAGATGACCAAGATGAAACTGATGGAGACGTACGGCCCCTCCACGGCACCAGGTCAGACCGCAGAATCAAAGACCTTCTGAAGAAGATCAATAAAAATTCAGCAATAACTCTCAGTCTGCTTCTTTTCTATGTGCCTCCAGCTTCCACGCTAAAGGGCTACCCATGCACCATCTGCAGCATCGAACTAAACTCTGTGGAGCAGTACCAGTCTCATATCAGTGGCGCCAAACATAAGAACCAGTAAGTACACACATCTGTTTTTTTTAAAGTGAAAGAACGTTGTTGGCTTGATAATAGACATTTTGTTTAATTAATCTACTTCTGTATTAAAGGGGGTTATTTTGTTGGTACACACACCAGGTTTCTCAATACTAGACTGAACATCTCATGGCACGAGCACAAGATTTACTGAGACATTAAACCTTTATCTGCCATTGTTGCTCAGTGTAGAGTAAGCTTTGCTGGCTACTGTTGTGCTGAGGAGAAACATTATCCTGGCTGTGTTACTCTATCCTGAGCTGTATCAGACAGAAACTCTCGTAACGGAGACAGAAAAGTCCATTTGTGGGCGCAGATTGTCGGTGAATGTTGCCAGCGAGTGTTGTGCTTTTATCACCCTGCGCGTTGTAAGCTTGTTACTAGCTGTGTGGTCAGCCCTCTGCCACTATAGTGTTAGCAGCTGTCAGTCAAAACCAAAGTGCTTGTACGCTGCTTGCAGCCAACAGGGAAAAAAATGAAATGAAGAATACAGGAGGAGACTGAGAGATCCACAGCATCTTATATGAATGATGATGCCATTTTCTGGAGAACTGATTGGTCAGAAGGTGGCGATTTTATATGTTGATTTATTATCTCAACCACAAGCTGCTCCAGAGCTTCGTAACTCTGAAAACCCAGCTTGGTAGTACGGGGCTCAGGTCATACTGGATGTCCTAATAGAGGATAAAATCCACGCAACTACATCGACGTTAGTGGCAGAGACACACAACGTGAAGTTGAAGACCTACCAAAGTTAATGTCTCCTGACGCGGTGCTGTGAATCGCATCACATCTACGAGTGGAAACCCAACATTCATATCTTATAATAATCTTAAATGTATCTTTTTTCTCCAGAGTGAAGAAATCCGGCCTAAACACTACAGAGAGCCAAGAAACAGCAGAACAATCATACGGGGGCGACAACCAGTACACTCCTGCAGATGACCAGTATGCCTCCGTGGACGACCAGTTTGGCACCGCAGATGACCAGTACGGGCCCGCAGATGACCAGTACGGACCCGCGGATGATCAGTACCCAGCTGGAGATAACCAGTATGCTCCTGAGGACACACAGTACACAGAGGAGGACCAGTTTACTTGAGGCTGGGCTGGGATGGACTGCAGAGGCTTCAGTCAGGACTTGGAATGACACAACAACCAGCCCCTTTAACACATTAACATCAGACTTCATGGACCTTCAGCTCCTGTCAGAGTCTCCTCTCAGTAGGTTTTCCCCCCTAATCCACAAGCTTGGACCCTGGAATACCCCCAGTATGATATTTTATCATTTTCCCAGCTGAAAAGATGAAAGAATGTGTGTTTTCTTTGTTTTGTTGTTTTCTCCTGGGATGAACAAGCTTCAGCTGTCATTTGTAACGAATGTCTTCGAGGGTTCGACTTCTGTTGGCTTCTGCTTCTGTTACAAACGTGAACTGACTGACTGAAAACCGTTCTCTGTATCATTGTACATTAGGGCTGGCTAGCATGTGAAATTTGTCGACACTGGTGCTGATATGATCAGTGCTTTACTTCAGGAATATGAGCGTGTTTTTATACGAAACCCTTCATGTAACAAAAGAAGCCGGTTACATGTTAAAAAGGAGCAATTCAAGACCTTTGCCTGAATGAAATGCTGTCTATCAGGCAAAATTATGACTTAAATCTTTATCACTGTAAAATAAAACTACAAATACAGCCAGATGTTTTACGCCAGCTCTCGATACGCTGAGCGGGGTTTCCACTAGTCCTGGAAAACTTAAATACACCTGACAGATGGGAGAAAGTCCTATAACGACCGCTAATGCTGTACGTTACCAACCTAAAGCGTCACAATTAGACGGCCTGGGAACGACATCAACATTATTTCTTTCCAGAACTACTTATTTATCAGCAGATTTTCCCAGTAAAAAAAAAAAGAAAAGGTAATTATCAGACAATGGAAAATCTGCTTTGTGCTGCTCCGTCCACACCAAGAACTATAAGTGTCACGTTTTAAAAATCGTTTGATAAACGATAGAAACCCTGACAGCCAATCAGAACACACCCGAAATTACAGGGCCATCAATCTGCTTAATTTTGTGTACAATTTCCAACAAAATTATGTTGTAGTGTTGGAGTGTTTATAATGGTTTCTAACTGTAGAGGACCTCTTTTATGTAAGATAATTAAAGACACTTTTTAGATGGTCCACTCTCGTAACCCAGTCTTGGATATTTATGTAACTTATCAAACGCCTATATTATGTATATTAGGCTGGAGCTGATGGGGTCTATGACATTTGTTTTGATGTCCTTTACAACTCTTGTAAAGACTTCTGGATTCTCCTAACTCCAAAAAACTATGGGTTTTATTTTTTGTGTCTCTGTGCAGCAGTGACGGGTCCTCAATGTCCATTTTGTTCTAAGCTGGCGACGCAGCTGGAGTACGTTCTCAGCACCACTGTTGACAAAATGTAATCGTCCATCAGTGTAGATGCTCAGTGTTATTTTTATATTATTTTAAGTTTTTTTTAATAAGTTTTTAAGTTATTGTTATAGTTCTTGGTGTGGACAAACCTTGAATGACGTGATCTGATACCCATTTGATTATCATTTAAGTTAATATAGGTATCTCACACGTTGAAACAACAGCTGTAGACTACTATCACTGACATATCTTATTTTTGATCCAGTACTGACCCTGACTGAAAACTTTTGTTTATAAAGTTTAATTCTGATATAGATAAGCCCTGTCCACACGTACACGGGTATTTCTTAAAACAAAGCTTTTGTCTCTGGTTTAGTCTTTCATACGTATGTAAACGGCATTGTAGGGCACTGAAAACTGAACTGAACTGACTTTTGGAAAACTCCTCCCAGTGTGGAGATATCCAGAAACACCGTTTTCAGTGTTTACGTCCGGCCTTTATCCACGTTTGTTGCATCATTGGCAAATGTGTTATCATATTGGAGTATTTGAGTTTGTACGGTGATGGATTGTATGTTATATTGTTTGACATTATATTTATAAAGACACAAACCGACATTGATATTCGGCGATGAAAAAGCGAGACAAAAAACACTGCTTACAGTGTTTTTACTGACAAGATTGTGTTGTCTGTAGCCAAGCAACCGACCAGATATACGACCTGCTTCCTGTTAGAACAGTACGCCCGGGCCCGGCCCGGTGTACGTGAATGACCATGAGATATGTGTTTTCAGGTGTGTTGTATGGACAGAGATTATTTCTGAAATGGTGCCAAAACACTTGTGACAGAGATTTTTTTTTTTAAACCCTGTTTCCTAAAATACTTGCGTACGTGTGGACAAGGCCTAAATTGAATGTGACTCCTGTAAGTGATGTGATTTGATTAGTTAGATTTTGTATCAAGAAGACGTATCACTCTGTTAGACAGAAACATTCACTCTATTCACGGTTGTACAGCGGCGTTGCAGAGTGAATGCTCTTGCCTCACAAATGATCTTTGAGGACACCAGCTGCAGAGCGCACTTTAACTTCGACAGCGTACGTGTTTCATCCTGGCCGAGTTTAACGTTGATCAGTGACAGCTGATAAAATGTCTGTGAACAAGAAGCTCCCGCTGGCACGTTTTGGATGTATTTGTTAGCGTCAACGTAGCGAATCAGTCAGTCGGACGGTATTTAAATTGCTTTGCCCCTACTAACATCTAACCAATACTAACATCTTGTAGCAGAGCCACATGCAACCAACGAAAACTCAAAGCAAAGCTGCTTTTCCGGTCCATGTTTCTCGTTCTTTGGTCCACCTGATTATTATTTTTACATTGATTTCAGAGAGCCTGAATGAGACCCTCAAATATTACAAGAAGTACCAGTCTGTCAATGATGAGCATTTTGTAGAAGTTGATGTCATTTTATAAAACTAGTTTTCAGTTTCAGAAGTCTGGGCAGTGATGGAGAGATGAAAGGGATTATGATGAACAATACGAATACTGTCCTTGTATTTGAGATGCAGTGGTTTTATTACAGCTGTGAGTTAATGAAAGTATAAGCTTTTTTTTGTACTGTTGAGTTAAATGCCTGGTTTATTGAAGGTGAAAGACTTTTAAATACTTTCCCTCTGAGTTGTCCAAAATGGAGCTTTATATAGACTCTAGAAGAGACTCGTAGATGCTCTCTGAGCTCTGTAATTACTGTCAATACCAGAGATTACAATATTTAACGCAGCGATTTTCAACAGTGATGTCAGATTAGAAAGTGATGTCAATATTAGAATAATAATTTTTTAAAGTCCATTTGTCCTCGTACAAGACGATTGGTTGACTATTTTAGTATTGAATGTCTGCAACCTTCTGGCTAAAGAAAAGATTTTTTTTATGTAATTTATACAAAGAGGGCTCATACATTAAGTATCGTACATGGTGTATAAAAGACAAATGGCCTTTCTGTTTTCGCCCTCATTGTTTGTGTGCTAGGTGTTCTGTGATTAAGAGTTACTTTCGATATAAGTTGTGTATAACGGAGGGAAAAAAATGCAGCAAACGTGCGTTAAATAAAAGAAATGTTTTAAGAGAGTTTGTTTGTTCCTTTGCTTTTCCTTTAACACGAGTCTTCACCTGCTGCTTCGTGACCATAAACACGTCTTCCAGTGTGAAAAGGAAGGACTTGATTTAGATTTGATATGAGATCGGCCACAACGTTTAAAGTAGTAACAGGTGAAGTAAATAAAGTTGATCAGCTTGTTGCAATGCAATGCCTGCTGGGAAACCTTGAGTCCTGGTGCCGCTGCAAACCAAGTACATCTTCTCATGGCGACGACACTTCATGATGGCCGTGGTCCATCCAGTACAACACGCGCTTCCACGCCACAAAAACCGCTCAGAAATGTCCGATTCAGACCGATCTTCTACCCAGCAGAACATGTCATTGAAACAAAATGAGCAATGTTATTCACTTTACATGTTAATGCTTTCAATGTAACCCAACTGCCAGAATAAATGCTTCTGCAAACCATGAATATGTCGCCACTTTGTTTCCTTAGCTTCATTTTTCAATTTTATTTTGAGACAACTCTGCTTCTGCTCTGGTTAGATTCAGGAAAACGTCATGTTTTGACTTAGAATACCTTTTAAAAAAAGGTTTCTAGAAATTGTCCCGAGGTCTCTCTTAAAGATATTCAAAGCAAAACAACATCCTGGTCCCTTGTTGAAAATATCCAGTGGTTTCACACTGACATATCCATTTGGTCAGAAGCCCATGACGGGTACAAATGTGAACGCATCAGCCAACATTTTATTCTGCTGACTGGGCGTATAAAAATGACGACAATATGTTTGTGGTAGTTTAGAAACACTTTTCTACTTTTCAGACACTATTGTCCACGAGACAGCACTGACAACACTAACATGCTCCACTCAGAACACATGTTGATCAGTTCTTCTAAAAATGTGTTAAATAAAAAAGAAGGAAAATTCAGTGTCAGCTCATATCTGAGAGTTTCTTTTATCAGCAGAAGCCTTAAAAAGTTCATGAAGGTCCTGAAGTATCTACCCCTGAGCAGGGCTCTAAAGTCCCAGATCAAGCTGTTGAAGTTGATAAAAACAGTCATTTTGCTAGATTTGACAACTCAAAGTGCTTTTATTGTTAAGTTCAAACCTTTGAAGAGCAACAGCAGCTCAGGAGGACTCGCTACAGAGCTCCAAACTGCCTCAGGAAGCAACGTCAGCACAAAACCTGTGTATCAGGAACTACAGGACCTGGGCCTCCAAGTGAAACACCATGATGTTCATCAGCCGGCTGACTTGAACATGTTGGGGAAGACTCGCTTGTTTCAACATGACAGAACTAAAGCCAGTCCTATAAACAAATGTTTAAGCAGTCTGGTTTGTAACTTGACACATTTGTTAAACCAAAGTTTTAACTCTGAGGACAAAACTAACTGAGCTTCCCTCGTCTCCCTCTGGTCTGATCCACTCAGACCACATGGTGGTGCACTTACTCTTTGCTAGTCCCTCATCAGCGCTGGGGTCTTTCAGGTCCCAGCTGAAAACGAAGACTTGTTCAGGGTTATGACCCTTGTGGCACTTTCCTCTCATGACCTGTCAACAATGAGCTCGGACCACAGACCAACCAAACAACTTTCTTTTTTTAATTTAACATCGTTTTTGATGTTACCTGAAACACCTGTGTGTCCTGTTAGGAACTTCTAGCCGTCTGTTTCTCTTAATTTCATCACACGCCATTTCTTTTTAATTATGCGTACCAACTTCAGGTATTCTGAGCCTGTAAAGCCTCGGTGTGTGGAGGTCAGACCAACACTTAAACAGTGTTTAATGTTTTTCCAGTATAGTTGTCAGTGTCGTGTGAGTGTTTATCCACAGCTAATACAAAGATGAATGCATAAAAAACACACGCAGACTGTTTCAAACCCGACACAGTGTCCAGTCAGAGGAATCCGCTGTGAGTTTCCTGGCTGAGGTTTCACTGCTGTCGACCCCCCGACAGCCTTAAATCTCTCAGAATTCATACTTTATTGAGTACATTTATAAAAACACACACTTGAACAAGGAAGAAAGTAACAGCTTGTTCCCTCTTCGCCCCCCGGTCAAGGACACAGTGGAGCCTAGTATGATAAAGCGTGCAACAAAGAGATTAATGTCTGTGGCTTAAATGTTTTTCATGTTTGGAAAACATTTGAGTCCGTTTTGGGGTAAAATACCAACCAGACTAAAGTCTTGCTCTGATTGGTCGGCTCACACACGCCTCACCCGGCGCCACTAACAACAACAGAGCAGCTGTGCTAAATCAATTGCTACGTGCCAGAGTAGCCGCTAGGCATAAATTATGCAAATGTTTGACAGTGTGATGTCACAAAGTCACGGAATTAAAGGCGGGACTACTGACGAGGCGTTTCGGGAGCAGTGTTTTCTGTGGGAGAGAGGAGCTTCTGTTGGTGTGGACTTTGGCCTTTTTAACTTTCCAAGATCTTTGACGTGCACAAAAACATTTATAAAAACATAACACAAGTACAAATGCATACAAGCATAATAGATCTCATTTAAAAATGTCGTTAGTCTGGGTCTGATGACTGGATATTCTAGCCGGAGTCCGGAGTTGTGGCAGTATCGGCAGATGAAGATGTTTTTTCAAAGTTTTCTTTTAACATCTTCATTGTTCCTCAACATAGAAACACATGATTGCAAATTTTAATGCAAACTGTGACATCAGAACGCTTTATTTTTGCAATTGTGGACAAAACAAGCGCTCCAACCTTCAGTGTTTTTAAGAAAAGCGACAGGACATCCACCACTGAGACCTGGATGGCTGAAATAACGTGTATCACTTTGTAGCTGCACGTCTTTCATCAACACCAGCATTAATGAAGTTTAGCTGTGTGTGTGTGTGTGTGTGTGTGTGTGTGTGTGTGGTGCCGTACAGTATCCGGAGCAACCTGCGTGACATCAGGACAGTCTGTGAGAGCAGCCAGACAAGACAATTTGTCTTGGTCCTCTGCAGGCTGAATGGGCTTCACCGTTATTGTAATTGAATTAAAAGAAGCGTGTCCGTTTTTAAAATGCACCCAATCTGGTTTTCATACTGAAACTCTCATTTTACAGTATCCACTAACCGATGGGCTCGAATAAATTGTCTTCTTTGTCAGTTGAATTTGCCTCCTCATATTGAAAAACGCTGTGGCTGCCAGAGTGTGTTTGTGATGCACTTACACTGTCATGGATCTCTACATTTTCTCATTGTGTGGATGTAAACAAATGCAGATTATGTTGTATCCAGATGTTCCTCTCTGCTGGGGGGGGAAGAGACACATTCGTTCAGCTGGTAAAGGCGCCAGTATGCTTCAGATGAAGTGCTTGTTGGATTGTTAAAATGTCTCCTGTTCTGTCATGAGAGGAGGCGTTGTGCAGCAGGATCATGTGCAACATAAGCATACAGTGTTGAAAGGGTGAAAGCAGGTCGTTGTGTATATCCTGTGACAGTTGGTACTATGTTTTTCCACAATTTCAACAAGCCGTAGCTTTGGTTATGTGCTGTTCTGGTCACCTGGTGAATATAAGTTCAGTATTCACTCTTTTAGCTCTATTTTTGGTCTCCACCAACTCCAAAAGCAAAATATCTGGCTGCTGCGAGCCTTAATGCTCCACTAGCCAAGCTGCCTGCTGAAATAGGTTACTCTTTACTTATTACTCCGTTAAACACTTACCACTTTATCACTTTTACACAGGTGACATCTCCTCCACGATATAACTTCACCAGCAACGAGATTCATTAGATCTTCTGCACTTCACGTTGGTGTCCTGCTCTGAAATCCAGTTTCTGTTTAATTCACCCATCGTGCTGCCGTATCAGATACTTATAATTCAACATAATTTTTCTGCTCCACAGTATAATACTGAGTTATGCGTTATTGCCCAACACTGGTCACAACCCCAGCAAATTGACTTGTTTCACAATCAGATTTTTATCCATTCGGTCCCACTTCTTTTTGAAATTGTGTAATTCCCATTCAAGTGACCACTCGACCAGCGTAAACCTGCAGTGTATAAGCTAAATTGGTCGCACAAAGTGGAAGTTAAGCAGAAGATGTTGGTAATTTTACCCCCGCCAAGTTAAAAAGTTGGAAGTTTTTGCCTTCCAGACAAACCGTAGGTATTTAAGCTGCTCAAACAGCAGCACTTTCCAGCAGGACACACAAAGCGAGTTGTTGACCCACAGCCTCAGTTGTTGCTTTAATCAAAAACGGTTTCAGCTTCCAGTCGCACAGTTAAACACGACTACAGTTCAATGGTATTTTATGTCGACGGGTCACGTGGAGGAAACACAGTACAGTATATGGCTTTGCTTTACTCTGGTGTCTCGTTCCATTTCCTGTACTGTTGAGCCCATGTGTTCAAGGATCAAAAGAAAAATCAATCCCACGAAGCCGCTGAAGGTTTTATGGCGTCTGATCTTCGCCTCATCTGTCTGCAGGAAAGCGTCTCTGATTCACATCTCGAATATAAAGAAAACATCAGTGTCCAGCTCTGCTTTATTTAATCGCGCAGAACAAAACACTCAGGAAGGAAGGTTATTATAAACCTTCAGATGCCTGATGTAAGTGGAGATATTTCAAACAGGTCCGTGTTTTTTTTTGTTGCAAAAACCAGACAGCAGCGAGCTGATCTGTGCGTCCGGCATCAGCGTGCGAGTATTTTAGAAAGACGAACAGTCAGAGAGATACAACTTTCATTCATTAACCAGTTTCAGTGTTGTGTATCCCATTACATCAAAACATTACGTAATTCGTTGCACCCCGCTGAATGTTTATACAACATCGTGTTTTCGTGACTGAACCATCAGCTGATGTTTGTCTGAATGACGAGATGAGGCATCGTGTTGCATATTTTGCATGTGCTCTGTTGTTTGCTGTTTGCTGGGAAGTGAGGGAAGAGGCTTGTTGTTGTTTTTTCAGTTGATTTAAATGTAAAATATTCCCTGAACTGATGCATATGAATGTTTTTTCGTGTTTGGTTTGATTTGGTCGCCTCCTGCATCCTGCTCTGTCTGCAACACTGAAGACTGAAGTTACTAGAAACAAAAAGGGAGAAGGGGAGAAATGTGGGAAAAGAAATCAGGAAAATAAAAGACAGAGGATTTGAAAGCAAAAGTGGACATGCAGAGAGAGAGAGGGAGAGTTTAGTGTTTTATAGACGCTTTCAGTCTGACAGCTTTCAGGGAGATCATTGTCTTGAAATGGAGACGTCCGGAGGCCGAGGCATCTCTGTGTCTGACCAAAGAACAAAACAGCCTCCCTCCTTCCTCCTCCAACCACCGTCGAGACCTCTTCTCCCCTTCTCACATGGAGGCACAGGTGGCTGAGCTGCACACTGTAAGAAATAATCATTGTTCCCAAATGCTAACCAAGCTGCAAGGTAAGATAAGATAATAAGATTTATACTTTCAGTCTTGTTTTTGTTCAGGAAGTTGATTAAAGAGAGACAAAAAATTTTTTCGATCCCGCTTGAATTGTGTCATGAACTTCACTTATGATGTTTTTTTAATTTTAAAGATCATTTTTCAAGTCAAGAAAATCACAATTTGTGGTAAATAAAGTAAAATATCATCTAGTTTTGTGTTAATCCGCTCGGTGAACTCGTCTCAACACGCGTCACCAACACCAACATGGCCGCCACAGAAAAGATACTAAAAAAGATGAAAATCACAATAAATCTGCTCATGTTATAATTCATTAGTCAGTTGTCTTTATTTAGCAGCTCTGTCGTTGACGTGAGCAGACTGCAGGGAGGAAACGTAATCAAAGCAGGAGGGAGGATCGGGCTGTCATCGGCTCATTCCCCAGCATGCAGCAGGCCCATTTCCCATCAGCCATCAGTCAACGAGACACTTTGTTGCTGACAGGTGGGCAGGTAGGAAACACCAGCATGCGCCTCCTGTGCTACCTGATGGCTGTAGGTGTGTGTTGGGTGAACAGGGGGGTTAGTGTGTGTGTAGTTTTGACTGTTCATCGATCATTTCATCACTCTCTCATCAGTCATGTCTCCAGGTGTGTGTTTCCTCTGTGTGTGGATGTTTTGTCTCTGCGTGTGAGTAATGGATGTGAAGGTGTATTTGTTTGTAATCTGAAATCCTTTAACGTCCCAGTGTGGCTTTGATGATTTATTGATGACAACCAACCGAAGTTCTGAAATATCAGCTAAATAAAACTTTTAACAAGTCAAGTTTTCAACTCAGCTGAGTGTGAATACAAACTGAACACGCTTCATGACAGACAGCAGGGACAAGACGACAAATTGTGTTGCCTGATGCTCTTTTGTGTTTCCACATCTGTCGGATTGGACCAGTATCGGACTGACTCAAGGTGCTTTCCATTTGGTTGAGAGATGCGAGGATGGAGGAACTGTATTCACCAAATGGGAGGTCACTGTTATTTATCATGTGTAGAAATGATCAAGTAAAAGTTTTTAAAGAGACGGCTCATCACATTTGGTGTAACTTGCCAAGTTTTAGAGATATTGGCCGAGCTCTGGGCACCAGGAGTCGAGGACAATACAGATTCATCTTCACTCTCATCTTCCATATAGCCACGAAGGTGCTGAAATCGACTGTATAACTCTTATTTGACTGCTGAATGGAGGAGAAATGTAACGCTAACGTTACTTAATGTCATGAACGTACAGAAGAGATGGTGTCACGAACGACTCTACACCAACACAACAAGTTAAAGCAGGAAAACAAGTATTTATTTACAACTAATCCACTGTTTTATACAGTCAATGTTTACCGCCTCTTAAGTCCCCAGTGAAATGAAATGTGGAAAACCTGAAGGTGTACAGAGGGGCTTGGGGTTCAGTTAAGACGAACAACTAAAGAAACCTGCAGGCGCCAGGAAAGGAAAGCAACAAATAAGCACAGGCCTGAGGCATGAAGCCGAGCTGAACGGTGACTTCTGATGGTCACAACTAGACAGAGCAGGGTTTGGATGAGGTCTGACCCGGGTATCCTTAAGCCTCCTCCAAAGGGCATCTTCACACCCTGATTGGCTCGGAGGGGAACGACCCAGGCTGCTCTCACTCGTTAATTAGGAGCCGGTCTCCACAGCCTGCACACAGGTGACCTGAGTCCACTGCAGTCAGTCAAGAGGGGCCGTCCTAACAACTCACAAATGAACCCGTCTCTTCACATGAGGCGTTTACGTTATTTTGTCTATGCCCTGCAAATGTTGTGCATCGCTTCGACGGGCATATCAGTGAGAGAGAGAGAGAGAGAGAGAGAGAGACATAGCGTGAGAAAGAGAGAGAGAGAGCGTGTCTTTTTTTCTTTGGGTTTTTCAGCCGTCTGCTGCAGGTGGCCGGGTGGTCGGGTTACAACAAGTGAAAGTACACACACACACACACACACACACACACACACACACACACACACAGACACACACACACACACATACATACACACACCTCCTTCCATGACATCTGAAAATTCCTATGGATTACTTCTAATTTTTGTGACAGATGGAAAAAATGGTGGTGTGTGTGTGTGTGTGTGTGTGTGTGTGTGTGTGTGTGTGTGTGTGTCAGAGCAGCTGGGAGCACGAGGTAAAACCTGTAGCAGACCAACCAGCAGGCTGCTGGGACAGTCAGACACCTGTTTGAACCCCCTCCTCCTCCTCCTCCTCCTCCTCACCCCCCTCTCCTCCCCCGGACACTTGATATGTGGGAGTTGGGGGAGGGAGGGAGGGAGGGAGAGAGGGGGGGGAGGCAGAAACAGATAGAGGAGGAAGGGGAGAAAGGGAGAAAACAGCTGGATCAACTGAATGTTTCCGTTTTCTGTTTCCTGTCTCAGGTTTGACTGTTTCCAGCAGAGACCCGAGAGTCTTAAAGGGGCGATCAGTAACATTTTAACTTCTGGCCAAACACTGAATTGTTGATGATTAACACTGACATGCTGTGATTGATTTATTTCACCAGATGCGGAGGCTTTGCATTCTCACTCAGAAGCCTTTACAGTCAAAAAAGTGGAAGCTTGTTCACTGAAATGTAGAAGATTAGAGATAAAAAGCTAAATTGAATTAGTAAATTAAGTATTTTCACATCCCAAAATATCAATAAACTCATTTAAGAGAAGTCCCAATGATAATGTGGTGATTGAAAGTATAAAAACGTGTAGGCTTTAACCACAGACCATTTTTACCATCGTCATCATCGTAAATTAATTCTACAATATCTTGGACACATTTGTTTAAACCTGGAAGTAAATCAAACAGTCAGGTTAGCTAGGAATTGGTTGAATGCTAACATTAGCTAATGGGCTATCAAATCCAATATGACCCGATGTCCCTCCACTTTTTCACTATCCGTCATCTTTTCAGTTGCTGATCAATCAGGAAGTGGTGACATCACCGTTATATCGAATCCAGTAAATAAATAAATTTGTCGAAGATGTGCGTTGTTGTTTAAGAGTTAATTGAAGCCTTTCCTACTGCATCGTGTGATGATTATCAAATGGCAATGCTAGCTAGGAAATGGCCAAACGCTTGATGTTAGCTGAAGCTAACGGGTCGTCTTTTCAGCTGCTGATCGATCAGCAACTACTAGATAGATGAAGAGATGTATATTTTATATTTTCTATTGAATGTGGACTGAAAACAAACAAATACTAAAGAAATTAAAACTCACAGCACCAGAGTAAATAAAGGAAAAAGATTTATTTGGTATACATTAAAATGAACACATGTTGATGAGGTTAGCACCTCCACACACTCACTCGTAGACGTGCACAGATACTTGCACACACACTCTCCTGCTGTCTCCTCTCTGAGCCACGCTGGTCGTATTAACGGCCGTTCAGCCTCTGCTTCACATTGAGAGGATCAAAGCCTGCAGGGGGGGGCAGCAGTAAGGCAGTAATGTGTTTCCACAGGGGAGTCCTCTGCCTGGGAAAGTGCAATAGGTTAGAATATCAATGAGACGTGCCTGAGAGCGTAACCGCTCACCTGTTGTCTGACTGCGGCTTTGGCACTGTTTCTCTGCGGTCAGGAGGCTGAGTCAGCTTCCTCCAAACTCTGTCCGTCCCGTGTTTCCCAGCAAACATTTTGACACCAAATAAATCTTGAAGACGACTCGCGGCAACACCGAACAGCCGAGTAAAGGAGCGAGTCTCTGTGAAAGAGCCTCGTCCACACAGGCAGGAAACAAATGAAGCTGACTTTATGTTTAAAGCTCTGACATTTTGTCATGTTTCACGTTTAGGAACACGGCGTACGCAACATGGACGCTGTTTCCACTGAACACTGCTTATATCTACATCCAGAGACTGCTGGTTTATTGTCTTCTTACCTGTTTCTAATTGCTCTGATGTGACATCGTCTCTTCATCGATCTTTTATTGCAGACCGGCAGGTTTAGTGCCGTTCGTTTCAGAGGAGGACAGACTGTGTTTGTGTCCTCCATTTATGCTGATTTCTTTTGGATGGTTATGAAAAACTTGGGCTTCAGGAAGGAAACCTTTTTTGTTGGAGGTCTTTTTGTTAAGCCTGAGAGAGGAGGCAGGATGTTTCGTTTAAGAGCTGAGCTGCAACATAACTTATCATTTTGTAATGAAATGTAATAAAGTGTTTGACCACTGCAACAGTGTCTTGGTCTCTTGTAAACCACTGGGGGTTGGGCACTCTGCATATGACATAAAAATAAAAATCAATCATATTTATTGCTCTAAATCATTTTATTTGTATGTACTCGTGTTGACATTTTGTGTTTTGTCCTCTTGTTTTAGCTTCTCCTTAGTCTCGGGCTTGTTTAGTTATTAAATTATTATCGTTTCAAATGACCAGATTCAACTGTCAAAGAAGATTGGTTAGAGCCGGACTAATGTTGGGTGTTGGACTGTTGGTTGGATAAAACAAACAATTTGAAGATGTCACTGTGCGCTGTCGGAAAAGGTGAAGAGCATTTTTCATTATTTATCAAGATTTTCGAGTGTCAAATGATGAATTAGCTCACTGACTAAATTATCGCCAGATTAATGGATCCAGAAAATAATTAGTTAGTTGCAGCGCTAATCGGCTTATTTACATAAATAGCTGCAATTTTTTTTGTGATGTGTCAATGTTGTGTTCACAATTTGTTTCTGTCGCCCCCAAGTGGCCAGAGAAAATAATTTGTTGCAGGTTTATGTACATTTTTTTGTTGATACTTCTTTGCCGCCTCTGAAGTCCAACTGACATTAAGATGGTGACGATGTTCGTCTTCGTTAGCATACTTCAAATAAACTATTGTCTGCCCAAGTCTCAAAACATGGAGTTAATTGGTATTTACCTTGAAATTATGAAAAAAAAGAAAGTCAGAAAGATTTAGACTTTGTTCAGTCATAACCAGCAGCCTTTTCCTCAAGACTATTCGCCTTAAATGAAAGTGAAAACAGTGAAGGAGGTTTCCAGATTCATTCAGAACAATGACGTCCTTTCAGGAGGCTGCAGGTCGGAGCTCAGCGAAGCTCTGAACACACTGCGCTGAAATGAAGCCCCGTCTGAATCCAACACCTCTGTTTTGGCTGACCTCTGGCCGTTTAAGGAGACGCGGGTCACTGCCCTCCCCCCCTCGCAGGATGACGGTGTGCGGATGTCCGCTCGCTGTGCCGAGCATCGCTCCCTCACCTGGGGGGTGGAGGGGACGAGGCTCCAGGAAGCAGGATTACACAGTTATCCAGTTATACCTCAGGAAGCTGTTATCTGGGTCTGTGTCACATAATCTGGATGACAATAAAGTCATTACAATATAAACAACATGGGAAGAAAACAGAAAATAAATCTTTTTGCAGCTAAAGCTACACATTGGAAACAAACCTCCAGCCTCAACCTCAGCCTGTAGCTTTTGCTGAATGGAGTAAAACATTTCGCCATCATAGAAACTTTCCTTCTGATCGCTGTATGTCGCTGTGACATCAAGGGTGAGCATTGAAAAGACGTCTAAAAGAGATGTCGCAAAAAAACCTTCGTCCTGACTCTTCATCGTTAAGCTTAGGTACGGTTCTGGTTAAGTGTCCGATTGGGATCACGGTAAAGTTCGAGGTTATGCATAACAGAAAATGACTGGTTGGGGTTATCAATAAGTCAAGTTATTAAAAATAAGGTTAACAAATCAATTTGAAACCTGCCTGATCACACGTGGAGTCAATAAAGCTTCATTTGAAGGAGAAATAAGTCATAACAACTAGAGAACAGAACATTTTGATAATTAATTTAAAGATTCATTTTTTTCTACTTTGACCAATTAAGAGTTTCTCCACAGCTTCCTCCACCTCTCCTTCAGAGTCATGCTCATGAGGAGCTTTTGTGTTTCAAATCAAGAGGGATAAAAGGAGCATGTTGGGCCTCAGAGCCTCGCTCGGGGGTTTTAAGAATGAAGGGATCTTTTTGCCTTTGGTGCTGGTAATCGGCGGCTTCTCTCGTTTCCCCCTCAGCACAAAAACCTCCTCTGTCTGCCTCCGTTACTCTCCGAGGGAGAGTTTTCACCTCCCTGGGGCGAGACTGAGCCACCTGTAAGGCTTTATAAGGATTTATACGACGGGAGGAGGACGCTGCTTTCTTTTCAACTTTATCAGCACTGGTAGATGATCAGTTTTAAAGGATCCTCTTGTTTTAGTGGTCTAAAATATCATCTGTCATCTGCTGTATTGTAGTTTTCTGGATTGTTCAGTCTGCACACACCACTTCAAATTCAAATTAATCTTGGTTACACAGATAAAAAAAAAGCATCCCTCTCCTACAAAGCCATACGTGAGAGAGCAATACATTTTAAACAGTTTGCGAGCCACTCAGCTTCCCTGAAGGCCGCCGATAAGAGGCTTATGTCCCCCTGCAAAGAGGAGGAGGAAGTGAAGGATGAGGAGAGGAAGGGAGGGCAGGAAGGATGAGGGAATCCCTGATGCTCTGCTCCTCAGGAGATCACAGGACTCAGAGCGGGTTTTCAGGAAATCAAAGGTGAGAGGAAACAGTGAGTATCACTTGAGGGAGGGAGGTTTTGTGTCATGTGTCACAGTTGAATGAATAATGCTGCTGATTGAGCAACACATGGATAGGTTTTCCCAAAACACTCACAAAAACTGTGCTTGCTAACAAATATATTAGCTGTGGCAGATGAGAAAGGTGCCAATGACCCTGTTCAAGACTCTGCTCAGTACTACCACAGTCTGAGCGGTTGGGGTTAAGGGCCTTGCTCAAGGGCACCCCAGTGGTGGCAACAAGGAAGGGGGTCCCAATCTTGCTTCTAATCTTTAGGCCAGCACTGACCCTTTATGTGTAAAAAGTGTATTTAATTTAAAAAGTTGCACCAAAATATTGCTTGCTCAAAATCTTTGATGCAAGAAAACAAACTCTAATGAATCTTATCTGGTTTTGGCTACTTAGATTATAATATTTTTTGTTTTAATGCGGATTAATGTCCCCCGTCTCCTCGAATAAACCAATAAACCTGATCTCCAACCACAAAATGGACCTTTTTCCTCGCTGTAGTCACAGTGTTGCACCAACATTCATGTCTGATCAACCTGGATTTCAAACTGATAAACTGATACACACTAACTGTGCATGGAGCGACTTTAACCTCGTCTTGATCTGATGTGTTTGGTCCTCTCCTGCCCCCCTAATCTGTCTGTAATCCTAAACATTTTGCTCTTTAGCTTTCACTGTCGGGGCAAACCTTTATGCTCCGCTCCTTCAGGGACAAGCTGTGTGCCGGGGTGCAGGACAAACAGAAATCCGGCAGCAGACAGACAGTCAGACAGAGGGTTGAGATGTCAGACAGAAAGCTGCACAGACCAGCCGACAGTCGGGCGGTCAGACGGTTGGGACGGCAGACAGGCTGGCGGTGGGCGTCTCTCCGTTAACGAGGCCTGACAGCTTCCATGCAGGCTCATGCGACAGTGAAAGGGAGGATTGGGTCAGATTCAGACTGTTTGATGTCGGGGTGGCGCTCGCGTTTGAAGGCACCGCTCATTTTGCCTCTGTTTGCTTTTTTAAGCCCTGTTGTGTCAGACTGACTGAGCTGCCCGGTCCGGGGGCAGGCGGGCCCTTTCCAGTAACTCACAATGACGGTGAAAAACAAACCACCTGGTATCTGCCCTCTGCAACCTGCAAACTGATACCAACACCACTCGCCTGGATTGTGAGATTACCCAACATGCCCCTTTTTTCTGGTACATACAAAAGTTTCATTCTTTGTTTTGCAGCTCGAAGGGTCTGTCAATTTTCCCTTTTTTTTTTTTTTTTTTGTGGCGTAAGCCAGGAAATCCTGGGTTGGCGTGCCGGCCTGGACGCCGTGTCCATTGTCTGGCCACTTGTTCACTGCTCCCATTGATGCTCTTCATCCAGCTGTAAAATCTGGTGTGGTGCTGAAATGTGTGTGTGTGTTTGTGTGTGCATGTGGGCGGAGGTGGTGCAGGGGGCGGTGGGGCGGATGCAATCCCACACTGAAAACAAGATGTCACCCCCCTCAGACGGGTCAGAGTGGGGTAAGAGTGCAGCAGCGTTGGCATTGGAGGGATAAAAAACATGCCGTGTTTGCTTCCTGTGTGCTTCCTCTGCACTGTATCCTCCCTCTCTCCCCTCCTCTCTCTGCTGGCCGGAGCTATAGGTTTTCATGGTGCATTTCCCCTCTTCCACCGTGGACGTTCTTCACTGTTTAACAAGGGGGGCAGATTAGCATAACAGCCTCCGCAGGAACGCTGTCAGCATTAAAACACACTTCCTCTGGAAGTGGTTTTCTGCATAATCTGTTCCTCCCACCACCACCACCCCCAAGCCCAGTGTAGAAACCTGCAACAACACTCCCTCTTTAGCCCTTTATTTCCATTTTTCTCTTTATCTGTTTGTGTCTCTTTGTTTTCTGTCTTAACAACATCTGGTTCTTCATTGAGCACCTCCAGTATGTCACCAAAGACTTGTGATGTACACGTCTTGATAAAGACAATGATACTGGTTGAATAATCAGGATAATTCTAGTTTATTTCAACTTAATATTATTGTACGCCTTTTCTATTGGTTATTATAAAATTGTATTCACCACAGTAATAACTGAGATCCTGGAGTACACTGACATCTGATGGGGCATCAAACCAGAGATATCAGGCAAACTGTAAAGAAGCCAGCAGTTTATCCAGAGCATCTAAAGTACGTGATTTTGTGGTGAGCGAAAGTCATTGCACCTGAAATCTTTCTGATAACCCTTCAATGCACTTGACCACACTTATTACAGCAGTTCAACAGTCAAAGTTGGAATTGGACAGCCCTTCATCACCCCTAATGCGTCAACTAGTCTCCTGGACAGTGGCCGTAAGCATTTAAGCTTGACGCTGTAGTTATTGCTTGGACTCGAGGCATGATCTTTTCCTGAACCTAACCGAGGAGTTTTGGAGCCTAAATCTAATCATGTCGACCATGACGTCAGATTTCATACTGTGATGGAGGTTTATGACAGTTTGTGTCAGAATTTCAGAGGCCATATTGTTTTTGTCATCCCAATAAGTTTGGCTAAAGTGGGTGTTTGATCATCTGACTGCTCATGTCTCCCCAATTCTTGAGGAGATGTCGTTGTGTTCTCAGATCTTTGTAACTGTATGATACCGCATGCTGTTTTATCAAGGAACCCTTATATTGTCTGAGATGGCTTTCATACCATGAAAGTCTCTTGGTTTCTTCTTTCTATCTTTTGGTTTCACACAGGATATAACTAGCGGTCGTCTGGGTGAAGGTCTGGGTGTGTTGTCATTCTTTATACTACGTCAACTGACTTTCTCCTTTGCTTCCGTCATAATGACTCCAGCCACTAGAGGTCGCTGTCCAACAATAAGTGTAAATATGGGTCATAATAAGCTGCTAACACAGATGGTGAAAACGCCTAATTTTGTGGTGCTGGCGGGTTGAAATGTTTGACAAAACTATGAAAATATCACACAATGTGTAAGAAACTGAAATTGTACGAAAAAAGTTGTGTGGTTGGTTTAAAAATGTCATATTTAACGTGCAGCTCTACCTACAAGCACTTTTTATTATTTGTCATGTTTTAATTGTGTTGGGACATCAGAATGAGCTGCAGATAGACAACCATGACAACAACAGATTAGTTGTTGTCATGGTTGTCTAAGATGCACTGTCGCCTATAATTTAAACAAACTGCTTGATTACATTTATTTAAAATCAATCCAGCACTGTATCCAGATTATAATGCACTTAATTATATAAATGTAGCTCAATTCTCTCACAGATCTAATGGATATATTTGGAATAGGAAATCATTATTGGAAAGTTTTCCTCCGCAGCTCTTCTCTTCAAACAATCCACCACTAAACACCTCATATTTACCCCACAACATCCTGCCTGGGTTTGTGTGTTTTCGGCTCTTAAAAGACTGAATGAGGTGACTCACAGGAAAGTGAGATTTGTTGCTATTAACAGACACTCACATTTTATTTTTATTGGGTTGAGTTTGTGCACCCACCAAGCACGAAGCCCCAAACCACATTTAACAGCAAAAACACAGGAAAAACAAAGCCAACAAAAACACAAGATGTGAGCACATCCTTTGTTCCCCAGATATTTGAGGCACAAAACTCCAGCTCTGCCACATTCCACCACGAAACCCATCCGGAGGATAATAAGACCGACTCTTCCGATTAAAGAAAAAAAAACTTGTTTTCCTTGCAGAGTCATCCATATTCTCACGTTCCCACATCCGGACCAGGAAGCAGCTCTGAGCACAAGGAACAGGTGGATCCACAGCACGGTCAGCTGGAGACTCTGTTACAGCCTGAACATACGCTACTGTGGAGCAGCGCAGTCGCCCTTATGCAACAGAAATATATTTTACATATATGTATTCCAATTTTTTTAATTATTATTTGTGCAAATTAATCATTCACCTTGTAATTACACATTAAACTGATATAAAGAGTTGACACAGATTCATATGGATTGAAATATGTATTTTATAATGTACTTTCAATGTAT
Organism: Pagrus pagrus; assembly: GCF_965226575.1. Taxonomy (NCBI): domain Eukaryota; kingdom Metazoa; phylum Chordata; class Actinopteri; order Spariformes; family Sparidae; genus Pagrus; species Pagrus pagrus. The sequence continues at coordinate 8,634,847 of NC_140198.1, forward strand.
TCAATTATGCATTAATATATATTATCTATACAGTATATTTACAAATATACCAATTATCATATGTTGTAAAAATATGACAAAAGTACAGTATGTTATTCAGTAATATTTGCAAAATATATGTTAAATAATAGATTATTTTATACACATTATATATTACTATTGTATTACCCAAATTACATATAATTACCTACATTATAGTTTGCAGTAAAAAAACCCTTGAAGCAAAATGATAATACATTGGCATGTATATATGTATTCTAGCATTCTCATTGTGAGCCTGTGCCAACATTAGCATTTAGCTGTGCCTCGGTAGATGCTGCTTCACAGAGCTGCTAGCATGGCTGTAGTTTCCCACTTTTCTCCATTAACCCCCTAAACAGAACTCACCGAGAGCTTAGTAGAGCAGAATGAACTGAGACAGAGGGGAATAAAAGTGAGTAACGCCAAACTGAGCGGGAAGGTAGCTCAGCAGAGCTTAATTGATTCATTTAATTGAGTTAATTAGTTGAATATAAGAGTAGAACAGAACAGGATGTGCTATAAGAAGTAGAAAAACCTAGAGCACAGTAGGAAAGAACAAGAAAATGAGAATAGAAAAGGTGCACAAATCCATATGCTCACGTTAATAAATGCACATGTAAAGCATACTCTCTCTCTCATGCGCACACACACACACACACACACACACACACACCTGGAGTGGACAGACAGCACAGCGTGCCAGGACTTGAGAGGAAACAGATTGGAGAAACGGTCCAAGTGCATATTTTGGATTTCAGATCAGGTTTCAGCCCCTCGGCCCTGCAGCACCGGATAGATTTGATTACGGCAACAACCACGGGCCAAATCTAATTAGCACATTATTCGCAGCAGGATGTCAGCCTTGTGTTTCAGCGTGAGCCACGACGTCTATATACTGTTTCGTGGTCAGCAGGAGGAAGCTGGAGTAGTGGTTTCTACTGAAGTGTGATGGAAATATAGGACAAAGTGAGAAAACCAGAGGAAAATCATAGAAACAGAGACGAAAACATTAAAATTTAACTTTAATATGCTGCTCTTCTGTAACCAAATCTTGTTAAATACAGAAAAGCTAAGAAAATAAAAGATATTCAGAGGTAATATTTATTGTCTTAAACTCAATTGGTACTTAATTGACGGATCCTAAGTCCCGCCCCCCTTCGTTACTGTTGCTTGGACAAACTTGACAATAAGAAACATGGCATCGCCGGCTGCAGCAGCGTTCATTAGATAGTTTCTTGGTGGCAATATAGCTTCAAGAAGTCGACAACGAGGACTACAGTACGTGATCGAAGGACGTATTCTCATGAACACAAAAGGACTCGCTCCTAAACCTTTTTTGAGCTCCGATCAGAGATGACGCAGCCTCGCAGCATAACTAATCTGATGTCTGGGTGGTCCAGGCGTCGCTCGTCGGAAGTGACCAGCTAACGAAAAGTCCAACTCAAGCAGTTAAGTCAAGCCACGGGGCTCTAAGTGAACAATGAACAAAACCAAATCCCTCACAGATCCTCATAATGTTTCAATTCTGTGATGCAACTTTCCTTTTCTCAGCGGCCTTTCAGTCAGGATATGGACAAGTCAAGCAGTAAAGCCACACCACTGTGCTCAGTGAGATAAGTCTAAGCCCCATTCACAAACTCTCAGCCTGTCAGAGCTTCACAGTTCTGTGATGGAAACTTCCTCTTTGCATCTGTGGATATCAACGGTGCTGCAGCTACATGCTCTTCCGGCCCTAATAACCTGTACGATACACTGCACGCTGCTGATATCCACCTACTCTGATCTCATCTTCACGTACAGAGAAGATTTGACATCAGGTTGAGACATTTCCAGTGAAGCGAAACAGGACATAAGTTTCAGGTTGGTTGTAAGTCTCTTACGCCGTGTTGCACAGGTGATGTTGCACTGCAGGCTCCAGTGGAAATCAAACCTGTTCTTACCTGAGGCCCATTGTTTGCTTTTCCAAGAGTCAAACACATGGACACCCTTGTTTCAGACAATGTTGCATGAAACACTAGAGGAAAAATGAGGGGAAAGTTGTGCTTCACATCCAGACTGAATACATCAGTAACCAAAATTTACCGCCTGGTCAAACCCTCGATCCTGAGTCAGTGTCCTGCAGGTCCGAGCCTCTGGGGACACGTGACCTCTGTGCATGTCAAAAGGTCAAACACACCAAACTCACCTTTCTCAGGCTGTCACAGCAAGAAGAGGAGCGAGGAGAGGCCTGTTAGAACCAACGGCGGCAGAAAAAAGCCTAAAGATTTCATACATTTGATATTCAGTCTCGTATCTGAACCCCATGTCAACAAATAAAGTGTAGTCCAGCATGTTTGACACCATCTATAGTAGCTCAGAAAGGACCAAACTCAACACCGGCTCTAGAGAGGGCCTTTGCAGATATTGAAAGTTAGTTTGACATTTCAATGTTTCAATCTTCAAATCGTGTACTAACTAAAGATGTGGTCTCTGTGGAGAAGAAGTAGGAGAAGAAAGCGTCGAGCAGAGGGTGGATGGGTGGGAATGTCCGGACCGTGAATCACAACGTTGTGCTGTTCAGTCTTCGACCTCTGAGGAACACTTTTGAAACAACTCTGTACTCTCTCTGTTGTTTGAGATGAAGACCTCCCAGCTGCCCTGTGTAGTTTTGGGCCTCAAAAAATGGCTTCCAGGGACATGTGACCTCCAGGTTCAAAGGTCAAGGTTCAGGCAGCCCAGACTCACCTTCCCCTCCCTGATGCTGAGGACAAAGCTCACATTGAGTCGAGGCTCTGGAAGCTGTGGAGATTTAGTGATATTCTGTGAGGCCAGTTCTGCTTCAGCTTAAGAAAACAACTGTATGTTTTCTGCCCGGACAGAGAGCTGCTGTTCATTCACTTGTAAGATCACTATTTTCTCCTATACTTCGGGTATAATACCCAGCTCTGTCTTATCTCAAAATGGATGATGGAGCTCCACCTTCAACTCCTTTACACTTTGCCTTTTAGGGCTGTCTGAGATGTAAGTCGACTGTAAGAGAAATATAATAAAATCTGTGGTCGTCAATCCAAAACGTAGGTCCTCGATCGCACTATGAGTTACTGGGACGTCATTTCTAAGGGCATTTTTTAAATAAAGTTTAGGAGGAAAAAACTAGAACAAACAAAGACAATGTGGGCAAAACAAAATGTCTTTTTCCTCATGGTATTCATAACTAAATGTATTATTTTTGTTTTACTCCTCTGCATCTCCATCCCTCCACTCCTCCTCTTCCTCGACTATCTACTTCCCTCCTTCACACTCCCTTCCTCTCCTCCCTTCCTCTCCTCCCTTATCTCCCACCCTTTCGTCGATGCCAGCTGTTGTTTGGGAGGTTGTGAGTGGAAGGTCTGCAGGTCAGGACCCGGGCAGGACCTTGGCAGTCCAGCCTGGATAAAAGGCGTCATTGTGAAGGGAGGAGAAAGTGCATGAGACATTTTAATGGATCACTTGTGTTTCTTATCTTATACTGATTATTTTCACTGTTTCTGCTTTATATGTGTGTTTGATGCACTAAATTAGAGCAGTGAGAAGGACTAGAGAACACAAGGAGAATCATGAGTGCATGTCTTTAGCTTTGTTTTACTATATAAATATAACATTTTTTATTTATTTTAATTATAGTTTTTCTTTTCTTTCTTTTTTGGGAAGAATTTTAGAGCAGCACAGTTACTCTGCTTTGATTCAGTAAGGAAGATTGTCTTCATAAGGATTGTTTGGTTTAAAACATCAAAACTCAAAATTAACACAAATCCTGACGTTTAAACTTTGAACAAGAGCAGTGTTAGATGGATCAGTTATTGTTAATAATAATTGGATTTTGAAATTTACACCTGACTTTTTTAATCCAGAACCATGCATTATTCCCTAAGAAATTAACAAAAATGTCAAAAAACATCCTATCTCACAATGATAAACAAAGTGAGAAAAACATTCCTGGATCTGCACCAAAAGTTAATGGGGTCTATTCTGGGCTGAGACTCATCCTCCATCCAAGTTTTGTGGAAATCCATTTTGCAGTTTTTGTGTAATCCTGGTCGCAAACAAACAAACAAACAAAACGAAATGCATGAAAACATAAACTTCTTGGCTGAGGTAATAATTACATTTCGGTTTAAGTATTTTAAAATGTGATTGTGCAATATTTTGAATACATTACTTGTTTTTTAAATGTTCAAAAAAACATTTCAGGGATTCCTTCACGCAACACTAGAGGGAGCCACAGTTTGAGAACAGTGGTCTTCATGCTCCCCAGAGGATGAACCGTTTCCATCTTGGGCTCTTTCTTCTACCACCACCATCAGACCAAACTATCACCTCCACACAAAATGTTCTCTGAGTATCTTCTTGCTCCCTGGAGGATGAACCATTTTCATTTTATTGACTTTGTGGTCTTTTTTTCTTGCACCACCTTCAGGACAAACTACATTTACTACTTGACTGAATGTTATGGATTCAAAAGGTACAAAATACAAATATTACATGTACAAATATTACATTTGAACATGAAATAAAACACACAACCACTACAGGTTCTGGATTCCCAAAGACAGATGGACACACACACACACACACACAAACCAAACTCTCAGCCAGCCCAGCTCAGCTTAAAGATGTTTTCAGCTGTTGCTGCTGCTTGTATAAGTGACTCTTTGTTCCCTAAGAGCTTTGGGCTTCTCCCCCTTCCCCTCGTCCTCCCCCATTACCTCCCCTCTACCACCTCTCTATCTCCCACCCCCCATTTACATCCTCTCTACCTTCACCCTAACCTTCAGTCTACCTCAACCAGCCCCCTCCACCCTCTCTAGCTTCCCCTCCGTCAAAATAAAATGTCTTTACTAAGTGATCATTAGATTCCCTGCAGGTCTTGGCTTCACCAGTCTTCCATCTGGGTCGGGTTTTACGGTACTTTGGAGTACCCGCTGCAGATTAAGAAATGATGCAACTGCTAAAAATGTGACCATGTTTTGACCTTTAGCGAGTTGGCATTATCCTGATATAGGACACAAATACATAGTGAATCTCTTGAATCAGCAACAATTTAATTTCTCCTGACGGCTTTAAATGATTCGGCCGGCAATGTATATTTTTATTGTTGTCAACAAGCTGCATAAATATATCAAAACCAACAAGCTCCGTCCACCCCGGACTGCTCAGCCTGTGGCCCCGAGCCCTTTGCATCCTGTTGGGCAGCTAAATCTTGAAAAGTGGCTCACAAATACATTTTCATTTTTCCAAAAAGCTCAGTAATTTATTTAAACATGAACATTATGGGGAAAATGTTCAGGGAGGATGGATACACTTCTGACTGCACTGCCAGTTAGACTCAAAAAGCCACCCGTCCCCACTAAGACGTCATTGTTCTCCCCCTTGAACAAAATGGTCTCCAGGGTGGATAAATATTAAAGCACCTAATTGGTGTTTTTAATGTGTTTGCGGAAACATTTTGAGCTTTTGCACAAAACAACCCAGTGAGTCTGTGTAGCAGTAAAGTTTTTGTCCCGTATGTCCTCCTCTGTGATGAATCATTTTATATTTGTGTCAGTTTAACTGAATATACATGCTGATTTTGTCACAAACAGAAAATAAAGATGTTATCAGCACAGCTTAGGAATGACTTAAGAAGAACTTTTTCCTTTTGGAGGCGAAAAGTGAAGTGAAGTTGTAGAAGAAAATTCAATTACAGTACAAGAGAAAGATTGATTTTTAAAATGTTATTTTTATGCCTTAACAAACTAAACAAACAAACTAAACAAACAAACTCTTTGTTTGCATGACTGATTAGGAGTTGTACCTATTGAGAAAACATTTTTACCTCACAAAAAATAAAAATGATGATTTTTAACATTTTTTAGCGTTTGGCAGCCGTGGTAAAGATCATTGGGATCTTTTCAAAAACTAACCTGGAATCACAGGTCTGCGTAACATGAAAGCAGCATATTAATGTAATTTGTTGACAATAAGAAAAATGTAGCAACCCCAGTCGCCATAAATATGTGTTTTGGTCACCACAAACAGCTGGAAACTGTCCCGAGGTCTCCTTAAAGATATCCAGCGGTGTGACGCTTACAAATGTTGGAATGCAGCCTTCTCGCCTGTACTTCCACCACCACCCCCTCCACCTCTCGATATGAAAATCAAGTTATAAAAGATGTAATGTGAACGTGATATGACAGGTTTTGTATAAATGTCATTATGGTAAGTACCCTATGACACGTACGTATGTAGAGACGTTAACCGCTAACATTTTATCCCGGCGACTGGGCCGATTATAGAATATCACCAGACCAAACCTGTACTTAAATTATTATATTATGAATAAATGTGAGTTTATGTGTATAAAGGTCTAATTAAAGTATTACTGTCTTGCTGGCACAAGTCCAAACTCTTTGAATCAGTGTCGATCCATCACTGCTGTGACGTCTCATTTGGAAGTAAATCAAAACCACTCTTCCTCGTGAAAGTGGAAACGCTCTCACTGAGGTGACATTCCAGCAGGCATATTTAAAGAAACCTCAGGCGCACTTGCACATTGGCAAAACTCCAAAGTCTTTGTATGACCGTCCATCTTTCCCTCCAAACCCCCATTGTAGCCGGAGCCAAGTAGGGGGGCTCGAGGCCGTGCAATCAGATCCTTGGATCCCTCCCGGCGTTTGTTCCCCCGGCTTGTTTTCACTGTCAACACACCACTTGAGAGAATTAAGGGGAGCCAAGTACCTGGAGCTCAGGAGGTAATAAAGCAGTCAAAGCACAATTAAACCTTCAGAAACAAGTTGAGTCAAGCTTATTTCATTCCAATTCGTAACACAGACATTCAGTTATAAAGGATGCATGTGTGCACTCATAAAGAAAAAAGTGATGGAAAAAAACAGCTTTTTTTTTAGACTCCTCATCAGCAGAGAAAGCAGTCGATTCAACAGTTAATGTCTGAAATGAAGGACATCTGTTTTTCTTATTCACACACACACACACACACACACACAGACACACACACACCTTGCTTTTCGAATGTGTCGCTACGGGAGCTCAAACTAACGTGTTAAAATTGGTAGGTAAGCATCAAATTCTAACACCTGAGAAGTCAAACACACACACACGTTAGTACATTTGCACATGATGTGTGTATCGGTGCTTGTTTAATTCTTTTCCCCCTGAGTAATCTTCTTCATCCGACGTTAAACCTCACACAGCGACTTTCACACTCCTGTCAGATTCCTTCTGCGTGGCTGAAAGGCTGACTGTATCTGGGTGGGCATCAGTTTACACCACTGGGTGATTCAGCCATGAAAGATGGGTCTGTGAGCGCAACTGTGTGTGTGTGTGTGTGTGTGTGTGTGTGTGTGTGTGTGTGAGTGTGTGAGTGTGTGTTTGTTCTCAATGCAAAAAGAGGGCTGTATGATTTTTTGATTTGTTGTTGTGTCCTACGAGTCCTGGACAGAGAGTCACTTGACTTTTAATGCCTGAAGCTGAATTAATTAACAGTTAAATCATATCACAATCAACAAAAGCAAAGAAAACACTGAAATAATATGTCCAAGTAATATTCTGTTCATCATATCTGTTTAATGTGCATCATGGACAATTTTTAAAGATGTTAAAACATTGTTTTTATTCTATTTATTCATATTTATTTATTTAATTGGCACCACAATTAATATTTCAGTATAACCTCAGCTACCTCAGGGTCTTAATGCAGGACTCAGGTAAAAATGTTAATTCAGTCATTGTCTCCTCACCCTCATGCTGATGGAAAGTCAGGTGAAGTTTCTTCATCCACAAGAACATTTCTGGAGCTTCACAGCAACACAGCGTTGCATCTTTCTCCTGAACAGCTGACTTGTTTTAAAAAGGACCAATTTGTAAGAAAGTTGTAGGTCAGGTCCGTCCCAGAACATCAGTTTATTTTTCTTACAAATTGGAGCCTTAAAATGTAAAAAAGAAGTACTGAAAAAAACATAAAATACCTCAAATCTGACTATAAAAGACGTTATTTACACCCTTTTTTCAAGGCAAAATCTTCACTGTAGCTGCAAAGCTAAAAGCATTTGTGTGTGAAGTGGTTGCATGAGTTCAACCGTGCGTTGAGGGTGTAAATAACGCCTTTAAAACTAATTTGGGCTCTCAGGGCTTCTTGGAAAAGGCACAGCTGTAATTAACTGTGATGTTTCTTATGTTCACTTAACCAACTCTCATTTTAGTCACGGACCTCTTTGGTTCAGCGAGACGTTTGCTGGCATCTTAACTTCACATCACATCACCGCCTCCTTATTCCTGGCATGATGTGACGACATGCTGTTGACCAGCGGTGGATGAAGCAGTCAGATCTTTATTTAACAGCTAAAAAAATGAAAATACTTGAAATTTTACACGAGTAAAATGATCAAAAAGTATCAAAAGTAAAAGCAAATAAAGATTGATGTTACTGATGCATCAATGTGTGTCGTAGCTGCTTGAGGTGCAGCCGAGTTTCTATAAATATAATTCTGATGCAGTTGTGTTGCATTTTTTGGGATGTCTTCATGAACTGTATGGAGAGAGGGAATTATTCTGGTGGTCAGTAACTATTTCGACATACACGCAGACAGAAATCTGAAACGATCCTTTCAGTTGTTTTTCACAGATAAGTCATTGAACTCAACATCGGTGTTGTTGAGTTCAAAGACTGATAGACAATCTGTTTCTTCTCCGCTGTGATTGTTGATTTGTGAGGTGTTTTAATGTTACTGGAGAGGAAGTCACACTAAACAACTTGACTAATCTGATATTTATTTCCCTGCAGCTAAACAGCATCAGGAAAAGTTAAAGACTGTGAAATTAAACTTCGGGCTGCTCGCCAACAAGTGTCTCGCTTTCTGTCTCGATCTGCCAGCTCATTCAGCTACATTATTCTTTCGTCTTTCTCTCGCTCTGTTATTATTGCTCCTTTTTTTCTTTGTGGTCGTGGAGCGGCATGAAAACACACACACACACACACATTGCATACATTCCACATTTAGCCTTAACGAGGCAAATTAAATCGTGTTTTTGATTCCTCAGGAAATGAGCAACAAGTGTTGTGCTGTTGGGGAGAAAATGAGATTGTGAGAGACGAAGCCAAGAAGGTTTTTATTTTTTTTTATTTTTTAGTTTCATAACTCGTCAGGTTCAGGAAGACACTCGTTTTGTTTGGAGATACAGTAAAACTCTATAAAAACTGATGACTTGTGCTCGTCAGATCTCCGGATGTGTTTGCTCTGGATATGCAACCAAACAATTTACACCAAAGGACTCTCGCAAGACAGAGGCAGGCAGGTAAAGGAACCAGAGTCCAAAATACAAAAGGGCAGACAAAGGGAAATACCAAAATAATACAAAAACCAAGGACAAAAACAGGAACATGGGGAACAGGCACAGGAGACGTGTGGACGAAAACAGAAAAACCAACAAAGGCTCAAATACAAACTGAACTAATGAGGAGGAGAGACAAACTCGAACAGGGCAGAGGTAAGAGGCTGATGTGAGACAGGTGTGTGGGTGAATCAGGCAGAGGAGGAAGAAGAAAGTGACAAGACACAAGAAATATTACTACAAAATAAAACCCAAACCCTGACAGAGGGCCCCTTTTTTATATTTTGAGAGGGAGAAAGAGCAATTGAGGAGAACAGCTGAGGGACGTTGACACTCTGGTAGCAAAGGCACTGAAAGAGCAGAGCTACTTCTAAACAATAAGCTAATTATACGACAGGTTATTATGTCATGTTCATGATATATGATAACTATATCAACTTTGTTCCGTTGCTGCCAGAAAGACTTTTTAACACGACACTGAAATCTTAAACAACAGCACCACAAAATGCCTCGAACTCATGATATCGCATTCACCGCCTGTCATCACTCATCATTTTGGCTTGTTAACGTCTTAATGTCACTTCCACAACGACGAACCAGCAAACAAACTGTGCCGGACCTCTCATCAGTCAGTTTGTGTCATCTGAGAAATTTAGCAACAAAGTGATGTTTCCAAACGCAGCTGAGAACCAGAGCGAGAGAGAGTGAGTCAGGACCCGCGGGACGACTGGGTAAACCAAAAGAGCTGACAAACACAAACTGTTCGAGAGGCGAGAAAGTTTATTCATTACAGAAATATCTGCGAGATGGGAGAGGAGGGGGAGATCTGACCACGGAGAACATTCAGCGGTTAGACGGAGACACTGGATGTTTGTCCTGATGCGAGCTGCTTCCAGAGTCCTGCAGCCAGAATACCATCAGCAGAGATTAAAAACAAACACAAACCTCTGACTGAGACTTCGGAGAACCACAAATTTATTTCGCACGAGATGATTATAAAGTTTGATAAGACGCGATTCATCCACTCGGCCACTGTGGGAAAAAATGAAACCACATCAAATGTAATTGAACAGATGTCACAAAATGAGACCGCAAGTATCTGCCATCAGGGAGGTTTGAGAGCAGGCTGAGATCTAAATACTAAAAGAGATTAAAGAGATAGTTCACTACAAATTACTCACTAACAGAAATGTTTGAATGCAAAAGAGTTTATTGGACGGGCAGCAGAGGTGGAAGGTCATGCAAGGATGCAGCTACTTCCTGGAAAGGCGAAAACTCAGAGTAGTAACGATAGATCACGTGTGTGTTTTACAGTGTGGATCACTCGTCTCATCCTGCAGGTTCCTCTCGAACACAAACCTTTTGTTTTCCCACTGAGTTTATCGATCGGTCGACGTTAGCGGAGCGCTAATCTGTCGCTTCCTGCCGATTGTTTTCCTTCACTCTGTGGTCGGTGTAAAGAAATGGCACAGAAACCACCTGCGCCGGGATGAGGTCATGTGAATTTGTTATTAGCTGCCCGTGGATGTGGTGGTTGTAGCTTTTGAATGGTATCCGTGGCAACAGGCGTCACGGGGGCCCCCCGGCAAAGTAGGTGGCTGTGGACGTGGAAGTGGGGCCCTTGTGACCTATTTATATATATATATTTATCTATGTATTTATATTTATACTGTTATTTATCAGTGTGTAGTAGTGAAATAAATTAATAAATTAACTTATGAAATGATGCTCTATTTTTGAGGTTTTTTAAAAAAAGAAAATAACAATAAAAAAAGGAGAATAAAGAATAAAAATAAAATAGTCGAATGTGATAAAAAGAAACGGGGAACCAGTGTGTGAGGTTGCATCCTATGAGCCGACCCCGTCACCTCACCCCTCCACCCTCAGTAATGTCTTTTGACGCGCAGTTTTTCCATAATTTGCCGATTAATGCGAGGCAGATGCACGTAATGCTTCTGTGCGCGGAGCTGGCCGGCCTCAGAGGCAGCGGGAGTGCTCAGGCTATGAGATAATGCCAGAGAGAGGCCAGCCTGGGACTAACACTGCTGCTGCTGCTGCTGCTGGTGTGTGTGTGCGTGAGTGTGTGTGTGTGTGTGTACACAGTCACACTAAACCCCAACAGCGGATGTTTTACATCCCCTTTCCGCTCAATTACCGCCTCTCAAGGTCACAGATATCTGTCCAAGATAACTTTGCGTGTTTTCTCGGCCAACTGCGGCCATTTTTTTATTGCACGTTGTTTTGCATCTTTGCATTTCAACATAAATGTGAGTCACAGGAGACTATTTGTTTCCTCCCATAAAAGGCTATAATGAGCACCTCTTCCTCTTAATGACTGGGTCTGAACCCTAATGCAGGTCGTAAACGTTACTGTGGCGTTCTTGGCTGCAGTCTGAGGCCCTTATTGTTTCTTGGCTCGGCCCTCGTCGTCCTCGCCCCGTGACTTTTTTTTTATTAGATCCACGATACGACGAGTTTTCCTGTTTGTGCTGTTTGTTTGCTCATGATCACTTAATGGTTTTAATGGGTATAAGTGTGTGTGTGTGTGTGTGTGTGGTAGATATGGAGAGAGAGAAAGTATGTTTGTGTGCAGTCAGAGTGACTCGCAACTCTCTCTCTTTCTGTGTGTGTGTGTGTGTGTGTGTGTATGTGTGTGTGTGTGTGTGTGTGTGTGTGTGTGTGTGTGTGTGTGTGTGTGCATTCCACCCGGCGACTCGTCCGGCCTCTCCGGATCTCAGCGCAGCGCGTCGCTCTAATCCTGCCTTCCTGTTTTCCTGCAGGAGTAGTGATGTGGAGAGGAAGAGCAGATCTGATAATTAGCCTGATAACAGTCCCAGTCAGTTTACCTGGGAGACAGCGAGGAGAAAGTAAAGGACAGGGTTCAGGTCACACAGAGCAACAGTTTAAATTTTACGAATTTCTTATCAAGATGAGCTGCTGCTCGTTTTTCTGAACCGATGCTGCCAGGTGACTGGAAGTTGGAGCTCTTCCAGTATCCCTGGGAGTTTCTTCCACATCGGATGACTTACAGTAAGTCCAGCGCCGCTGTCAGTGCTGCTGTGGGCAGTCGACCGTGACCACAATCTTTCTCTCACCTTAACTCCATTGTGGTTTCCGTGCACAGATACAGCAGAAAGTGAAAAGTTTTCAGTAGCATTGGACGCAGATGTTCATTATCATCGTTTTTGTCTGGCAAACACGCTGCCGATTCCTGGACAGACATGAAACTCTCCTTGTTGGATCAAAAGATGAACAGCTGCTGTACGGTCGCCCCGAGAACTCAATGTGCTGCAAAAATAAAAATAAAAAATATTAATAAAACACATGCAAATAGACAAAACACAAGCACGTTGCGGAAACATCTTCATCAATTTATCAGCACATCGGAGCATGAAGCTCATCTTCCAGCTGACTTCTATAACTTCATGATTAACTTCATGGCAGCAACAACACCCTCTGTGCATCCTTGACTCCTTCCCTTTCCTCCTCTCCTCACGTCCTAGTCCCTCCTCACCTGCGATGCGAGGAAGAGACACAAGGAGAGGTCCATTGTTTTGTTTTAGCCTACATTTACATTTTCATTTAGGGCTTTTAGCAGACGCTTTTGTCCAAAGCGACTTAAAGTAATTTATTCACACACTGATGGCGGTGGCTGCCATGCAAGGTGCCGACCAGCACATCAGGAGCAGTTTGGGGCTCAGTATCTTGCCCGAGGACACTTGGACATGCGGACCAGGGAAAATAAACCTTCTGAGAACAAGATGCATAAACATGTTTCCGCCCGGTCTCGAACCGGGGACCTTTCGCGTGTTAGGCGAACGTGATAACCACTACACTACGGAAACTGTATGGTGCCTGCTGCTATATTCAGTCATCTCTGACAGAGGCGCACAACAGTGTTACGGACACTTGCATTTTTATTTTATATAAACATCAAGTCTGCAGAGAGGTAACCTGAGAGCATTTTCTAATCTATTCTATTTTTTTTTTTAATTCTTCTCTATTTCCTGCCTCAAAGTTCAGGAGATACTTTGGCTCGGTGCAGCATTAAATGTTATTGATTGAATTATCGTCTATTAAATTAGAAAATGTGAAAGGAAATACCAGAAATCAATATTCAGTTCGTCTGATACCTAAAAAATGCTTGTGAAGGATGGAAGTACGTATTAACCGGTCACGAAACATATTTATTGAATAAATGACTTTGACCTTGCGGGATTCGACTGACAAGCCATTCAGTTTAATCACGAAACGGGCCTGAAGTGGTTTTGGATTTCCTGAAAGCTGAAATATCTGTCCGCCGCAGCCTCCTCACCCGCTGAGCTTTCCACGTAGATTGATGTCTGTGTGGTTGTGTGACTGTTAGCTGATGCATTCAGATATTGGCAAGATCATTTATAGATTTTTTTCACTTTTGGCTGAATGTATGAAATATGCTCCACGCCAGCTGTCCAAGAACTGGACCAAGAATCAAAGAAAGTTCATCAAAGATCCTTGATTTTCTTGATTTTATCTGAACATTGAAAGACTTGAACCAGCTGAGAGGTTGGACGTAGATGTAAAGAGTCTAAATGATGAAGTGCCATGATTACTTTTACTTTTACTTTAAGTACATTTTCCTGATTACACTGTTTTGCTTAAGTTACATTTTTATAACAGGACTTACTGAGAGTATTTTTACAGTGTGATATAACTTCATGTACTTTTTCTTAATTAAAGGATCTGAATACTTCACTCGTGCCAGCAGCATCATGATATTTACTCACATTTTACTCGTGCATTTCTATTATGTTGGACGCCTGACTTTCATTGGGAGAGTTTTTATACGGCCTCGAATCTGAATATGTCTTCCACCACTGCGTGAAGAGGGTTGACCATCCCGTCTTTATTGTCTAGACAGAAGAGACGGATGAGAGGACGAGGGAGAAGACTGAGAAAGTAATGAAGGCTACAAACAAGTGTGCAAAAATCACAATAAAATGACTCTTGATGGTTCTGCAGTGAACGTTACACACACACTGTGATCACATTGTCAGTCTGCTTATCTTCTGTTGATGTCCTCAAGACGTTACAATCAGATTCAAGATGTCCAGGAGAGACAGGAGGAAGAAGAGGAGGAGGAGGAGGAGGGTAGAAGGCGACTGCTGGATGGTTTGTTTCTGCTGCTTTGACAGTAATGAAGTGTCTAATGGGGAACTGTCAGCAGCTCAGAGAGACCAGAGACCTCGAGACACCGTGGAGACAGTACACACAAACACACACACACACACACACACACACACACACACACTATATACATACAAACACGCCCGCTCGGTGACGCCTGGGCAATTACCACCCACCACCAATTACTGCAGCTCACACATGGTCGTGGCTCTGAAACCTTTCTGCCATGTGTGGATCGACCTGTGATGTGGTCGCTGGAGCACTAACAGACATGAAGCAGAGTTCCTAAAGCCCGCTGAGCGAGGGCGTCGCGATGCTGCAGCACACCAAAGAGCCATGTGTAACACTCGACCTGAAGCTGCATGCTGATTTATTTAATTTTCAAGTGATTAATCGTTGTATTCAGTCATGCACGCTCGGGAGGAATGGGCACAGAAGCAATAACTTTAAACGTGTGAAATAACTTCCACAAAGTAAAGCCCTAAATGTTGTTTACGCTGTCCAGTCTTCTTTTAATATACATTTTCATTAAAGCTGCTTCTCCTCTAAATTCAGGTTTCAGGTGGACATTTTTTAAAATTCTAATAAAAACCTAATACAGTTTATTTTACTCTTGTTTGTCTTCATATGCCAAATATCTGCAGTAATAATTAACAGCAGAAACATGTTTTTCTTGTGCATTTCACTCAAAACACTGTTATTTTTTCTCAGCCTGTACAATACATTAAAAATATCATTTGAAAGAAATGGCCAGAATTCGAAGGCAGCTCCAAAACTATAGGGGGCAGCATAACCGCTAACCGCTGCTCGCTGTACTCTTTGCTGTAGCTATCTTTAGCTGTAGCGACTAGCTGACATTAGCAAGTAGCTCAGTTAGCCCAGAAGCTCAGCGGCGCCATCGAGTGCCGCAGGAAGTGATTCCTAAAACCAGGAAGTCGGTTTGCATTTTTGCACTTCCTGTCCCCGCGTCTCGACCCAAAGTCAGTGGGTTTTAGGTTAAATGCCTGAAATCATTTATAATAATAATAATTATTATTATTATTGTTATTATAGGATTTTCACATCTTAATCAATTAATTTCTACCAAGCCAGGGATGATTGTGGAAACAGGAACCACGACTGTTTTGGTTAGTTTTGTTTTATTTATGTCTATCTTGAATAAAGATAAAGATGTTTTACGATGAGTTAACAAGGCAATTACGCTCATCTTAGTTCCTGTCTTTACATTTTGAGTGTATTTTAAAAGCTTCTCCAAACACCTCACAGCTGAAACTAGACTATCGCCTAGTGAACATCTCTACAATAATAATACATACTGTAGATTCGACTCCAGTTCGGTTTATAATCTCATTTTTTTAAGTGGTCAAACCAAAATTAAACTATTTTCTACTTTGATAAATAAAGTTAGCACAGCCTCGGACATTCAGTGAGCTGAAGCAGGTTTTTCTGGTGTCCCTGTGGTGTTTCACCGGCCTCTTTTCAACAAGCTGTGTCACTTCAACGGAAGCGAAGCAGCTCAACAAGAGTGAAGCCACCTGACCTTTGTAAGGTCTTAAAGAGCAGCAAATGTCAGGTTTCCCGTACAGTTCACCGTCTATATTGATACACAGAGCTATACAGCAATACAGCCTGACCCTGCCTGAACAAATAACACTGAATATACAGTATATTGGCCTGACTCAGGTAAAAGAGGACCCCTGAACACCTCGTTTCTGTCACTCTTCAGTCAAAAAGGGATAAAAACACCAACAGCCTCTGCAGCTCTGTCACATGAGCACTGCTTTCATGTTATGCAAAATGTTTAGCCGGCGCAGTTAGCATGAGAACAGAGCCGGAGAGTCAGACAGACACAGTGAGAGGCAGTAAGTCATCTGGATGGGGAGGGATGAGACGGACCTCCTGCCTGGATGACATCTGCTGTCTGTTTTTCTTTCACACCTTCTCGATCTCTGCCACTACATAACACTCGCATGGCCGTCAGCTGAAAAACCTCTTGAACATGATTTTGGTTTATCCAGTTTTGAGAAGGTTTCTTAAGCCAAAGGAGGGGGGGGAGGGGTGGATGTTTGTCAAACCACAGAAGACAATCTGATCCTGCAATTTATGTTGGCTCACGACACTGACCAAAGCTGGGGTTATAGGGTTTTCAGAAAACAATAAATGACATGATAATTTAGATTTCAAGATGTTTGACTTCATTTGATAGTGATTGTAAAGATAGAGACAGGAAATGGAGGGAGAGAAAGAACAGACATGGGTGACTTAACAAAAATGGCTGGCCACAATTCAATAGAGGACATTTATTATTACGGAGTATGCAGTTTAAAACCACTTGGCAACCAGACATCAGGGTGACATGCAAATGTAGAAACACTGAACGTCTTACATTACACATTCCTCTCGAAAATAGGAGTTTAAAATATTTATAGATGATGATGCCGCTGTTTGTTTTATTTTCAAATGAAAAATAAATGTTATTTTCCATATAAAACTTAATATATAGTATTTTTATGGCAGTTTTTGACAAATGTGGTCTTCTATCAGTTGCGTGAGGGTTCAGTTTTATTATGAGGCAAAGCCCCCTGTAGGACACAAGGGAAATAACATGTATTTGGGCTAAAATACAGGTAAATTGCCCTATCCAGTGAAAAACAGTAAAACTTACAAAAACTCATCCAGGACCACAGAATGAAGGCCTGATAACGTGATGCATGATTTAATGCTGTAATGTTTTAATGGTTCATAATATGAACAACAGTTTTAGCTGTCTGTCTGTAATATACACAGTGTGTTTTAGACGTATTATATGAGCTGGCATCTTTGCCAAAATGTATGCACTCTGCTTTAATGCAGCCAAAATGATCCAAACATGAGAGTTAGTTTGTGACTTGTTGGTTACTTGTGAGAGCAGAGAGGAGCAGAACAGCTGGTTCATGGTGGTATGAAGCGTGGTGTGAATATTGGATCATCTATTTCAGAAATATTCGATGTCAGAGTTATGTGAGGGGGTTTCTGAAGCTATGTGACCAGCTGACAGGCCGTTCTGATGGAGCACACAGGGTTCGGGTTATCTCGGGCACGGTTGTGCAGTCTAATGAATATAACTGGCTGTGTTAATGAGTGGGAAGGCAGTGAGGCATCATGTCTGAAGTATCACGTTATGTGATTTCACATGAAAATAAACGTCTCTGCATTGACACGGCGATCGAAATCAAACGCCTCCAGTTGTTTCGAGGCTCCAGAGTCGAGCCTCCATTCACAAAATACCCCACTTAGTCGAGTGGTTTACACTTATGTTGTGAAATCCTCTATTTTTCCACTTAAAGAGACGTTGGCTTTACTGTTGCAGAAGTCTAGCCAGCACCAGAGTGTCTGGGTTCAGATCCAAAAATATTTTCCCATTAAAAAAGAGGCTACCGTTAAGTTTTGGGTCGGATTGGATTATTCACACATTTTTCTGCCTCCTTCAGACTCGGAGACGTGACCTTTCTCTCTCTCTCAGACTCTCTCGTACAGACTCGCTGTCTCCCTCGCTTTCTCTTAATGCATGTCGTCTTGGCATCTGTAACACGACACACTCACGCAACAGATGCTGAGACTCTGACAAGCTTTACAAATGTTTGCGTGACCCCTTCGCCGATGCCTGACAAGGTAGCATCAGCAACTGCTCTCGATAGGAAATATATCGCCACTCCTGGGAGACATAAAGCTTAGACGCTGCACTTTTTTTTTTTTTTGCGTCAGGTCCAATCTGAGCTCTGCAACAGCTCAAAGGTAAATAATCACTCCAGCAGCAGATGCGTGCCTTTTTAGATAAAGGGAGTTTATCTAGTCTATCTCTTTGCAGAGTGATGTGTTATGCAAAACTTAAAAACAGCACATTTAAAGAGCAGTTCAACATGTTAGGAAATACGTCTATTTGCTTTCTTGTCAAGCGTTAGATGAGAACACTGATACCACTCTTGGAACTAGGAGATGGTTAGCTTAGCTTAGCATAATGACTGGAAACAGGGGGAAACAGCTAGCCATGCTCTGTCCAAAGGTAAAAAAAAAACAGCAACAACAAAATCAACCTGCATACAAGCGTGCGGCTGTCTGACGACAATGTAAAGCACCAAAACTGTTACAAATGGGTAAAATTAAACTGATGAATGATGAATTATTTATTTATTCGTGACATAAAATGATTAACTCACTTATGAAATATGCACACGGTGGACCAACGGGTCTGTTGCATGGTTTGGCGTAACACTGGGTTGGATTTCGACGTTCTGAAGTTTCCTTTTTGTCTTGATAAAAGCGGGATCGATGGCATTTTGTCTCCTATAAGATGTATTTATAGAATATGTTTGTATTTGGGGGGAAAAAGGCTGTTTGAGGGAGCGCTCCATGAACCCCTCATTATAAACAGATTCATGAACATAAGATCTTATGTCAGCAACGCGAAGTACCACGTAAGGAGGAGGTCAGGGAGGTGGAGGGGAGTTTATATCTCCTCCACTGGCCTGAGAGGTCTGAGGGGGCCGTCTACGCTGCAGGGTGTGACAGGAGCCCCTGAAAGCCTTCTGTTGACGGAGCAGCTGGACAGCAGTTCATTGATGCCTTTTACATTGAGCAGGCTGATCTCAGACAGCTACTGACCTTCACTAAGTGTTGTCTGGGGGATAATTTAATTGAACCCTCATTTTCTGACCTGAAACCACTTAGCATGGAGCCATAAATCGTAGAAATCTAATGCTGACTGAAAGCCACAGTTAAAACGCTGCTTAGTTTGGCTCAAATGACCAAACATGGATTTTTTTGTATGTTCTGCCCCATTTACTGCTAATTACATATACTTAATGTTTCATTTACATTCCTGCTGACCGCTTTCAAAAGCAAACTGTTCTGCTTTTGGGTTGTTTTGAATGTGTTCGTCTATAAGCAACAACTGTTTTCATTTTGTGATAAAAATCAATTTTCAGGCTGAATGCTTGAGTTCAGGTAATCTTACCAGCAAGTTACAGAACAGATCTAAAGGATAATAACAATTTATTACAACTGAGGTCTTATTTATATAGTTTTATCAATAGAAAAAAGGGGAATAAAGAAACATATTGAAGGGATCCTTAGAGGGTTTTCAAAATCTGATTACTTATGAGTTTGTATAGTTTATTTTGGAGGGTTAGGGTTGATTTTTTTTCCATTTTTTCTCTTTGGAGTTCAACTAATTTTCAAAGGACAACTGTGAAATGCTCCTCTTCATTCATTACCTCCCTGTGCAGTACAGGTAGACCACAGAGCGTTGAGGTCTACCTATTGTTACGACCGCCCCGTATTTTGAAACAACCAGAGGCAGAAAAATGCAAAAGCCTATTTATTCAGCAGCCTGTATTCCCGAACAACAAACACCCGCTGCTCTGAAGGCCCGTTACGTTTGTTCACTGGTGATGCCGGTTAGTGTTTTTTTGGCCTTTGGGGCGTTTGTTGGTCCAAAAATACAAACTGTCTCTATCAACACGCTGACGAAACAGGCCTGCAAAGCACTGGGCTTTTATTTTTGGGATAATGAGCCGTCAGAGGGCTTTCCATCCAACAGATGAGATCAGCCCATCTGGGTGCTCTGTAAAATGCCAATTTAATAGCATTACATTAGTCTTAGTTACTGCTGAGAGAGAAGTCACCCTGATAAAGTCTGTTTATTAGTGAGAGTATGTCATGATCACGTGGCTAATATAAATAAATAAAGGGAACGTCGGTGCACTGAATATTAAACTTCAGTCTCACTAGGAACACAGACACTGAGACCAATTAGTGATTCTGTTATTGATAAAACTGTCCTGATAAACATAAGAAATATGCAACATATCACGTTATGTCTGCCTACACACACTCATCCTCTCTTCCTCGACTTTGTTCTCACACGTTCGTCCTTGTATCTTGAAGAAGCACACTTCCATCCTCGCTGACACACTCTCTCTCACACACAAACGCACACTTCCCTCCCTCTTAACCTCTTGCTTGCCTGACTTCCTGCCTCCCTGCAGCCTGAAAGCCGAGCCAAATCAATTAGTCTGCAGAAATTACAGAGCAATAAATAACGAGGGCCAGTCGGCAGCAGCGGAGACGGGCGGAGGGAGGAAGCCGGAGTTATGGGGCCCCTCCTGTCTGCATGTGGAGCTCAGGATGCCGGGGCCTCTGACGATATCACAATACGAGCTTTTTATGTGCTTCGCTGCATGATATGTGCAGAATGAATAAATCTGTGTGGAGTTGTTGGTTTAGGGAGGGAAAGAAGAGCGACTGACGAGCGTAGACGTTTAAAAAAAGATCTCAAACTACACTGCTATTCAAATCTCTGGATGAATTTATGAAAGATAAGAAGATTTCTGAAATATATTCTTGATACCGTGAGCTCCATCTGTCTCTGTTTTGGCCATGTGGGGTAACCGTAGACGCCAGGCGGAGGGGGGGGTGTCTACAGTTTCGGGGTGCTGCGTCGTCCGTGACCTTGGGCTGTCCTGTGATGTTACATGATCCGGTCTGTTGCAGACTGTCCCGGTCAAAGCATCTCTCTGTCTCACACACACACACACACGGCGAGATATTTTAAGCGTTTTATGATGTCTTCATTTATAAAAGCAGAAGGGAGTTAGCTTCATCCATCCATTTCTCCAGTAATGTGAGACTTTTACTGTTACTTTTAAAAGCTGTAAAACACCCTAAATTTAGCCTGACATTTTAATTAGTTTTTTTGATTAAAGTATCTCCAAATCAGATGTTTCTAGCAGCTGCTGCACATTTTTGTACGTGGGAGCAGTTCCCGAGTTTAAACCCGCCCTGACGCCACCCACTGGTTTGTAGACGACCGTGCTGAAGCTTCGAGTTTGGCGTTATCGTCATCTTGGTGGAGGCTGGAGAGGCCGGAGCTGGGGAGGATACGCATCACTACCAACCTCTTTCCTGACTGGATCTGACTGAGAAGCAGAGGATGACGTCGTAGTGACTTCACAACACGTGGAAGTTGAGGGTGGGATCATTATTGCTGTGTTGAAGGAAACTTTAAACTAGCGATTCAGACCATGAACTCAATAGGAAGCTGTTAACTGAGGTAATAAATCAAGTGAGGAGTAGGGTCATTTTCTCATAAGCCTCAATACAATCAGACCCCTTTTTGTAACCAGTGGAGTCGCCCCCTTCTGGCCATGAGAGAAAAGCAGGTTTAACGCACTTCAGCATCGGCTTTACTTTTCAGATCCAGAAGTTTAACATGTAAGACACTTCCTTCTACTTTTAAAGTAAAAGCCATAACAGCAGATCTGTCGACACTAAATGACTAAAATCATCTTTTATTTGTTTCCCACATGATCGAGTTCTCAAGCCATTATGGAAAAGTAGTTATTAGCTATCCTCTATATCTCTCTAGTCTGATTTTCTCAAGTAGATGTTTGGGTTTTATTGATTTATTTTCATTTTTGTGAATAATTTATCAGAAAAAGTTGTCATTGTCAAAGTTGACATGTGGATGTTTGACCTCTCGAGTGCTCAGAAGCTGCCACAACAGCTGGATGAAGATCAGAATCACACCTGAGCGTGAACGTGATCGAATGACCTGAACACTTAAATCAGATACTGCGCTCACGTATCTGTGCCAGTGCCATCTCTAATATTAACATGCAGACTTTGAGTACTTCCATACAGAAACTGCCTGTGTCTGAATCAATCTGTCGTCCCAGAGTGTAACAAAAACAAACACAGCATTCAGTATTTCCAATGTAATAAAAACAGTATGTCGGTTTGAACCTTTTATTTTTGCTGACAGAAGTGATGGAAACATAATGACAGGCTCATGAAATAACTGGTTTGATCAAACTCATCGCACAAACAGAAAATACTGCAACTTTTAACCCTCGGAAATGTTGAACATCCACCGCATCCTCCCGGAGATGTCACTTAACAGGGATCCACTGTGGGTACTGGGCTTAAGTCGTGCATATTTCAAACATCATTTGCATTTCATCAAACTACCGCAAGTCAGTTTAAAACAGTTTCTTTAGAGCCTGTGAGCTTCTTTCACAGCTGCGTTGCTGCTCGGTGCGACTGGTGTGCTGCAGGCTGTCAGCAGACACCAGTGTGGATCCACGCGGCTGCCCACTTGTGTTACGGCTGCTCCTCTGTGTGATAAGCTGCTCTCATGTTGTCCCAGTGTTAACTCAACATCCTGTGTCCACACTCTCTTCCTGGCCTTATCACTCGCTGTGTGTGTAGACAGAATCACAAATACTTCCGGAGGTCAATAGATAAAAGGAGAGCAACAAACATTGCACCGGACCCTACACACACACACACACACACACACACACACACACACGCACACACACACACACACACACGCGCGCATACAGTACAGGGCTGCTCCAGTTGTAAACTGTGTGTGTGTGCTGATGGTCCAGGGTTCAGTGTGCTGCTGCGGTTAAACTTTAAACGGTGATAAACAGAAGAGTTGCTCCATGTTTCCCTGTTTACTGGCTGATTAGATGTTTAGATGACAGACGGTTCAATAAAGCGGTCCAAGTTTTGTGCCACATAAACCCGATTGTTCAGGAGTCAGGAGACACTGTGAGGAAGACGCCGATCGTAAATGAAACTACGACGAGAAAACACGACCTTGCATTATGCAAACAGCCCTCGCCTGCACGATGCAAGCCTAACCAACAGAGACGTCTCAGGCTGACTGCTAGTTTAGATTAAACCCAGTTTTCTTTTGTCTGTGGTCAAACAGGTCTATCTTGCCATCTGTCAGTGTATTATATTATATTATACTGTTTCTGTGATGCTACCTCTTTATTCCAAGGTGGGCCGCAGGAATACTCCTCATCAACCACCGCAAAGTTCAATTCCTGGTCCTTGATTTCAAAGACACCACCCTCCAAACCAGACGTGAAGGACTTGGGAAGGTATTCAGACTTTTCAGTTCAGCTAAATGAATCGGTTTCAAGGACTCTGTCTGTCTCTTTCATGAGTCTGATGAAGCTTTCCCTCTTCTTTTTTCTTCTTTTCTTTCGACCTCTCCAACTCTTTATCCCATTGTGAGCTCGTAGCTGCCAGGTACGTCGACTTTGAGAACTGGGAGGCTGTTTTGAGTTGGTACGATACCATTTTTGGCACAGCAGACCTTAAATATTTATGCTGCTCGAGATGAGAGTCTATTGCTGTTGGAATTTCTATGATGTTATTAGGATGACGAGTCTAGAGAGACGAGACAGATATTGTCAGCAGCACGGTTTATTTTGCTTTGCAGTCTGACATTTTTCTTGCCTTTTTAAGGATCAAAGCGTCTCGTCTCAGTGCCTTCAAAACAAATATGATCCTTTGATTATTGAAACTCGCCAAGTGATGATATCTGCTGTTGGTTCAACAAATACACGCCGGAATTCACTCAGAATGTATCTGGGATATGTCTTGCTCTCTTCCATGGGTGGCTGAGGATGTGGGTTTAAACCCTCAAATAGTCCGCTCACGGTTAACCAAGACCTACAGCTCATTCGAACTCTGGACCTTTCCCTCCATGTTGGCCATCAATTTTTTGCAGTTGAAGTCAACGTCGAGTGAACTCACATGACACCAAATAATAGCACCAAAACGCATTCAACAAAAGCAAGTTAAGATTTCCACTTGGTCTTTATTTTGCTCTCTTTTGCCTTCTCTGCACAAAAATCAGAAAACAGAGCAGTCCAGTACTTAAAAAGGCTACATTGGGGGGCTTATGGTGCGTCCCACTGCAAGTCAGAAGCTGAAATCTACAGTATTTCCGACTTCAAATCCAAAAGCGTTCTGGTTCGTCTGCTCAGAAAAACATGGCGCTTGCTGCAAACGGGTATTTGAATGGCAAGTCTGCAAACTTCACATGCAACTACAGCTGATTTTACAGTTAAGGGCAGTCAAAAAAGACAGGAGGAGTCGGCTCCTAAACTAAAATGTTGTATTTACTGCATGTTTCACAAACAAACACTATATAAAGTAAAATTGATGAAGAGGTAAAAAGTATGTGTGTTACAGCTGTGATGTCATCTGTGTTTATGTCGGCGAACTCGGGCTACGTGGATCTTGCCCGAGTTTCGACTTGGATGACCGTTACGTTGCACTTTTCCGTGTCAGATGTTGTTTTTTTTCCAAGTGCAACGGAGCGATTAGCGTGGCTTTTACAGTGTTGTGGTTCCTCCTGTCGTTAAGCTCGCTCAGCAGCACCGAGAAACATTATGAAAGTCAGTAAAACTGGAGTCTGCTGGTTTTCTAGCAGCAGCAGCAGCGGCAGTTCATTTGAGTGAATGGGAGCTGGATTAGTCCAACAGAGTCCCACAATACAGGCTGGACCCTCGCTGACTAATCAGACAAGTCGAGAAGGAAACAAGTCAGCAGATACAACTGCCCACTGAGTCTAACGCTGCACTAATATACAGTCGCACACGCAGCAAAGAAACAGCACTGAGCTGAGTTTATAAAGGAATGAACCACAACAGATTCAGGTGGTTTTAGTCGGTGAAAGGCAAACTATTGTTATTTTACACTAATGAAAACATAGTTATGATTATTGTATTCTATTTCTGTCCTCTAGATCCCCCTAAATCCTACAAACTGACCTTTAAACCATCAAAAATGAAGGCGTAAAAAAGACAATTTTGTCATTTTATGGGGAGTAATGGGACCGGTTTACTTCCTACAGCTGGTCCAAGCCGAGACATAGTCTGGAACTTGCATGTCTGCAATGTCCTGATGAGAAGTCAACCAATAAAACACAAGAACAGCAGCATCAGATAATTTGGTACTTTGGCTGAAATGTAAACAAAGTTTTTTTTGCCTTAAAGCGAATGACCTCAACTATTTACATGCACACACACACACACACACACACACACACACACACACACACACACATTCATATCTGGAGTTAGGCAACCGCAACAGATTGGACACACTGTACTGTGGAGATAAGAGGACTCTGTATGTATACATTACAGATGTAGACGTGTGTGTGTGAGTCTGAGTGTGTGTGTAGCACACAGGGTTTAACCTGAATATGGTCCAGTTGAAAAGGCGATGTAATGAATAACACACACAGCTCTGACTACATTAACACCTTTATCTCAAACCTTTCCTTTCTCATAAAATGATTCACAAATCCAATTTTTAAGCATCTCAAATCCAGCATTGTTTACTATCAGTCACTTCCAGAGGTCAAGAGCTCCACAGGGAACCTTGAACCCAAACCTAAACTTGAGAAGTGAAACGTGAATAAAATGCTTCTACAGAAACATCACGAAGACAAAGAACAGCGCTTGATTTCAGTGTCGGACATGATTTAAGAAAATGTCATCTAAGACCCAGTCGATTCTGTCACAGATACATTGCACCGAGCGCTCTAACAAGGATTATTGTGCTGTTACCATGGAAAACACCATTTCAGGTTAAGTGGCAGGACTGTTGGAAGTTGTTTTGGCTTGTGAAAAGATGACGACCCAAATGCAGATACAACGACAGTCAGGTTAAGAAATAAACAGCGAGCTTCGATGACGTGAGCTGTAGTCCAAAAAAATCTAAATCCAGGCAACAACACTGACAAAACAACCGGGGAAAATCCAAAAGACTGAAAAGAAACACAAACTCTGATGAAACTGACAGAAAAGAGACAGGACTGCAAAAACACGAGGGCAAACATGAACACCAGGAACAAACAGAGACTGCAGGAGGTGACTAACAAATGAAACACAGGTGTACAAAGAGGCAAAGACAGGATGCGGACTGTCACAACACGACACATGAAGATGACTTCTACAAAATAAAACAGGAAACATTGAAACACTTAAAAACCATGACAGAAGTCACATCCATGATTTGCGTAAGGTATCACGGGGACACCTTTAGGGTTCCCTTTAACTTGGTTAACAGTCAGAAAGCTCTCTGAAACCATGAAAACCCACTGGAGGTACTGGAAGTGAACAAACTGCACAATATCGCCTTCTTCACCCGCTCGTCACTGTGGGCGCAAAATGGCAACGAGTTTGCTCTTTAGCAAACATTGTGTAGACAAGGAGCCCACAAAGTTCTCCAATAATTTACTATATGCCAAGTTTAACCTTGTTTTTGTTTGTGTCTGTAATCTTGAAGGCAAGAGAGCAAATCCCAGAAACTACGATAATGATTTCAGGAAAGGAGCTACACCGCAGAACATGCCTGGACCTCAGCGAGGACGTCTGCAATTAGAGGTTTTTCTTATTTTCTGCATTCGGTGTAAGTGCACTTGGAAAACATAAATAATCCTGGCAGTTACAATTAATGCTACACACACACACACACACACAAACACACACACCTCCAGACAGAAATCCCAGACCGAGACTTTTATCTGTCCGAGCAGGAGGGAGCTCAGAGAGAGAGCGAGTGAATCTGGGTGATCGAGATTTATTGTACATGGGAGATAAGACACACATACATGAACAGACCACACACCGTGTACACAGGAGATAACACACACACACACTGACACACAATCATGTACGCAGTGAGGT
Source organism: Pagrus pagrus (assembly GCF_965226575.1). NCBI lineage: Eukaryota > Metazoa > Chordata > Actinopteri > Spariformes > Sparidae > Pagrus > Pagrus pagrus. Next base: position 8,661,924 of record NC_140198.1, read on the forward strand.
AACACACACACACACATCAAAAGGCCTGGCTGGCGGGGATCACTGCTGCCCTCTCCTCCCTCCTCTTGACCTTTAACCTCCATCTCTTCATTCTTCCGTCGCGCCGTCTCTGCCTCTCAGAGCTCGTCTCTGTCTTTCATCTTTCTCACATTCGTTTCTGTCCCATTCTGCTTGATTCCTGCCTCATCGCTGTCAATAGCTTTGTCCTTTCTTTGTCTTTTAAACTGCTGAATTGAAGAAAATTGACATGTTTGTTAACTTTGTCAGTATGAAAGGAACAAACAAGTAGAAGCAAACATTTTCTCAAAGATACGTTTAAGATTTTGTTTAAGACGTTTCTGCAGACCACAGATATGTTGCAGCTTCACATGTCTTTTAGTTAAATGTTCAAGTTTATGCTTTGGTTAGGTTTAGGCACAAAAGCCACAGGGTAGGATTAGGAAAAGATCATGTTTTGGCTGAGAAGGACCTGCTTTGGTCACCACAAACACAGCTGGATATTGTTCAGAGGTCTCCTTAAAAATATCCCGTGGTTTCGCTTTTAGAAACCAGTCTTGAAGTGCGGTCACTGGCATGGCAGCTCCACCATCTGCTTCACCCTCTGATACGAAAGTCAGGTCATAAACACGTGATGTGAACGTGATATGACACGTATTGTAGAAATAAGTAGTTTTCACGAACGTTAACTGCCGACTATTTATTCTGGCGGCAGGGCTGCTGATCGCATGAGCAAACCGTCGCAAACGCGATCTTTCTACGCAAAGGAGCAGCGGGTTAAACTAACATTTTCCTGGTAACTGCAAAAATCTTACTGTAAACACACCGCTAACGCCTCATTATGGAGGCGAGTCAACCGGAAATACTAATAATAATAATTAATTTCTATGAGAATCTCTTTGATATCAGATGTGCCCGCAAAACTCATCCCCACGTTAATATTTCAGTCTGGAATTTGCCTCAAGTAAGTGAAATTTTTACAAACCCTATGACAGTGTGCTAGCTTAGCTAACAGGCTGCTAACTAGCTGATTTATTGGTCCAATCTCATGTTCGACACGACGGGGTGGCGAACAACAGACAGAATTAGCCTTTCACCCGTGGCTAACCAAGTAGTTCCTATCCATCTGTAAAGAATTGCAGTTCCTTGGATCGGACACTGGGGGCATTATCCGTATATTTACTAATCTTTGGACACCAGTCACATACGTATGTGGAAACTAGGCGTAAATGCCTCGAGCTAAACACAACAATAAATAAGTCATTTTCTGAATACGTATGTGAACTGATAGTTTGATCCAACTCCTGACAGGAGGTGGGTTTGAATCTGAATTTTAAAAAAACAATGTTAGAAAATGTGCATAAAAAAGTAATAGAAAGAAAACCGCCACACCAATATCTCTGTAATACCAAGTACATTTGGCCATTTATGCATAAAAGCTAGGCCTCAAAATCCTGGATGAGTCCCTTGCTGCCAATAACAGTTTTAAGAAATTGGTTTTGAGTCCACGCAAGAGATTTATTTCAACAAATGTCATTTATTGGAACTAAAATGACCATAAATATCAGTGTGATTGAGTGCAGCCAAAGAAAGACTGCAGCCAAAGAAAGACTGGAGCTAGCTGAAGATTTTCTCAGGTGAACTAGAGGAGTTGACGACCCTCCACTGTCAGCCAGTTTCCTCCTGAGCTTCACAAGAACAGCCCATTGTACAAAATGGGACGGAGCCAATATCAACTGATGAGAACAATAACAACCTGCCCAGAGTCAGGATATCTGCAGCCTCCCTCGAGTCTGGTTACTGTCGGGTCTGACAGAATGAATTACCATTTTTTATGCAAACACAGAGACGAGGACACACAGCTGCTTTATTTTAAATTATACTTTATTTCATATAAAAACAAAACAATAAACAAATAAATTAGATATTTCTAAAATAATTCTCTCGAGGAAATGTTTAAGAACGTTGGTGATTGTTTGCTGTTTGTATCTGGGAGAAGAGCAGATAGCTGGAATGTAAAGATGCGAATGTTTCTGGACACTTTGTGGATGTAAATGTTGAGGCTTCATTCCAAAATGAGATTTCCATCAGCGACACCAGCTGTCACGACGTGACCGACGGCTTGAAATGCAAACAAATGAGGAGAGAAGATACATGAAATCCTTCGAGGACAAAATGGTTTTACAGAGAGAGAGAAGGCGATGATGCATTTGGAGCATTTTGGAATGAAACCCTCCATTTTTCTTTTCACTTCTGAACGTTTGAAAGACAAAAAGGGACCAGAGAGTTCAGGCAAAATACAAACTGGTGACGCAGGAGACTGACCGGGAGCACACTGTGGACCAAAATCTGTGAGCTGGATGTAGCAAACGTTCTTGACAGGACTGATTGTACAATTTGATCTCAACTGTCAACGGTTATCTTGTTTGTGTCTCAATTGTTTGTCCTGTTGGTCGGATCCAGGAGGTGGACTGGGACTCAGTTGGCATTTTTACCCCACAGGGGAATTTTCTGCAGCTGGTCCTGGTGGCAGTGGCGGAGCGGCGAATCTGAATTAAGATTTGTAATTTAAAAGATGGTGGCCATGGGGATAAAGATAGGGGCATTTGGGAGAGAAGAGGACACATTACCATAATAAGAGCCTCTTCATTTGCACACAAGCCCAAGCTATCCCCACACCACCACCCCCCAAAACTCCCTCTGGTCCATAGTCACACCCATTAAGCCTGCAAAGCCTTCATTGTCCGGCCAGGCTGCGGACCTGAGGACCCCTCGCCAACAGATTGGGCTGGGTGAAGGGTTACAGCCAGACAAAGGAGGGTCCCTCCCCCTTCTCCTTTATTTGAAATCAATCACACTGGCTTTCACATTCAGTGTCCCCCCTCTCCTTGTCAGCAATGACAGTGGGCTTGGGCCAGCTCCCCAACAGAGTCCCCATGCTGAATCGTCAGTCCCACCCCTGGACACACTGTCTCTGACAAAGCGGTCATGTAGGCAAAGACTGAAAGAGTGAAGCCGTTGTTGGAGGAAGACCACGTGATGTTGTCTCAGAGTTTACCTAGTTGTTTTTACCTGCATATGAGCCCGTCTCTTGACCTTTGGGTCTGTGAGAACTGGTTTTATAACGCAAGAAATGCATTGCAGTTCGTGAGATCAAGACATTTTAGTGGTTTTTGTCCAACAACAGCAACAATAACTGTGCTCCTTCGGGTATTTAACCACAAATTGTTTAGTTGGGCTGGAGGTCGAAGCAGTTTGCTACAATTGGAGGGTTTCATTCCAAACTTTCCCAAGATTGAGCCATCTTTAAAGGCCCAATCCATCAATTTTTGACCACATAGATTTGAGGCTTGGGTTGTCAAAATGAGGGAAATGTACATTAACTCAAATACATGATGCTTTTTCCAAACTGTTTACAATAGTTGCTGATGTAAACCATTTTTTTACACCATCTACTGTTAGTTTGTGGTTTTGGAGTGTCTTTAAAGTTATATTTTAATTTTTTTATTACATTTGAAAGATAATCGGACATCATAAGGTCTAAATTGTTGGTATTTTGGAATGAAACCTGAACATGAAGACAGTGTGACAGCTGTGACAGGTTTGGCACTTGAAACACTTTAAATTCCTCTTTCCTTTCGCCTCCAATAACCTTCATTTTTGTGTCATTCAGAATAATTTATAAAAGGCAATCGTCTTTCTGTCCTTGATATGTACATACAATATTTTAATATTCTAATATATTCACAGGAAATCATAAATTCAGGCACTTTGCTGCCGCTACAGCAACTTCTTAGCACAAGAGATCCTGAGATTTAAGACTGTTTTCTTCTTTTTAAATAAGCAACACAAAAGTAAAATAATCTTATATAAAGAGATTTATATTTAACAATCACTTTCTTCTTTTTTATCATAGCAAAATAAATCTTTTTTTTTTTTTTGTTAAAATGTCTTTATCACCGAGGTTTCAAGCCCTGGTTTTTGGGTAGAGTTTGTGTGAGGAGATCATTGTCCGTCGCCTTTCTAAAGGAGAGTTGATCAAAGAAAGCATTTCGAGGTGTTTTGAGTACCAGGGTCTCTTCTGTTCGGTTTAGTGCCGCAGTTTTTCCAAACGTAACAACTGTTCTGGGGCACAGTGCCGGAGCTGATAGTCCAAAGTACCACGATGCGTTTGTCCTCAATTCTTCTGCCAACAATGAAATGTTTTTCTTCAAATGAAGCCCACCGGCCTCAGTGCTCCACGTGCATACATGTGAGTCTGTGTGTGTATGTTAATGTGCGTGTATAAATGCCCAACTATGTTTAAAGGCTTTGTCTGGTGCCATAATGGAGGTCCAGGTGAAAACTTGCAAGGTGTGCACCCCTAATATGGCTGCCAGTGAAAGCCTCGTAGTGTTGTGTTCATGTCTGTGTCTATCGGAGGGCCGTCTTCATGTCTATCCGTGAGCGCACGTCCTGGTAGCCCAGGAGACAGGGGTCGGTGGACAAGGCATCGTGAGTGAAAACAGAGTCGTTGTCGGAGGAGCAGGAGCTGGACGTGTCCTCACATGACGGGGAGTACTGCTCGAAGGGTGTCGACAGGTCCAAGTACTGAGGGGAGAGAGGAAGTTTAGAAGTTAGAGAAATGTTCTCTGCAGAAACCAAAAAATAAACAAACCCACAGACAAATGTTTGTTAAATTGGCAGTAAAAACAGTGGAAATTGAATTTGGTGTTCACTGCAAAATGGATGCAGATGGAGAGAAATGGAGCCATCATAGTTTTAGACCACCGCATTAGTTTTGAATTGGTCAATTTGAAGCCAAGAACTTTCTGTGTTTAAGTAGGAACCAACAAATTAATCACACGCTGACACATCTGGGAGCGACGGTGCATGGGTGAGTATTTGGTGAAAAAGACTCCCTGCACACTGCAGCCAAACACAGTTTAATTTTTGTTGGAGTTTATAGACTCTGCGCTCCATGGTGAAGACATCTGGACAGCAGATTGTGAAAGCGAAGAAGAAGTGAATGCGTTTTAAACTCACCTCGTCAGAGATGGACAGCAACACCTTGTCCAGCTCCTCCACCAGCTGTTTGAAGGTCGGTCGCTGGGTGGGAACGGCGTGCCAGCACTCGCGCATCATCATGTAGCTACGGAGACAAAAACACGACAAAAATTAATTCTACAATCTCGACCAACTTAAAGTAGTGCAGCTTTAACGAAGAGGACTTCCAGCTTACAGTTCATGTGTGCAGTTGGAGGGTTTGTCCATGCGGTGTCCTTCCTTCAGCAGCTTAAAGAGCTCCTCAACAGGGATACCTGGGTACGGTGAGCCGCCCAGCGTGAAGATCTCCCACATCAGTACCCCAAAAGACCACCTGAAAGCAGAGGAAAGACAACATTCATGGTCAGGACACATAATCGCCGTGTCGAGATGTTAGCCTAACAGAAGTAACATTGTTGTGGTTTTAAAGGTTTTCACAAGACAAGGAAGAAAAGGATGAATAATTGGCGAGGCATTAATCAAAGTTTCCCTTTGTTCTACACGATGTCTTTCACCTGCCTTCATGTTTTCCTGCAGCGGTTCAGTATATGAGTAGTTGTACTTACACGTCGCTCTGGTGTGTGTAGACTCTGTCAAACAAGGCCTCTGGTGCCATCCACTTCACTGGCAGCCGTCCCTGCAGAGCAGACACCAACACGTTAGAGCTCCACCTTCACTCACCACAGCAACACACTTTTCATCACAACACATTTTTCTTTCTGTCTCGCTCTCTGTTTTTTCTGCCACATCCTAACTCTCTACGCTCCCTTATTCCTTCCCCCCTCCTCCCTCCTTGTCTCCCCCTCTTCTCTAATTAAGTCCCATTAAGCCTGCTGCCAATCAGAGGAAAACATCAGACATCTGTCCTGAGGAGTATTAAAGCTGTGAATGGAGCCAGGCAGAAGGAACCTGGCTGAGGAGGAGACGTGTTTACAACCAGCCTCCGAATATCTTGACATGAAGATACTGTTCAACATTTAAGTGTTCTCCTTCTATCTGAGTAGGGTTTACAAAAAGTTACAACAAATCTGAGTTTATTGCTGTAAGATGCATATTGCTCCGCTGTTGATAAAGTAGAGCACTTGTTAACGACTCAAAACAAAGTGATTCTTGAAAATATTCTGCTGGAGGCTCGTCACTCACGTTGGTGGTTTTCTTGTAGTAGTCGATCTGGTGGACTCCTCTGGCCAGGCCGAAGTCAGCGATCTTCATCACATTGTCCTCCGTCACCAGAACGTTTCTGGCCGCCAAATCTCTGTGGATGCACTGCAGAGAGAGAAGAGAGAGAATTAAAGAGTGACACAAAACCCTAAAGTGAGCTTAAGGCCAACTGCTGGGTCTCTAGATTAAAAGATTAGCATAAAGTTTAAATAGTCCTGATTAATGTGCTCAGAGATTTAACACCGATCCTCCTTTGGCAAATATATAAATTTACAGTTTTAACTATATAATTGAATGCTCTTTTTGACCGGTGACACAACATGTGCTTGTCTGTTCCAGGCTGTGGTTTGAAGCTTTCATGTTCAAAACACAGAGTTCGGGGAGGTAGAAATGATTCACTGCAGATTTTCTCCAAAAATGAAAAGACTCAGACGTCTAAAGTCAACACGGAGTGCCTCATTTTAGTGAACGCAACAAAATTAAAATGTCTTTATATAGAAACCCCGGGAGTTTGAAGTAAAAACAACTCTTTGGGAGGAAAAAAAGAAAGGCACTGTTTGCCCACATTGAATGGATGTCATTAAGTTTATTTTGGTTTTCATTCGAAATAGACGTGGGATTTGTGGGGATGTGCGAAGCGAACCAGCCTCGGTTTGTGGGTCTCCCCATAATGGAGGGTTAGTTTCAGGCTCCTGCATTCTTAGGAGGCCGGAGAGCCAGAAACCTGATGCCTACACCCAGACGACGGCTCTGCTGCCTGTTTGCTAACAGATTTATGGCAGCGCTAAAAAGGACAAAGCCCTGCGACGGAGGGGACGGACAGATGGATGAAGAAGAGTAAACAGGACTGAAGCTGCGGCAGCTTTCTGCTCAGGAATGCCTGTCTCAGACACCGGCTGGCAGACAAAGAGACATGTTGATAAGAAGCACACAGACAGAGTGCATGCTGGGTAAATGAAAGGAGGAGAAACATGGGGGGTGGGGGTGGGAAGAAAAGAAAGAAAAGGGGCACAGAGAGATGGGGGATCGGAAAGAGAAAGAAGAGAAGGGGAAGGCTGTCTGGACCGAAATCACCATCCGAAGGCCAAGTGCTCAAATCCAAAAACACTGAATTACACGAGATAATCACAATTCCCTTTATGTCAACACAAAACGGCTGATATTACAGCCTATTAAGGGCTTATACAGCTCATGAAGTCTACAAATGTTAAGCACTTTGGTATTTAGCTTTCATTTTGTGGTCGGCTCAGGAACACAGATATATTTTACTGTAATGAGGTCTGATGATACGGAAACATCCCTGTGGGGCTGAGGCTTGAATGTTCCACCCAAGAGCACTGAGAAAGCCGGATTTGTTGGACCAACGGTGTAAAATGCGAGGACGTTTACAAGAATATAAAACAGAGACAAGCGGCAAAACCTCACATTATCGATCAGGGTTAGGATTCGCATCCATGAAACACCAGAGATTCAGACTCTTCTACTACTACGAGGTATCTTCTCTCTTTAAGGTGAACATACCCTTTTAGAGGCAAGGTACTCCATCCCTCTGGCAACCTGGTAGGCACAGGACAGCAGGTCTTTGAAGGTGAGCTGCTCTTCAGGCACCTTGGTCACATCAAAGGTGTAGTCCATGCCTGGGGGTCGCCGGGCACGCAGGTACTCCCTCAGACTGCCTTTGGACGCGTACTCCACCAGCACATACAGAGGACCTGGAGGGGGTGAAGACAAACAAGATGAAGGACGGGGTTTGCTTCTATTGTTGTTTTAGCCTGGAGGCTTTGGACCACCATAGTTGAAACACTCACTAAATTAGGTTGTTGTGATTTACAATAAAAAGAGGGTTCGGGAGGGAGGTAAAGGAAAGGCATTGTATTCTCTCCAAAAAGAGGGTGTGTGTGTCATAATTAGCGTTAACAAGAAGGAACTTGTCTTTTAATCAGGGCTCTAATCTGACTTGTCCAGGAGGAGATCCAGCCTTTTTACCCAAATCCTCGTTTGTAGCAGGGTATGCTGGATAGATATCAAACAACAAACAATAAAGGTTTAGTCAGAGGTCAGAAACTCACCATCCTGGGTGCAGACTCCGAGCAGGTTGATGATGTTCTTGTGTTTGTCCATCACCTTCATCAGCTCCATTTCGGAGATGAGGTCTGCAAGATCTTTGTCTGTGGCGTCATCTGACGGGAAAAGATACATCTCATTTAAGAAAACCATGTCCCACAGACAACTCTAAGAAGTATTCTTGTGTCTGTGTCATTTCTTCCCTACCTTTGAGCATCTTGACCGCCACAGTGCTGGCCGGGTCCGGACAGTCCTTGTTGATGCCGTAGGCCTCGGCTCTGACCACCTGGCCGAAGCAGCCTTCTCCTAGAGGTTTGCCCAACGTCAAACTAGAGAGAGAAAGAGAGTTAGTGAAAATAAGAATGTCCAAATGAAAACTGTACAAATCCATAATTTGGGGCTCTGGTTTCTTAAAACATGGGTTGGGTTGAGCCAAAAATGGGCTGCGGGCTTGTTTCTTTTTTAGGTCTCCACATGACGCGAGGGCTGCAGCGTTGAAACGAGTCTGGATCCGTGAAGCCAAACTAAACTTGTGAAGAAATACTCTCTTTGTAAGGGGCAGAACTTTTAAGTTAACTCTGTGTTACCTCAAAACTCAGGGGTCCTTTTATTCCTTTACAAAATATAATCAAGTGTTTCTAAATTGCAGATCACTTACTTCTCTCGGGGGAACTCCCAGTCTGGGTCGTAGGGCAATTCAAACTCCATGACTCCAGCCAGCATGGGAGAGCAGCTGGACGAGAGGCGAGCCACCCTCATGAGCGACGCACTGGACTTTCCTGAAGAGTTGGACTCCACCGAGTACTGAAGGAAGAGATACAGAAAAGGAGAGTTATTTATCAGCCTTCAGGAACATGTAGGAAGGTTGTTCTGAACACTTTTGCCTTCAGATGTGGTTGCACAACACTTTGTTGGGTTAGAACAATTAACTATCTTTATCCAGAATCGCATTCCCTACTTTTGAGTCATAGCCGACAAAACAGCTGTGAGAGAAAACAGACTTAAGTTCCCCGTACCTGTCTGCGAAGAGGAAACTTGGAGAGCTTCTGGACAGGGAGGGCGTCAAACGGTTCCCTTCTGGGGTGGACCTGCATTCGACACAACACCACGATGACGATGGCCATGATCAGAGCCAGGAAGCCACAGGCGTAGATGATGATGTCTGTGTACTTGGTCTCCATGCTGTCCATAGCGTCTGCGGCTTCCTCTTCTACAGGAGGAGAGTGAAGGGTTAGAGTTTGTCAGGACCGAGATACCACTCGCTGAATCACGTAGCCTGAAGTCTTTTTCTTTACCTGAGATGACGATGAGCCAGGCGGACTGGTGGGCGAATCCGATTGAATTTCCGGCTAGACAGGTGTACTCTCCTGCATCCTCCATGGTGACCTTGGACAGGTAGAGTACCTCCACCTCTGACATGTTGAGACTACCAGTCTGCACAACACAGATGCAGGAAAAGTTGCATAAACAGTGAGTATACAACAATCATAAAGCTACAACTTCTCCTCATAGTTCCTCTGTGTTTGCACTTGTGAGAACACCAACTGCTACAAGACACCAACCTTGAGGATCTGAACGTATGGCGTCCCATCAGAACCGTAGCGGCTGCCGTTCCTCTCTATGTGCTTGAGCCACTGAATGTGAGGCTGGGCGTCACTGTAGACCTTACAGTGGAACTGGACGTCGCTGCCCACCACTGCTGTGGTGTTGGCGGGTAGACCGGCCTGAAGGATGGGTCTGTGTGGGGAACGCTCTGTATCAGGAAGAAGTCAGAGGAGAGATGATCAAAGATAGCATCAAACTCCAGATAAAGCAGTCAGAGTTTAAAGGATTTCCTTCTCCTAAGGGTAACAGTTCAGAGGTGATTCAGAGATTTACCGATCTAAATTCTGTCTCACAACAGGATGCAGGTAGGACAAAAACATCCAGATATTTGGCAGTTTCACAGCTGGCAAACATGCCTGCTTTGTACACAGAGGTCTAAAAGTGCCCACCAGTTGTCGCTGTCACCTATAATGTGTTTATATGCTGGCAAAAGAGCAGGAAATGTCATTTTGAGACGAAAATCCGTTCCATTAGCGTGGCTCTTTGTCAGCTGTTCGCCGGGCTCTCTTTGATCTGCGGTTACTCTCGCTCTCTGATCTCGTTAGTTGTCTCGTTAGTCCTCTCCCCCCGTTGATTGGGGACGGAAACTGACCCCGTGGTGGACAGACAGCGAACAAATGAACAAACAAACCGCAGCAATCCTCGATCCCCTGTCACAGGTCAGGTAGAAAACTGGTGTGGACGCCTGACCGTCCACATCCTGCCTGGAACGACCGACGCCAGGCGCCCCTGTCACCTTCTGCTCACCCCCCCAGTTATCCCCTCCCTCAGACTGGAGGCTTTTATTTGAAGGCTTGGTGCTTTTTCCGCAAGAGCTGGCTGACTGTTACTATTTCTGCCATCAATGTTGTCAGCCAGATCAGGTTTTAATTCAATTCAATTCAATAATTCAAGCAGAAAGAAAGACACACACTTGCACACACCCTCCACACATCCATGACTTACCCAGGACATCGAGGACGTAGCTGTGAGTGATGGAGCCATATTTGTTATCCACCACACAGGTGTAGTTTCCTCTGTCTGAAGGCACGACGCTCTCCATCACCAGGCTCCAGTGCTGGTGTCTCAGCTAGCCGAGGAAACACAAAATCTCATCAGTGTGAATAGGAGAGAGAGGCTTTGCTAGATCATTCAAATTAACCTTTACTATATTTAGACTTCAGGAGACAACAAACAGCTCCCATCCTCACCTTGATGCCCCCGATGCGATGCTCTCCTCTGAATTCCCGCCCATTTTTGAGCCAGCGGATGCTCGGCATGGGGCTGCCCATAGCCGGACACCGAAACTTCACAGTGTTCCCCGCAGGCACAGCGTACAGCTTCTTCTCCATACGCTGGGTGTGGGTCCAGTAAGGACCTGTATGGACAAAGACCTGCTGTTAGCAAGGATGCTCTGATGAAGCCTGGAGGTTCATCAAGGATTGCAGCTAGTAAGCAAACCAAACAACACACCTCTGGAGAAGTAAACCTGGTCGTTTTCGATCTCAGCTGATGAGTCCTCCAAACCGTTATCCTCATCATCGTCACCTGACCCCAACGAGTCTGGAAACGTGACAAATAAAGGCAAGTTTAGTCCAATCTGCAGTTCAAAACCAAAAGCTAACCAGTTTACTATCAGTTTTTTGGGGGGGGGCATTCTTGCAGTGTGTCCTTACCTGCCACAGTGATCGTGAAGTTCCTCACAGGCTCTTTGGTTCCCCGGAGAACACAAACATAAACACCCGAATCCTCGTAAGTTACGTCCGTGATCTCCATGATGGTGCCGCGGATCTGTATGCGTGGCGTGGGCAGAACCCGGGCTCCCTCCTTGTACCAGTTCACCGCCATGCCTGGCCGGCTGCTCATGTCGCAGCGCAGCTTCAGGACGTTGCCCGGCTCTAAGAGAAGATGCTCTGTTGTGTCTTCACTCAGGTCCTCGAGAACATCTGTGGAAACATTAGCACAGAAGGTGTCAGCATGCTGCAGCGGAGGATGTTTCCCTCTCAGCTCTTTCTTCTTGTTTTATCTCGTGCTTTCTGTCAGTCGGCAGGTTATTTCTTCATCTTCCCTTTAAACCAAGAAGCCATCCCCTCAACTATGACCTTCAGCTCTTCAACCCCTTTATCTCCTATCCCCCCCTCAAACACACACACACACACACAATGAAATCACCATGGAGACCAGGAGGCCTAACCCTCCTCCTCTTCAACACACACACACCCCCTCCTTCTCCTCACACGGCAAACTCCCTCCCTTCACTCACTCACTCCAAAAAAAAGAAGAAAAGAAACGTGGAGGAAGAGCGATTGAAGCTAATGAACATGTTGCAGCGTGACAGTGGACGGAGAGTAAATCTGAGGGGCGGTGAAGGTTCACTGGAGATCTAAGTGAGCGAAGGAAGGAGAGAAGTTCGTTCCAGGCTGGGGCGGAGGACGCCAGCGTTTGAGAGCACACAGATGGCCGCCATACCATCTTCAAGGGTAACAGCAGTATGTGTGTAAATCCCTGAATATCTTAAGCAATTTAAAGGATTGTGACTGAAACATTTTGTGGTTCTGCAGCGGTCACACATTTTGTCCTGCATGATAAAGAAGTTACTGTACCTGGGGGGATTTCAGCAGCGGCCAGGTCCACAGTTCGTGAAATGATGGTACCTGTGGAAGGGAAAAATTGGTGGTAATTGTCCTTAAAGTCACAAAGGAGCACAAAACAACAAAGTGGATTGCCATGATGATAAGTGTGTCTTACCAGGAAGGACTTCCAGCCACGCCGACTGCATGGCCTGCACCGTCTGTCCTGCGTGGGCGTTCTCAGCCATGCAGATGTACTCTCCTGCATCCTCCAGCGTGATGTTGGACAGATGCAGTGTGTTTAGTTTGGATGCGTTGCTCTGCAGGGCCTTCATGGAGGAAAGAAACATGTTTTTAACATGATGAGGAGAGAAACAAAACACAGTCCGAGTAGAAAAATCTAATTGTTTCCGTTCTCACCGTCAGGGCTCTGAGGCGAGGCTGTCCACCTTGGCTCCGACCCGATGCGCTGGCCTCCGTCTTCAGCCACTGCACCTTGGTGGATGCCGGCCGGTGGACTTTACACACCAGCTTCACTTGACCGCCAACCACCGCTGTTGTGTTTTCTGGGTATCCTGGTACGATCAGAGGCCTGGAGACCCGAAGATCTAGGGAACAAAAAGGAGGATATTTTGGTCAACTTTTCCGCTGAATGATTCAAATTTACTACTAAATTAACAACACTGTCTTTAAACACGTCATAGTGTGTTTTTTTATAGAATAAAGTAGTCCAGACTCTTCACAAACGTCCTTGGTCCGAACATGAACTGAGTGAGCAAGACAAAATTGTCAAAACACACCCTGGTGGTTTCAGTTTACCTCTGAAAGGTCTGGCAACAGAAGTACACCATGGTCCTTAACAACCACTGTCATTTAATGCGACCAGGAACTGGCGATAGAGTGCCCTGATAACCCGGCAACTATCGTGTCACCATCAGCCACAGTGCCATCCATTCAGTGGGTCACTCGCCCATTTACGCGCTCGCCCACTCACTTGTTGGAGCATATGTGCGCCCTGGCCAGGGACCTCGCTCGCTGCTGCTCAGTCACTCAGAACGAGCAATTTTCCAGGGCAATTTTCTGTCTGATTGCTTCCTGCAAGCGCTTAGTGAAAAGGCAATCTGTTCTCTTGTCGGAGTGAAGTGCTGCCTTTTTTTTCTAATCGCTCAGAGTACATGTAGAGGTAACGCTTTCAGGGAAGAAAAAAACTCTTTTACAACGCTTTAAGTGGAAAATCAGAAACAGTGATTGGTCAAAGCAGCCAAAGGGAAAACAAATTAAAAGAAACATCTTGACGGCTGGTTATAAAGTGAACACTCGTCACTTAGTCTGCATTCACGCTCAAAACCTTAACAACATGAGATCCGAACAAGCCGCTCATTTTCATCTAATGGGGGAGATTTGAACACAGTAAAACAGTCAGCGGTAAATCACAGTGATGGACACACAGCCATGCTAATGAACTTCCAGAGACAGGGACGGTGCCCCGGAGTTGAACTCGCGGCAGAGTGTGAATTGTCACCCAGAGGCGAGGGGGCAAACAAAACACAACACAACACAAACAAACCGCCCGGCCGGTGCGAGCCAGCCAGTCAGCCAGCCAGCCGGCTGGGCTGGCAGCAGAGCCCTCTGCGGAAACGGGCTGGGACAATGAGGAGCTTCATGCCCTGGACTGGGAACAGAGCAGCAGAGCATCCAATGCGTACTGTCAGTTTAGTTTTGTCAGATCACATCGCAGTTATTTAATTTGTTCCTGATGCTGGAGAATCACTAAAAGCCTTATGTATCTGCCTATTATACTCATAAATCGAGTTATCTCCTATGTGAAGGTGGCTATTTGCTCACTTGAATCTGTTTGTATGTTGGTTTGTGACCAGGATTACACAAAAACTACTACACGGATTTACACGAAACTTGGATGGAGGATGGGTCACGGCCCAGAATGGGCCCCATTAACTTTTGATGTGGATCCAGTTGTATTTTCTCTCTTTCTTTAACATTGTCAGTGTCAATTTCTCGACATTTTTGTCAATTTCTCAGGGACTAAAGCATAAATCTTGATGCAGACGATCAAGTGTATTTAGGTGGCAGATATCTATGATGTGGATCAAAGCAGATTTAAGTTTAGGTTGATTGAATAAACATACATTTACTTTTAAATACTTCTTCTCAACTCTCATGACAACTGAGGAAATTTCATTTGCTGATGAAGGCCACAAGATGTGACCGAACACACTGGAATAAGTGGACTTTTTGTCACATTACGATTCATTCATTCTCTGTTTATACACCAGTCAACGAGTTAGCTGCTCACTCAGTCGTCCAACTCTGTCCGCAGGCAGCTCTGGTCTGAGCGCTCTCTTTGACCAGCAGATGCACTCCTGCTCATTCTGCGCAGTGATCAAAGCAAGAGATGGCATCTGTTGGCACAATATCTTCTCCGTAATGTTGCAAATGGCTCACTGTCATTGTGAAATTAAACAATTAACAGCCTTGATTGTTTTTTCGTTGATTGTTTGCGTGATTCTATTAAAAAAGCTTCAGTTTTCTTGAGGAAAAGACTGTTTTTGGTCAATAAATCTGAACATCACATCATTAAAACAGCCATGGATTTAAGTTGTCGACCGTCCCTTAAACTTTGACACCAGCTGTGTAAATTTCGAGCAGCCGAAAACACAGCAGGAGCGCACGGACAAAAGCTATACTCAGTCTTTTATATAATCTGTAATGATGTGGCAGAAAACAGGACTGAAAATAAGTTTTCCGGGGGAAGAAATAGAAAAAACCTTGGACAAGTCTGATCCCTGCATTTAGCAGCACACAGTAACATTAGATGTGTAATTATATTTGGAGCACGTTGTGATTTATTTTTTCTCTCAGAGCTGTTATCAAATTAGCAACACGGAGGCAGAGACGGATTTAAATAGATTAATAAAAGATAAAAGTGAAAATAATTCTTGTTTTTCATCCTAAATTTGAACTCTTTGTGTCTGCGTCTTGTCCCTTCAGAGAGGAGGCCGACTGACCCGGCCTGTCCACCCTGTCAGGAGTGTGAGCAGTGCATTGTGGGTCCCTCTGACCCTCGTCACCTCTCCTCAGCTGGACTCGTCTTCAGGGGGGTGGGACTCTCTTTTCAGTCCTTTAACTGACACAAAGAGGGAGTTTATCTTTTTCTTTTTGATCGTCTCTGTCACCTCTCAGTTATCGAGGATTACGGCGACTGTTTCCGTGTTTAATTTGGCCCGTAGGGGCTGAAACTACGCCATAATTTGTGTCCATTTTCTTGCATTTTTTCTTTCCACTTGTTGAGTTTGAGGCTTGATATTTATTTGACTTTAGCTGATGAAAGTGGACTGATTTTATGTGTGACTCTTGAAACTCCTTAGACGCAATGCCGCCTCCACACCTGCACGTTTTACAACCGTAAGATCTTTCTGTTATCCATCCTCGTTCGACTCTTTGCTCATCTGTCCTGTAAATAAACCTTAAAGGTTTTTCCGGGCCTCCTCCTGCACATTGTCGTCTGAGCAGCAAGCCCCGACCGGCCTCCCTTGGCCCTGGAGTACAAAGCGGGGCCACGGAGACGGAGATGAGAGACGGCTTCTGTGCTCGATGCCTCCGAGCCAAACAATCCACTTTGTCTTTCATCATTTCAATCCACACACATCCTTGGAAAAATGTCCCCCCTGAAGACTTTTAATCTGGAAACTTAATTCACTTTACAGCAAAAGAAGAAGCCAGGGAGTTTGTTCTTCGGCGATTATACTGATTACAACTTAAGATTTTACAGCTGACAATGGCTGACTTCTTGCATTTGGCTTCTGTTTGTAAAGCATGAATGAAAAAGGCCTCTGCAGCCCCCCCCCTTCATCCTCTACAGCTGGCACGCAGCCAGGCAGATTTACACTTCCGAGCCTCAGGGCCTCGGGCGGATCAGGTAGCACAGTTTACGGCAGCAAAACACTGAGAGCTTTTTTTTTTTTCCTCCCCTTCCCTCGCTCCGTCCAAGAATCGACTACAGACTCTGTCATTTTTCCTGTCACCTTGACTTCCTCTGTGGTGGTGGCTGCCAAGAAACCGACACTTTCTAAGACCGGCCCTGTCCACAAACTGTCTGTGGATTCAAACCAGCAACCTTCCCCAGTCACACACATGCTTATCTAACCTTTACACATCACAAACCCACCAAAGGAAGAAACAACTCAGGTCTTACCTTTGGTTCTTCCTTCGTCGATGGCCCTGCCCGGGACTCTGTCCATAAAACAGAGCAGGAGAACGCAGAGCGTGCAGACCCTCGCCATCTTCTTGACGTGACGCATGTGTCTTGTGGTTAAAAGTCAGAAAAACACGTTGGAAGCCTGGGGTTGGCTTCACACTCCGCTCCCTGGCATCGGAGACGTCAGAAATCCACAATGTCTCTAAATCTGGATCCTGCAGAGGCAAAAAAGAAAAACACACAGGAGACGGTTATCTGCTGATTCTCTGAGGAGAAGATTTTTTAAACCAACACAAACGATTGTGCAGACAAACAGTTAAAGAGCCTGTTTAGACGGCGAGCAGCTGTATTCTTAACCAGATGTCCTGCTAACTGTCCCGCTCGTCTGCCTTACATTGTCCAGGCTCTCCTGCGTCATGAATAAGGAGCAGGGCTGTTACAGCCTGTTGTTTGTCAATGGATGGCGCTCGGTCTGCCCCGGGATAATGGGCCCTTGCTAGAAAAACACTTGAAACTTGCCAGGAAGCTACAGAAGCTGAAGGAGCGGCAGAGGAGAGAGTCGACTGGCAGCTGATGAGACTTCAGGTTCAGGATGGAAAACGGTGAAACGGGTGAATGTTCACAGTGTCATTCTGACATGCGATACATTCAATTTGAGCATTTTATGTCACGGTTTTGACTCGGTGCATTTATGGGACAAGATTTGGTCTTTTTGTGCCTCAACTTGGAGAATGTGCTGATGATTATATTCAGATTGGCATAATAAAATGTCAGAAAACATGTTCAGATCACTCGTTTTGTCTGACAAACAGCCCAAAACCCTGGAAAGATTCAGTTAATTATTACAGAGGAGAAATAAGGTCAGCAAACCCCCACGACTAGGAAGTTGGATCAAGGATTTATGATCTGATATTTGACTTTTGAGAATCTCTGTCAGTCACCTGTTGATGAATGGACTGTTTCAGCTCTAACATGAGCTTGTTTTAACCTTTTTATAACCTCAGGAAAATACACTTAACCACACAATGCACCAGCGTTATTTAAAAAGTTAATCAGTAACTTGCAATTAACACAAAAGTGCAGCTATGTGACGGTTTGGTGCTACAAAAACCTCAACATCAGCTGAATCCAATGAGAAAATGTTACTTAACTTCTCTTATTATTTAAAAAAAATGTTGTTATAAAGATAATTTAACAACAACACTGTCGCCTGAACTCACTCTGCAGACAAACTATAAACGCTGACGGCCTTCAAGATTACTGAAGGAATAATACAGTTATTTTTCTGCTACAGTCGGGCCAACTGCGCACAGGCGCCAGACCCCGGTGCGTGCGCTCCACGCATGCATGCCGCGCCCACACACACACACACACACACACACACACCGTTTAAAGCACCAGCCTGCTGAATGAAACGTATTCTTTCTCAATTAAGGGCTGGAAAAAAAAAAACTTTTTTCTCCTGCTGCTGCTAATTCCGCTGGCACGCCGCCTCGCTGCTGTTCAGCCGGAGCCAAAATACTTGTACTGTATTCTACCTTTCAGTCACTGTGGAGGCTTGTATTTCTTAATGTACTGCATGTTTCTGTCACATAAATCACACTTAATAAACCATCATGTGCGCTATTGGTCTCAAACGGGCCTTGTAGGTTATAATGGAGCCAAAAGGCTGCCAACCACAAGTTAAACCTGTTAATATTTATATTATTTTATTCTGCAGGGTCACAGTGTCTGCACGTGTGACCGTGCAGAGTGTCTGACGCACGTTGGGATCGATAAAATAAAAAATAAAGGCAGTCAGACTGTTGAAATTACATTTTAAACTGAATGTGTGACTCAAATTAGAGGATTTTCTTGCAAAAGGTGTTTTTTTAATTCACATAATTTGGGTGAAATAACGATTAAATGTGTCATTTTTTAAAATAATTTAAAGTGGAGATTATTGTGATTTGTGCTCAGACAGAGTTCAAACTCCGCAGTCTTTTCTCCTGACAAATAGTCCATGTGGAAGGTTCAATGTCTAATGAATGACTTGTTTGGCTCTGTGCGTTGCAAAACACAACAAGTTTAACTTCGCCGCAGCTTCTCTCCTGAAATCTCACTTTAAAAATCACAAAACGTGGATTAATTCACTTGTTTGGAGTGCTGGGTGGAGACATAGACCCACTGCATTGTTTTAATAAATATACAGCTTTCTAGAGAATCAAATAAAAACCTAGATTTCCCTCTCTAATGCCAAGACCTGAGGCTTAAAGTAATTGTATATGAGGCTGTGTTAAGTACTTTTCGGTGTTGATCTTTCCCTGCCTGCTCAACGCCTGCAGAAAATGAATGAAACAACAACTCTCCAAGAACCTCCAGCTGTCTCCGTCTGTTTTCACCCACCTTTCCTCCTCCTCTGTCCTCGCAGTGATGACTGGCACCAGGGGAGAAATCACTCCTTGTCCCGGTTGACTCGCCTGAATATTGAAATCCTCATTTGGAGCTCTTGTACGTCCTTTTTCCAGAGCGGGTCTGCGAGTGAGCGTCTCTCTGCTGTTGTTGTATCCGGCTGAAAGCGAAGTCCAGCTTATAAATCCATCAAAAACAGTCCCCTGGAACATGAACGACAGCTGCCGGGCTCTCCTGCTGACCGGAGGGAAGGAGCTGTGTGTGTGTGTGATCCCCCCTTTCTGGGCAAAGTCCACTGCAGCCGGCCGCTCAGAGCGCTAAATCCATGGAGAGAGAGAGAGAAAACCAAACACGGTGCGAGAACGTGGGGTTGGAAAACTGTCCCTTTCTCTCGCTGTGAAACTGTTGAGAAAAGATCCGATGTGTGGCGAGAGAATGAGAGAAGGAGACGGGCGGTGAAAACGTGCGCCCGGTGCGTCTTTACGCAGCGCCTCTGCCAACTTCTTCCTCTCCTCCTCGGTGAGATCTGAGCTCTGCCGCAGAAACGTGGAGCTCAGCCTCCACCTCAGTCCGATTCCCTTTCACAGCAGAGAGCGAGGAGCGAGCGTCCTGCACACACCGACCCTCCAAGAGCACTCTGCTGCTCTCCGGACGGCAGGCACAACAACAATGGTCTGAGAGCGGCCAGGGGAGCAGGGAGGAGGAGGGAGGAGGGAGGAGGAGGAGGGAGAGGGAGGGGAGGGTGCGCTTCTGTTACCCCCACACACACAAAAACACCCCCCCATCCCTCCACAGAGCTGGCAAATAAAAACCCAAGAGCCTCTGTGCCTCTCTGCCTCTCCCTCTCACAGGGCACAGCCCGATAAAGTTGTCTGAAATCACAACATTTAAGCTTTTTCTGACCAAAAACACACTTTTAACAACGAGTCTCCTTCAATCAATCGCGTAAATCACGTTATAAAAACAGCTCTTTTTTTCAATTTTATGATGCCTTTATGCAAACAAGCGCATTAAGGCCTCTTTAGCAGACGCATTCAATTAGGCTGCGTTAGTGCGTGAATGCTGTGAATTGCCTCCACGTTTTAATTGCATCAGTAAAAAGAACAAGACCCGGGTAATCCCATTAGCTGCAGCAGAGATTCAAGATCAGCACTGCTGTTTTTTTTTTTTATCAGATTAACTCTCTGAGCCTTAATGTCTCAGAGGAAAACGCATCATGTGTTTATTTTAGGAAGAAATGTGGATTTTGATTCATAAATGACATGAAATGAGAGTTTTATATGAGAGCAGCGTGCAGGGGAGGGACAGAGAACAGCTGATAGTGAACATGAGGCATGAAAACTCATTAAGTTTGCCTTCAGTTTACTTTGTCACATCAGACTCTGCTGGGATTTTATACAAAAAAGATTTAAAACACATCTCTGTCTGCATCTCACCTTCATAATAAAACCTGAATCCTTTCTTCTATATTGATTTTTAATGTTTTAGCTTGTAAAATCACGAAATAAGAATTAAAAAAAGGAGAAATCAATCATTTTTTCGGACTTCCAGAACAATAAACTTTATTTTTAACTCTATGATTTTGGGTACATGGGCAGTAACTCATGTCAAGGGGTCCAAGACATCATGTTTTGTGTTGATATTACATTAAGAGTTTTTTTAAAAAAAGCTTCATTATATTATTATAATAATTTATGTTTGGGTGTCCATATACTTGGCCATGCAATCTTCAGAAAGATAGAGCTGATTTACAGAAAACAATCAGATGTCTCTTTGG
The DNA here is from genome assembly GCF_965226575.1 of Pagrus pagrus. Lineage (NCBI taxonomy): Eukaryota > Metazoa > Chordata > Actinopteri > Spariformes > Sparidae > Pagrus > Pagrus pagrus. The sequence goes on from NC_140198.1 coordinate 8,682,709, forward strand.
ATTTATGTCAAATAAGTCAAATATAATCATATTGCGCTCGATTTTGACCCGAGTTGGTTCGAAGTCATTCATGTTTGCCAGCTAGCTAACCCGTGTCCCTGTAAATGTCCAACAGCGGTAAAAAAAACTCCAGCAGTAAATTTATTCCAGCCTCTGAGAGATCATTCAAGATTATTGTTTTGCCTCTGCTGGACAGGTTTTATTGTGAAGACAGACAGGAAGCGCCGGGGAGAGAGAGAGAGGGCAATCACAAGCTACAAAGGTCCTGGCCCGGATTCAAACATGGTTACATGATACCTGCTTTAGCCGGGACGCTCGGAGAAATGTTTGACTAACGCTCTGCCGTGCCACAGAGCTGCAAAAAAAAAGTTAGAAATAAATCACGAGAGGAGGTGAAGAGGCTGCACACTCCGTTTACTTTTATCTGTGGGTCAAACTCCTCGAGTGGCCGCGGTTTGAGCGAGTTCAGCGGAAATTTACGTGTCGAAATAAATTCCAGATTTGACCTTTGACACCGCGCCGTGGTACTTCGGGTCAGACGGAGCTTTACAGCGAAAGTCAAAGTACACAAATAAACGAGGCAGAGTGGAAGTCATAAAGCAGATAAGAGCTGTGCTAATGCCAGCCGGCGCTGCGCTGTTGGCTGCTGAGCGATGTGTTTGTGTCATACCTGAGCGTGTGTGTGTGTGTGTGTGTGTGTGTTATACACAGTCACATTGTGGGGACTTCCTTTTGGGGACACACAAACGTAAATCATTAAATTTTTGGATGAGGGTTGGTTTACGGTTAGACAAGGTAAGGTTAGGTGAGTGATCAGGTTAAGTCTCCAGTAAATGAAAGATGATGTAATGTCCTCTGAAGTGATGGAAACATGATTATGAGTGTGTGTTCTTGTTTTTCTGTCAATGTGTGGATACATTTGTGCTTTTAACCTGCGTTGTGAGGACCGTTCTGCATTGTGGGGACATTAAATTGTTCCTTCCTCCAACGGATGACGAAGATTTCGACCACGGAAATGTAGAGAAGGGGTGAAAATTGGAAATCGCTGACTGACTGCTGTCACTCAGATTTCCGTGAATGATTAATTTGATGTTATCCCTCAAGTTTGCTCTTAATTGGGGTCACAAAATAATCCTGTGTTTTGGGAGGGGACAGCAGTGTTAATGTTATTGCAGCGTGTTGTTGTGCTAATGAGACACAGGTGGGATTGCAGGCGCCTCCGTTGCTTCACACAAACACCTTATATACAAAGCCCATTGACACACCCCTAAAGCATGCATTCAAAGTGAATACACCGTGCTTTAGGGAGCCAACTTTATCTGTTTACCATCAAGTTATAGGGCAAATTAGAGGCAGTGAGGAGACGACTCAGCCCGGCTGCTTTGAGCTAGCACTTTATGCCGACTGAGAGAAAGACACTTTCTGGCAGCTCTGAAGTATAAAGTCACTTCAAATGATTTATGAGTAAAACTGCAAATAGTTCAGAGACAAGAATGCATCTTTGTCACATGATATTATCAGTGAGACGTGCAATCGAGACACAAGAGAGAGGGAGACGTACCAGCTGACTGAGAGGGTCCTCAAACTACTCTCACAGGCAAAATTACCGGTGTACGACAAAGTTAGAGACACCTCTGATCAGACACACCAATGCACCATTCTCCAGTTTTATAGATAACACTTTTTGTTTAGTTTTTTTCTCCTCATCCGTGTTTTAAGTTGGATTGGACAGCACGAATGTGGACCAAACTTGTGAATCATCTTTCATTGCTTTCCCACAAAATGCAGGCTAAATGTCCACATTTCCCACAATCAGTGAACTACACCATCTGCATAAACACTATATAATAGCAGCACATTTATAAAATGCTGACATGCTGCTTTTAAAACTGTTGAAAAACATTCAAAAGAGAATGATGGCAAAACATCTTAGCAGAATATCTTTTTAATATATTATCTGAGAGCCCACGCAGGTGTTCAGCGTTTAGTTTTTAGAGTTGGAAACTGAGTAGTCCTGTATAATTTGGTGATCGTAACTGAAAGCAATTTTTGCTCGTTTGCTTGATACGACGCACGTCTACCCCTGCAGCTATGAACACTGTTGATTTGGTCCACCAGACATTGTTTGAACCACTTCTTCAACAAGTTGCTTCCCAAAATGCTGAAGTATTCCTTTAACATTTGCACTCACACGTCTTATCTGGTCAGTAACTAATGTGTTGTTTTCTTTTTCCGCTTGTTCTTAATGTGTCATTCCTTTTAAAATGCAAGTAAAGTGTCTTTGAGTAACATGAAAAGCTCTTTATAAATAAAGTGTATTGTTATTAAACTTAAACAGAGGTGAAGGAGAACCATCAGGTGAAGCCTGCAGCAGCACAGACCAGTTATGTAACATCAGACTTTTCATTTTGCTCCTCTTGTATCCGAACACCAAACACTCTCCCCCCCTTTAGACCAGAGACCTCCATCCCACCTCTTTATCTGATGACATCAGAGATATGGGGGATCCCTCCCGACCCTCCCGGTGCCCCCAGGTCCAGATAGCATTGATAGCCTGCTGCATACTGATGTTCTTGTTAATGGAGAATACCGGGGCTGGTTGGTGCCTGACAGCTGATAACAGATTGGGGAGGAGGAGGGGCGATGTTGGGGTAAATGATAATCATCGGGGTGAGGTGAGGTTAGTGTATATGTGTGTGTGTGTGTGGGGGGAAAGTGAGGTGGGATAAAGGTCAGGAGGAATGTGTGAGGTGTGGCCGGTCGCTCATTAGTCCACTTCACAGCAGGGACACATTATGGAAACATCAGGTCCCATTTACATTTAAATTTCTGACTTTTTAGTGGAGGCTCCTCTGCAGAATGAGCATGTCAACAATAGTCTTTTTTGGTTTTATCCAACATCCAAGATAAAGGCTTTATATATTTAGTCAGAACAATTTGGGATTTTCTTGCAAAAGGTGTTTTTCTTATAGTTTCTGTGCTATTGATGTTTAAAGATGCTGGTTGGTGGATTTTGTTCCCTTAACTGTTTCTTTTCTTTGTGCTAAGCTAAGCTAACTGGCTGCTGGACTCAGCTACATACACTACTCAACATTAGTGAGGGATATTGGGATATTTTAGTGTTTCACTTGATTATTTATTGTGTGACATCAGAATTTTATTTGGTGTTTTATGAATATTTTTGGCCCCCAAAAGTAATGCGACACATTTCATTTGACAGTGCACACGCATATATGCGCCTATATTTCAATATCCCTAACAAACTGTTGCTTCAATGTTACTGGCAGACTCTGAATTCATTTTAATTTACTCATTGTAGTTTGTCAAAGTAATCTCACAAATAGAGCTGCAGAAATGAGCCAAAAAACAGGTTTTAAAATGGATAATATGACAAAAGAAATGCAAGAAGACAAACAGAGAAAGACAATCGTAATAAATCATAAGGCTCTGAAGTGATGCACCATCTTATCCAACGAAGCCAGAACCGAGTCTAGCAGTACAGTCCAGCATTGATCAGTGACAGTGGTCGTAGTAGGAATGCGAGACACGTGGAGGTCAGAAGTTGTGTGGTGTGTTTAAGCCTTGGCCTATTTTCCACCTCTACATACCTGCACAATCTCTGCAGAGCTTAAAGTGTGCCGGTTGTCTCTGGGTTTCTGAGTTTTGGGAAGTTAAATGAAAAGAAATTGAAGCTCTTGCATGTTTATTGCAAACACCGGGTGTGTTGTCTGAGCTCAAACAAACGTGACACTCTGAAAGTTTGTTTGACTGAAAGCTCAGACAGTAAACAGGCTGTTTAAAACAGAGACACATGTGCGAATGCCTGGTATCATGTTTTATTTACACAGTTAAAAGCCCTTTCAGTATAATGTGTCGTAGCTGTGAAGTCAGACCAAACATCAAGAAGCTTTTCGCTGATTTCAGATTGTTTCCTCAGCACTACTGTTAGATAATTATCAGATACTGAGATCACAAAGTCTCCAGAACAAAATGCATTGAAACCCGTGCAGGTAAACAACACAGCCTCCCAAGAACGTCAACTAAAAAGCTAAACTCGTTCGGCCTTCACGGCATCTCGTGGCCTCTACGCGGTCAGTGACTCCCTCCACTCGTCCCGACCTCAAGACCATCGACTCCCACGCTGGCTGAGCGCTGGAGCTCCCATTGTTGTGTGTTTGTGTTAATCATTACCTGCGATGTTCGCAACACAATGGGACAAGCCGAGAGTACGGGCTTTGTGATGCAGGGGAGCGCTGCTGCCAAAACACAGGGCTGAAAGAGAGACAGAGCCGGAGAGGGAGAGAGTGGGGGGGGAGGCAGGGAGGGGGAGGGAAGGGAACAGAGAGAGCAGGGAGAGCAGGGAGGAGGGTCCCACAGCAAGAAGCCTGCTATTAAAACATGTCATCTGACATACTGGTGGTCCTGTCAGTGCAGACGCATGCCGTGCAGCCAAAACGTTGTTCAAGCCCGCAGAACGTTATTTTGAGTTGGAGCAGAAATCCTGAAGTTTCTTAAGACACCAAAAGTGTCAGGTTGAATTTTAGGGGGATGCATCTATATGTAGTCTTAAAAACATGGAGTCTTCGGTCCTCGAAGAGTTGAAACACAATATATGTGACTCTGTCAGACAGTGATGAAAAAAGATGGTTTTAACAACTTTAAAGCTGCTTGAATGGAAACAGAACGGGTCAAAATCAGCCACATTCATTGATTTCTGTCTGATTTATGCAGAAAATGCCGTCAGAAGTTTGGTGTTTTCCTACGTAACACCTACTAAACAAACAAATGCATCACAGATAAGAAAGTGACATCATTTATGCTTTAAAAGCTTTTAAATGAGCTTTTTGACTAACTTCAGATAAGATAAGATAAAACCTTCTTGACTTCTCAGGAGGGAAACTTAGCATCACAACAGCACAAGAGGCAGACAGACAAGAGAGACACGGGACACATTTACATTAAAAAACGAAATGCAGATAAATTAATCAAAGTTAACAATACACACCGGCGTGCATCGTTCCAATGGGCTCGTATAATGTGACAGATGATAATTTTACCATATCTCCAGGCAAGAATACAAGTGTTGGATGATTCTGTAACACCCTGGATAACGTTCAGTGTTTTTAAAATCCTTGGATCGTTCTGTATTGTCAAAGGATAAGTTCACCCAAAAATGAAAAGTCATTATCTTCTCACCCTCATGCAGATGGAAAGACCACTAAACATTTCTGGAGCTTCACAGCAAAACAGCGTTGCAGCATTCTCCTAAACAACTGAAGTAGATGTGGACTTACAGCTCGTCTGGTGTAATCAAAGTCTCTGGAAGCCCTGAGATCCAAAACTGATTGGAAAAGACATCATTTACACCATTTTTAAAGCCACTGCCGCTAAGCTAAAAGTGTTACCCCTGTCTGAAGTTGGTGCACGAGCTCCGCCGCACCTCGAGGTTGTTAATAACATCTTTTCAAATCAATTTTGGGTCTCAGGGCTTCTGGGACTTGGGTTGTAAGAGCCATAAGAGCTACATGGAGCCATCTCATGATTTATTTTTAAGGTTTTAAAAAAATGCCCCTACTACTTCAACTTGCAACTCTGTTTTGTTGTGAAGCTTCAGAAATGTTTTGAGGATTATAAAAACTTCACCTGACTTTCCATCTGTATGGGGGTGAGTAGATAATGACTGGATTTTCATTTTGGGGGGAACTTGTCCTTTAAGGGGAAATATTAATTTAGTATCTATTAATTTGGACTGTTTTTTATTTGTTTACACTTTACAGAAACACTTGACTTGTACTGTATTTTTTCTCCTACTTGTTTGTTCATTTATGTGCTTTGTTGCCTATTTCTATCTTCCTGACTTGTTCTTGGCGTTGTGTGTGAGCACTTTGACAGCAACTTAAAACTGGAGTCAAATTCCTTGCATGTGCACACTTGTCCAGTAATGCTGATTGTGAGTTCATGATTTTGGTTAATAAAAAGAAAAAGGTTAATTGTCCGCCTGTGACGGGAGACGAACTTCCTATAGATACTCTGCAAAGCACGACACGACTGGATATTTGTAAGGAGACGTCGTGTTTGTGCCGACTAGAACAGGTATTTTAAGGCAAAACATGATCTTTTTATAATCCTAACCACGTTGTTTTTGTGTGTCAACACAACCAGATCATAAGACGAGATATGATTGAACATTCAACATAAAGAAACATAAAATTTTAATGTTTGCAGAAACGTAAATCGCCAACATTTATTCTGGTGATTGCGCTGGTCATTATGGGGCCGGAGTCTGAGGGGCCGGTCAGGAATCACACCCGGCTTGTTATATACTTGTTACAAGAAGGTAATCTGATTACTTTAACATTTTACTTGGTCTCAAAATGTCTGGTTACTAATTTTCTGGATGTTTTTGAATTTTTGTCATTGATGTGTTGCTGGTGATTTAAAAACAAAATCTCCCCAAAATCTTATCTGAAGCTCACGAAGTTACTTAAGTTTCACCTCTCGCCTTCCCACACACACCTACACACACACACACACCCAGCTGTTTACATGAAGATGGATATCAGTGACAGCCACTGTTTTCCCTCGCCTCCTCTCCCTTTCTTCTCTGCTCGCCTAATCACATCCAGCAGGGGAGTCCCGTTCCCCCCTCACACACACAGAAGGCTGAACCCTGCCTGAACCCTGCTGCTTTAATTAATCTCTCTGACTTTGTTAATTATTTGTTTGGCTGGCTGACTGCCTCTCTGTGTGTGCGTGAACACGTCCCTCTTTGAAGTATTTGGGACGCATGCCACGGCTGAAACAACCCAAGCTCTGATAACCTCGAGCAGAAGAGGAGGAGGAGGAGGATTCCCTCTTTTTCTTCTCTGTGATGTCACGTTTTATTATATTTATCTGTGGAGAGGTGACGTTAAATGGTGTTCTCGGATCCTCAACATATTGATCAGACAGGGTGTGTGGGAAATATTAGATATGCATCATATGTGGACATCATGAGCATTTCTTTTAGTGTTTTGTTTGACATTTTTCTTCAACTATCTGTTGGCCAGAAAAGTCAAGACTTGTGATGAAGCAGGTCATTAGCATTGAGACTTTAGCCACACTAGCACAATTCTCTAGGGATGGCAACTGCAGTCTGTCCAGCGACGTCCCGCTCTACTTCAGGGCTGAGCTACAGCCGCCTCACAACATGTCTCATCTCTTTTATTGACTGGGAGTCAATCAGTTGATCTCAATAGAGCGACACCTTATTGTTGTCACCTCGGAGCTCTTGTTAAGATGACACTAACCCTGAAACATCACTGTGAGCTTTGAAAACAGGACTTGGCGTCGGCATTAATATGGACAACACATTCGAAGACTTTATGAAATTCTTGGAGTCAACGTTGGAAACATGTTTGATATTGGTATTAAATCAGGGTAACTCTTCTTGTAACTTTCTTGTGTCTTTGAAGGTTCAGTTAGCCCGATTATGAAACATATAAGTGATTACACACCGTTTAGTTTTGTTTTTATTTTTCCAGACAACATTTCTTATTGTAAACAGTGACCACATTACTCTCATACACCATGCAGATCATCAGTAGACCCACCTTGGACTGATTGTTAAAGGCGCCGCCCATTGTGATGAACCCACAGAGGATTATCACCAACTCTGTTATCGTTAACACCTGTTTTTCTGAGCCCAAATGTCTGCTCTAAAAAGGCTTCAAGGGGAACTGTGGAGTTTTGAGTTTTGGAGAAGAAATTCAAACTCGAATTTTAATATTTACAATATTATTGAGGCAATAATACAAATGTATATGTGCCTCATACAGTAGTTCAGTCTTTGTCTTGTCATTTGTTGAGTTTCCCTGATCCTGCCGTGTTTGCATGTTCCAGCCGTTGGTCCCTAATGAACTTAGTCCATTGATATTTCTGCCTGCCATCTCGGGCATTTGGGTCAGTCATCAGTTTCATTATTGTTTTGTTGTTTTTTGTCCTACATGGCTTTTGGTTATTTTATTCCATTCCATGTTTTAATCCTGGTCCAATCAATGTCAGGCATTAGGTAACGTTATTCTTTATTCTTACGAAACAGCTACGTTCCCCACCACATGCATGAGGACGAAACTGGCTCCATGATGTACAACCACTTGTTTCAAGTACAAATGTCGTCGCAGAACATTTGTTTGGACTCATAAACTGGATGTACAAAACTAGCACTACCTCACTCGCATTAAAGTGTCAGTGAAGCATGTGTCCATGTGTTTAAAGGAGTATTTGCATTGTAGTTTATTGACTCTCGTGTGTTGTTAGAGATAGTTGGCCGGCAACAGAAGGATCCAAACACTCTGTGTGATATACCCAGGATGTACATGCAGACACATGTTTGGTTAACCTCAACACTGGGGCTTTGAGCGAACGCAGACGCCCGGCTGCAGTATTCTGGAGGAAATCCGGTAACGTGTTACATATGGAGGGTATTATTCATGATTACAGTTCAATAAACAGAAAGAGAGGATGGAAACGGATCTGTGGTCTCACTCTTCCTCCTGACCTTCTCTGCTTTCTCTCGTCTTCTCAGCTTCTTTCCTGTCTTTTCTTCCTCCTCTCATTTCATCTCATCTCCTCTTATTATGTATTCTTCTGATAGTTTCCAGACAAACATGTTATTCTTGTGTTTATTTTGGCTTGTTGTTGAACCTGAATGACTCCTGAAATGTGTAAATGGTTTTGTTTCTCTGCAACTCTCAGATTTAAGAAACTGTTGATGGATTTTGAAATGACAGTTTTTCCTCTTTTGGTTTGGATTTCAACCCCACTACTTTTATTTGACACTTTTAGTTTTGGTTACGATTGATTTGATGATTTTTTTTTTTCCTAATGCATTTAGATGAGCAGTACTGCATCATATGGGCCTTGGCTTGTAAACAGATAACGTTTCTGCAAACCATAGATAAGTTGATGGTTGACTTTTGTACCAAGCGTGGCAGATCACATTCACATTTTATGCTCATTAGCAGACTTTCACATCAGCAGGTGGAGGGGAGGGTGGTGGCGTTATAACAAGCCAACAAGGCTGCCAAACAGGTGACCACAGCTTCGAGTCTGTGGGGAACTAGGACCATCTCCTCACTTTGTAGTGACCAAAACAGGTATTTTAAACCAAACCATGATGTTTTCCTAACCCTAACCAAGTAGGTCTCTGTGCATAAACTTACCTAGATCATAAGCACAGCGTTGTGACAAGAGAGAAATAGAAAATTCAACCCAAACAAAGTTGCAACATACACAATCGTTAATTTTGACCTTATCTGTGGTTTTGCAGTAATGTTCTTAGTAATGTTCTCGTATCCTGGCGATTGGGTTGCCGTTCAATAAGTTACATTATTTATGCAATACACCTTAAAAACAAACCAATCTTGACTCTTGGCCACATTGTTCTCCGGGGTTTGACCCAATCAACCACCCCACAACTCTGACTTTTCTCCCTCTTTAAACTTCTGCACCGGAGGGGTGATCCAAGAAAGTGGGTAACTTTATCAAACTTAGAAGAAACTTAGAGGCGTAGGGCCACAGACCAAGCTGATGCTTTGGGCTGACATCCCGGTGCTCCAGACGTCGTCTGTAGCTCGTAGGAGAAAATGGCTTTTGAAGAAGTTTTTTCCAAGTGAGGGAAGGAGGCCGATGAAACAGAATCCAGAACTTTTGTCTGGGACGATGTGGTGTTTCACCGTTCTCTTCCAGTCACAGAGTGGTTGACAGCTCATCCCAGGATGGTGTCACTTCTCCTCAACCCCATATAGGAAATCTTTCCCTGACCATGAAGATTTCCAGAGATTCTTTGAGGTGTACCGCAAGAGAGTAGATACGGTTTGATGTGGATGAGAATTTGTGACGAACTGCGTAAGACAGGGTTGACTAGCACTGTTGTATTCCCATATGTGTAGCTGTCCTATACAAACATGTACAGTGAATATGAATAGTTTAATTTTGCATTGCTGGAATAAATCTAGGCTGAAAGTCTGAGGAGTCTACTACTAGTAGTACTAGTGTGAAATGTTTCACAAACTTTTCTTTCAGTGTGAACAAGGAAAGAACCAGAAATCATTCAAACTCAATAAACTTAAAAACAAGCCTGTTACTATAATTTCTGCAGTTTTACATCTTGTTTTCACCCAATAGGCTCATGATTCTCTCGTTTTCATTCAGACCTGACTGTGAATGGATGGAGACCCCATCTGGACACACCAGGTTTGCTCTTTGAAAGCCCTCAGGTCTTCCCTCCTCCGCCCCTGCAGCCTGCTGCTGTGAGGACATCAAAGGTCTGCAGCGCCCGGTGTCACAGTAGCTTTTTCTAATGGATCCGCCCTCTCCATTGGGTCAGGAAGCGGGACACCCCCTCCTTCACATTAAGAGCCACGCACTCGAACTCTCCAGTGAATGACCCTCGCTCAACATGTAGTCTCTGTTTGGAAAGTAATACCGACAGCTCATAACACTCAGTTTTTAATTATTGGATAAAGAAAATCGAGTATTGTTTATGTTTAACATTATAATAGACCATTGTCCAGAAATAGATGGAAATTACAAACAATATATGCAACACACAAACCAAGTACATTTAATTTCATTTAATTCAATTCTAGTTAAAAAATCGGTAAAAGTATCTGGTATGTTGTCTGTGAAAAATCAGTAATATAAGTAAAAATAACAGAAGATTCTGCCTCTTCACAGTCAACTGTCCAATAATCACAAATGATGAATAAATGTTAAAATATCTAAAGACTGAATTTTACTTTTCTGGTGAACGTAAGCGTTAAATGTCTGCTTTTCTTATGGAACGTTGTATGTTTGCTTTTAGGCACCCACACAGTTTGTGTTCAGCGTTTTTCATTACGAGCTTTCAATGTGCAGATTAGACATCCTGGTCCATCACTGGTCCACTGGTCCAGAACTGAACACTGAGTGCCACTGAAGGAAAACATGTTCCTGAAAACCAGCAAAGGTTCATGCTATTGATGCAACTGAATGTTTTATTGTTGTTGCAGGAGGTGAAAGTTATTTTGTATAAATTAGTCTTGGAAGCACATAAACTAATGATTGTTGGAGTTACAATAGTTTCTTGGACTTTTAATTTGTCCAAAGTAAATTATTATTATTATATTGCTGTTTTCCGACTGCAGCTGCTTGTAGATTGATCAGTGCTTCATCCTTCGGTGCTGTCATTATCTACTCACCCTCATGCCGATGGAAAGTCATGTGATGGTTCAAAGGCCACAAAACATTTCTGGAGCTTCACAGCAAAACAGCGTTGCAGCGTTCTCCTGAACAACTGAAGTAGGAGGCTTCTGGAGACTTGGATTACACCAGACGAGCTGTATGGAGCCATTTTCTGTTTTTTTTTTTGTTTTTTTTTCCCCTTCTCAAGAAATGTTTTGTGGACTACAAAACATCAGATGACTTTCCATCGACATGGGGGTGAGTGTATATTCCAGCCCAAATCTATTTTTCTTGAGCAATTTCAACAGGATAATGGGAACGAGCTGAAAACAAAATGGCAGTTCAGTGTGATTGTAATGATCTCACGTAGCTGCTAACCTTTTGTTTTGTGCATTTTGCCCACCTGGTTGGTCAGTGTATGTATGAATAGATGTAATCATGTGATTGAGGCAACAGAGAGAAGGAAAGGGGGATGGTAGGAGGGGGGATGGTGGTGGAGGACAGAGGAGAAGGGGCCTCGGGGTGGTGGTTGGGTTAAGAGGTGGGTAAGCAGGGGATGAAGGAAGGGTTTTGGATGGAGAGGCTGAGGGAAGAAATAAAGGGAGCTGGAGGTCTGACTGGAAGGAGAGGGGCCTCCCTCCTGTCTCTCACATGTTCATGTCCTGTCCCCAACTTCCATCCATTAGTTCCCTTTATACCTCTAAAATCTTGTCTCATGATCATCAGATTCAGATCAGTTTAAGTATGCACTATATTCATATTTTCATCACTGTACCTTGCTGTCCGACAGCCCTTTCCAACAGGAAACTAAAGCTGTTACATTCAACTATGCTCTCTTCAGAGCTACCAGACTCCATTGAAAAAACTAGTAATTTTACCTCACAGGACACAGGAGTTGGTGGTCTCCCGCTGCCTCGATTGGTTAGTTAGTTTATGTATATTACCTAATTACAGAGCAACATGCATCATAATGAGGCTTCATGTTTGCAGCACGAACAAGCTCGAATTATTACTGCATCTCAAATAAATGACTGATTTCATCATTAAATCAATAATTTAAATTTATTACACATTGCACATTTTTGTCTCATGTCCCTCTGGTCGACATATTTATACTCCATCACCTTCTCATGTACCTATCCTTCTCATTCCTACATCTTCCTCCTCCTCACCCACGAGGAGGCCCCCTCTCCGGGGTAGATCTCTCCCAGTAATCCCTTGGATCAGGCCACCCGACCCCCCTTCATCCCAGCCCTCCTCTGCTTATTAGATCAGGCCCTCTGTCAAAAAGCAGGGATCTGGGGTCTCATTGTTTGGCCCCTGATTAAGAGCTTCTCACACTGGAGGATCAGGCTTTTACACAGAGTGAAGGAGAGAGAGCTGGGGGTAAGAAAGAGAGAGGATCTTTCTTTCTTTTTGTCTGGGGGGGTCTTACGGGCCACATTGTTGCAGGGCTCAGAGAAGGCTTCTTTTAAAGGTGGGCTGGATTTGGGGGACAATGGGATGTTAGACGATGAGGGATTTAAACCTTAAGCTCATACTTATAGAGCCTGTGGCCGTCCGTTCGTCCACTGCTCGCTGACGTCCCAGTCCGTCTACAGAGGTGAGGTGACAATGACGGCAACATCTCAATATGAAGTCAGTGATCGCATCGAAACATCCCAATATAAAGTGATCAATCACTTCACATCGCTGCCAAGGATGTCGTCACTCTCATATGAGGAAGTGGAGGGTGGACGCTTAAGTCTCCCGTGTGTTTTCTTTATTTTAATCACTTGACATTTTAACTTATTTTAAGCATTTTTAAATAAGTTAAGTCCGAAAAATTAAAGAAATAAACTGTACAGAAGTCGTTTTTTCTGATTTTGCTAAATATGGAGTTCCACAAGGTTTTGTATTGGAGACTTGACTTTTCATATTAATGACATTTTATAATAACCATCATTAATAAGTGACACATTTATAGTTAATTAAACTTAAGTTATTTCACTTTCCATTTAATAAGCAATTGTTTATTGTTAAGTCACGACTAATGTTTATAATACTTTGTAAATGGTTAATAAATGTGGTTAAACATTTTTTGGATGGCATTTATAAGGTTGCAACTGATGTTGCAACTGAACTTTATTATTGCTTAACAAAGCATGTAATTGTTAATAGTCCAATAATTAACTATAAAATTACCACTTATTAACGATAGTTAGTAAGTTTTACCCATATGTGAAAAAGCAACATGTACATAATTTTTGGTTTTTGATTGTTGGAAAAAGAAAAATCTACAGATGGAGGTAAAAATCAACTTGCTCTCTTAGAAACCAAATGCTCACTTTTTGGAACAAAAGTCTGTTAAATGTATTTAACACGTTTATATCTAATTCTTAGCTTATTTTAAAATAATTTTACTGATTTTTTTTCAGCAGACACAACAGTCACAAGTCATAGGAGCGACGCTGATGTAAAACAACAAACACTTTGTTGCCTCATTTGTTTTTTTATCAACACAGTGAAGACAATCCTAACACGGTGAAACATTAAAGAAATGTGTTTGTTTAATCAGTCGTGATAATCAGTCAGTAAATATTTTTCTCTTCTCTTCAAATGTCTTTAACTTCTTTATACTTTATTTAAAAATAAGAGACATTAAAGACATTAAAGATTGACTAAACAAAATCAGAACTAAGTCATTTCTAAAGGACAGATGGACACCTAAAGAGTCGTTACATAACTAATGATTTTTAATGGCCCGTTTCAGCAACAGCACAATCACAACATCAACAGGTGGCAGCTGAGAGACGGAAACACTAAAGTTATATTTTTGAGAGCACATAAAACTTTCTAAAAGAAATAAACCGTGCTAAATATTCCTTTAACTTGTACATTATTGGTTTAAAAAGTAAAAAATGTGTGTTCAAAGCCTTGAACCTCTGTGCAGATAAACAGTTAATATGATCATTTTGTGTTAATGCAGCAGGCCGTTGCTTATCGGCCTCTTTTCACATGGAGACAGAAGCAAGCTCGTGACCTCATTCAGGTCTCATATTGTAATTAGCAGCGAGTGTAAAGAAAGACGTTAGTTTGAAGGGACAGTGATGCAGCATTCCAGAGGGATTGAGAGGCCATGTGGGAAAAGCAAACCGAGGTGTTAATCTCAACAGAGTGACTCCCCTCCCTTCATGTCCCATCATCCTCCAGGGGGGATATTCTTAATCCCACATTCATTCCCTGACACGAATCGGACCCTCTTCACCGTCAGCGGACACACAAAGGGTTAATTAAAGCTGGTCGGGCAGGAATGCGAGCGGATGGTTTGTGTTTATCGTAGACGCTGATTGGCGTCGATGAATGCGATTCAGCTGGATGGTGAATGCAGGAATCACTGAAATGTAGACGCCTGCAGAGGTGAAAGTACTCTAACATACGTATAATTTGAGTATTTCCATTTCAGACTGCTTTATACTTCACCTTCACTACATCTGAGACTGAAATATTGCACTTTTTTACCCCATTACATCTGTCTGACAACTTTAGTTAGCAGTTAATTAAAAAAAAAGGAAAAAAAAGCATGTATCTCCAAATGTGATGATTTTAAATTTGATTTATTCTGATAAAGTGAATGGATTTAGGGATAAAAAACTGAGATATCGAGCATTTCCTTTCATATGATTGGATATTTGCACATATAGCAGTCCTACTAGACACGATCTGAGAAAAGTATGTTTAATTCTGTACTGTGATAAGACCTTGCACACCTGCACCTTTCCATCTACTTCCTGTTTCCTGTGACTTTTTCACAATAAAAGCAAGTTGAAGGCTTTTGGTGTAAAGCAGCAGCAGTAGGAAATGTTGGGTTTGATGTGAATGAGATGAAATTGAAACAAGAATGAACAGAGTCATGAATCTCTTGTGTGTGTGTGAAGGTAATTTGAATCCAACCTGGGAATGGCAGACTCCGCCACTAACCAGTTTGTTTTTTAAGTAGTAGTCACCTGATCTCAAACAAAACGATCACCTGCTGAAGTCCTGTCTCACAGAAAAAACTCTTCTGTTTTAATTTTACAGCTATACTTTTTTTAGATTTTCATGAAACAAGACGCTGTTTTGATGCTATATTTTAAGCTATAGCAAAAGCCATACATGTGTTTGTGCGGCTGTAGCTCATGAGGTAGAGCAGGTCGTCCAGTAATCAGAGGGTTGCTGGTTTGATTCCTTAGCAAAGAATCTTTGAGCAGGATACTGAACACCAAACTGCTCCTAATGGGAGGTTTTGTTCAGAATAAAGAAAGGACAAACCTCAGAGTTGCTGCCTGTGACAGAAGTGAATGTGGCCTGATGGAGGCTCTGACGCTCTCCCAGGTGTTTCCACAGGTGCTTTTTTTTTTTACCCTTGACTGAGCAGCAGTCAGTCACCCAAACACCCACAGTAACCTCAGCTGCAGGTTTATCAGCACCGCTGTTTGTCTTCTTCATTCACACTCTGAGAGGAAGGAGTGTTTCCGCCTCTGTCACCAGCTCTCCCTCTCTCTGTGAATTACACGGTAGTGATGGTGAGGTATGGACACACACACAGGCTGTGTGTGTGTGTGTGTGTGTGTGTGTGTGTGTGTGTGTGTGTGTGTGTGTGTGAGCCAGGTGTCTGGTGCTTTTATACACACATTTAAATCTTGCTTGAGACAAGTTATATTTATTTCACTGAATCATGTGGATTAATCACACGAGCAGCTGGACAATAAACCGAACATTCAGACAAGATGGCCTGTTTGTTTTTAAGTCACCTGATCTCAAACGAGCACAAGCTGCAGACCTGTCTGAAGGCAAACACCTCTGCAAGGAGAAAGCATTTGGAGGAATGTAAAAGATTTCAAGGTAAGATAAGCTGAGAGGAGCTAAACTTTATTCTGGCGATTGGGTTGAATGAATAGTTAAAACTTTACGTTTCTTTCAGTTCAGTTTTCTGTTTCTCTCTTGTCACATCGCTGTGCTTTTGCTCTGGTTAGGTTTTTAAAAAACACTTCATTAGGGTGAAGAAAACATCGTGGTTTAAATTAAAATACCTGTTTTGGTCGCCAGAGACATGGAGGGGAAATTTTCAGCCATTTTCTGGCAACCAAAGCCGGCTATTATATTTTTTTACAGGAACCGGACCATCTCCAGCCGCTTGTGTGTCGACCAAAACAGGTAATTAAGCCAAACTGGGATGTTTTCCAACCCTAACCAAGTGGTTTTTATACCATCGTTGTGACAAGAAAGAAATAGAAAATTCAACTTAAACAAATGAAAGTTGCAACAAGAAATGTTTAGCTTGAACTCATCTGTGGTTTTGCAGAAAGTTACTTAGCTAAAATTTATTCTGGCGACCGCAGACTCGAACTCCCATCACCAGTTTGCCAGACTTGTCGCCTGTAACTCCACCACCCCCTTCACTTAATACTGTATTATGAAAGTGTGGTCGTAAACGTGATATAGTACACAGCCGATGACACGTACATATGGACGTATCTGTGGTTTAAACGAAACATTATCAGCTAACATTTTATCCTGGTGACTGGGCTGCTCGAAGACATGAAGCTCCACTTGAGCAGTAGGGAGTAAAGTGCCTTGCTCAAAGGGCAGCTTCACTCCCGTCATCCATACTTCTCCCAGCTTTCCAGGGGATCCGAATTTTAAAACCCCATCATCTCTTTCCCATCCCTGACAAAGGGAGCCCGTCTCTTCCCTCCCCACCCGCGTCATAAATATCTCAGTTCAGAGGTTGACAGCTCAAGCTTGATTCATTTTCACGCATGTACATATTTGGATTGGATCCCTGTCAAAAACAATTATAATGGTCCCCCCAGGATTTCAACCGCACCTCCCTCCTGCGAGGCGTCTGCTGTCAAAACTGCTTGGATGATTTTCTGGAGTCGGGGTGTCCACATCTGTGCCTGATTAGCACAACAATAAGGCCCCAGCACCCCCCGAATTAATGAGAAGGCATCTTCAGCCCGGGCTCGAGGACCCCACTGACAAAGACGCTATACAACCACTACACAAGTGTTTTCCTCCAGATCCATTATAACCTGCCACCGCTGCAAAACAGACCTGATCAGAAAAAGAAATATGAGGCAAGCAGTGATTCTCATATTCAAGAAAACGGCTCTTTGTGCTCCGACCTGGACAAGAATGTAAACTGGAAAATAAAATGAGACGTGGAACCAAAAGAAAATGAAAACATTCAGCCGACGCCAAAATGAGAGGGGAAAGCTGGCTCTACAAAGTGTTGCCATCGATCCATTCATTTAAACGGCAGCTTGTGATGCTCTGTTTGTCTAAAGTCAAATTAGCAGAAAACTTTCCCATCTGTGCAGCCTGTTGTTAGGGTCACCTCCCCGAGAGTCTGAGGAGCCTTTTGTGTAAATGTGAAATAAAATTACACAGGAGACGCACTCGCAAATATACAGACACTCACTGTGTGTTTAAGTTCACTGACGCTGTCTGTCAGAGGAGGTCAGTGAGTAGACAACAATGGCTCTGTCATTATACCACAGCCTGTGTGTGTGTGTGTGTGTGTGTGTGTGTGTGTGTGTGTGTGTGTGTGTGTGTGGTGAAGGGGGGGGCATTTAAGGACAATGAGGACATTTTTACAAAAGTGAGGACTCACTTTGGGTTGGACTTTTAGAGGACTTGAGGTCAGTTTCAGCCTGGAGAGGAGACCTGACAAAGATTTAGATTCAGTTCAGGGTAAAAGTGTAGTTGTGGTGGTTAAGGTGCCAGTATGCTACGTCAGAAGTGCTTCACTGGCTTCTCAAACATCCCATGTACCTTCACTGACGACGTATATTCCTAAACTGTTCCTAAACTGACAATCCAACATTCATGCACACTTCAAACCTCTTGTCCAAACATGCAGAGTCGAGAAATTGAGCTCTAACCTTTCTTTCCCTATTTCTGTCACTTCATGTGAACAAAGACTTCAGACTACCTAAACATCACAACCCCTGTTAGTAAATTAGGCTCTTGTCCTCCAGGCACAACTTGCATTTCACCGTGATGTCGTTCTTGTCCTTTACGCCCAAAAATTCAAAATAATGGGAATATTTCCACAAAGTTAACGCTCTCCTCTCCGACATCTACACGTCCTGAGTACTTCGTAACAAGTTACCCCCAACTCTGTATATCTGTGCTTTACCTCTTACTTTTCTGAAGATAAGGGTGATGAAAGTGACTTTGTGTTCAGATACAGCTGAAGGCTGAGCAGAAATACAGGTTTCTGGAAACATCAGTATGCGACTTTTGCATCACTTCAGGTGTGGTCCAAGGAAGAAGCAACACTTTTAATTTTCAAAGTGGTCGGACAACATATCATAGAAACTACTTCCTCTCAACTGGAGCCTTCAAGCTCAGAGTCAGAGGGGAGGGATGTCAACAAGGGTCTTCACAAGTATGGAAGTGTGAAGTGGGTGTGTCGTCAAATTAAAGGGAAATGTTGTTACTCGATATAATTCCCAAAGGAATTTGATTTTCTCCGTCATGTTTGATTTAACTTAACTCTTTAATTTCCATCATCTGATCAAATATCTCCTAAAACTATTACTTGGAAGCTGTAGACAACGTTCACTGATCCTCCACTTTAATATCTTTAACAACATTCATGAGAGCAGTGCAAGTGAAATACTGCAGAGACTGTAAAGCTGCTCCAGCTGTCTCCATCTAGTCGACATCCTTTGGGAGTGTTTATAATGTGATTATTTACAATGTGCTTTATTCTAAAACACAACTCAAACCTCAATTGTAGCTTGACATTAACATGACACCATAACAGTCGAGTGAGTATGTACAGTGGCACACAACGTAAAGTTTAAGCTTCGCGATGATGAAGATGGACTCTGACATCTGTGTGCAGGAAAACCGTGATGATCATAAAAAGGTGAGTATTATCCTTTAAAAGCAGCTATCAGGGGGGTATCTGACTCTTCACCATCATGAATTAGGTGTATTTCTCTACTATTAAACCCATAATCTGTGTTGGTAAAAGCAACACACAACTGAATCCTTTGACTTGTGTCCGTCCCGTTCTGACAGCGTGTCAACATGTTATTCTGGAGGTAAACGGCAGCTCAGCAGGTCCAGTAAGCAACGTTTACCCAGCCTGCCTCTTCCCCCTGCTTGTAAATGGTCAATTAATCTAAATCTCTCAGCGTTTATTGGTCTCCGTTAGCTAAATGAGTGCAGACTTCTCCTCCCTCTCTGGGCTGTAAAATGAAAAGATGGTGTCAGAAAAAGAGACTTGCTGATTGGCACTGACGCCCTGTGTGGCCTTGGAGCAGAGGAGGGAGGTGGAGGGTGGGTTTCTCTGTCAGAGGGGAGTTTTATGAGCCCCTGTAATCACCAGGTGTTAAACTCAACAATTAGGAGCTGCTACTTTGTCGCCGGTTTATGGCGAGAGGCCTAGCGAGCTGCTCAGTCGGCAGGCAGGGGGGGGAGGACGGTCTGAGCTGAAGGGTGTGGAGAAAACAGAATGATGAATATAAACCAATATAAAAAGTTGCAGCGTATTTACATGTTGCCAGTGTCTCAACTTTTATGATCTGCGTCAGTCAGGTGAAAGAAGAAGGGATGTTTTAACCCAGGATCTAAGTCTGAACACGAACTCTTCAATGGATTAAATGAAAAACAATGAAAGGAACGTCCTCCAGCTCAACGCTTAAATTACCGGTGTGCCTCTCGGCTCAGGCCTCGGAGGCGGGAATGTTGCGTAATTAGATGTGTCATTAATTACGTGCAGCGGCTCATCAACTGACCGCCTCCAACCTTTCTCACTTCACCTTCTCTCAGGTGTAAGTCCAGGTGAGAAATATTTGTGGTTTTCCAAAAGCTTTGCTCCAGGGACCCAAAGTGTTAAATATTTCTTCATGGAGGAATGCAGAGAAGATCAGGAGTTACAGTAAATCTTCAAGTTCAAGACAAGACACTAAATACTCCAACACAGTATTTCCTGTCCATTCCTTTTCCGTCATCCTCTGTCTGCTTTTATCTCTCGTTTATTGAGAGCCGCCTGTGTTTTTCTTTTATCTGTTGGCTTCACAGTATACAAGTATTTTAGCTTCTGGACATGTGTAGGCAAGCTGTTCCAGCTAAACTATTTTGATTCTGGCGATGAGAATATCAAAGAAAACCGATAAAATAAATGGTCTGAAAGATGTCTTGGGCTTCGTCTTTTGTCTCTGGCTGTGTTTTTAGACTGATTCAGATGATCAGCTCGTTATCAACTTCTGCTGGAGCCTGATAACGATACATTCATTTGAATCAGGTGTGTTGGAGCAGTGAAACATGCAGTGCAGGGGGGCAGAGGACCAGGATTGAAAAACAAAAGGTCTAAAACTTTCAGAATTAGCACGAACCCTCAGGTCTGACCTTTACAACAATATATGTTTAATTTTTACTTGGGTTACAACAAAATAGTCTTTGGATCATCAGTTAAAGCTACTACAAGGAGTTTTTAACTGGTAAAAAGTCTCAATTTAATACTGATACATAACGAGACCATCAGTGAGGAGATTAACTGTTTATTTAGTCTTTCTTGACACCTGCTACTGGGTCTGTGTGCAGACTGGCAGGCAAAGTTATAGTAAGTAGTAAGTCAGCTGGTTAAAAAGATTTTTCTTTTCAATAATTTTATATTTGACATTATATTTTGTGGTTTTGACGATGGAGACACGACCACGTTTGTCCACAGGAGCCTCCAAAATCAACAAAATATCAAAATTTCTCGTAGCAGCTTTAATCTGCAAATCAATGTTTGGTTGATTTGCTGTAAAAGCAGAAGATAAAGTCAGGTAACAGAAAATGAATCATATATATCATAAATCATGAAACCCTCTTGCCTTAAAATTTAAACTCTTATATTAATAGTTTTGGATTAATCGTTTTAGGGAGTGCCCAAAAACTGACAAAGCTGTAGTTACAACATGTCTAAAATCCTTTTTATCTTTGAGTATGTTGAAAATGCCGATCCCAGAGGCTTCCTCCGCTGACCTCTGCTTATCTAACCTCACCTCACCTGGCCTGACCCGCCCGAACCTTCCTCACCTGATCCTCCTCCCTCAGGTGACACTGCTCACACACACACACACCTGTCAACCAAAGGTGCTGCGAGTTAAAATCACCTCAGAGCAAACAGATCCTTCTTCCCTGACTGCTTCAAAGACAAAACATCTTTTTGAATTCACTCACATTCATGATGTAATGCTGGCAGCTGTAAAGGTTTTTTAAAAATAAAGGTTTTCCAGTACAGGATCATATTCCCAAACTGCAAAACAAGAAGTATTTTCCTGTAGCGCTGCTCCGATTTGTGTGAATATGTGTTGTTGATCTGTCAGAAACGAGGCGCAGGTGGTCATGGCTGTCCAGCTGAGCTCTCCTGGGAGAGATCTCAGGTCACAGAGGTCAGAGGTCAGCATCTATATGTTTGCACATGTGCACCGCCACATACTCCAGTGTATTGTAGTCTATATGTAGGTGTAGGTACGTGTGCATAAGAATGTGTGTGTAACTGATACGCTGTCATCAGTGTGTACAGACCCACAGCTGCAGGGCGGCTGATTGGTCCTTCGGGTGGACAACGGAGGAGCTTTTTGTCCCGTCGAACAGAGAATACACTCACGCTCAACGCTCGTCTCTTTGGCTTTTTTTAAACAAAAGTTGGAGGGTGAGCAGCGGCATCCATTGAGAGACAGGAAGGATTTCTGAGAAACGTGGTCCTCGCTTGGAAACATCTGACTGAAGTTACAGGAACTATTTTTGTCCTCAGCAATGGAAAAGGACACAAATGTGACAGGGCGGGTATTTGTTCACTTTCACATTATTGGTGGCCATTATTGTTGTTATTAGAAATTTGTATTACCACTTTATTTCCAGCCCTATGATACCTTTCCTAAGCTATGTGCGCAAATGAGTTAGCAGTGCTCTACAGCTGCTGGCATATCTTCTCTTGTTCTTGGAGGGTTTTCGGTTCGGGGAACACAAACACGCCTTGAAGGAAATGTTTGACATTTGGGAAAAACCATTATTTGCTCTCTTGCAGACAGTTAGCTGATACCACTTTCATGCCTGTACGGTAAATATGGGAAGCAGCAGCAGCAGCCGGCTAACTTATCTTAGCACAAAGAGAGGAAACAAAGGGGAAACTGCTAGCCGTAGTGTGAAAAGACAAAAATATCCACCTACCAGCACCTAAAGCTCACTGATTAACACCTTATATCTTGTGTGTTTAATCTGTTAATATGTTTTAATAGCAGATGCATTTATGTTGATGTTGAACTCGATTTTAAATCCTACATGTCAAACTTTGACATTATTGTGGCGGCCTGAGACCGTTCCAGAGATTTAAGACTGGATCTGAAAAACCCCTCACATTACCTGATAATCTGGGCTGAATTTTGGTAAAAAATCAATGTCCCAGATCAGATTTCTCATCCAGCTGTCGGGAAGGGCGAAACGGGATTAAATCAGCCCAAAACTCCCCAAAAAAAACTAAAAAGCAGCCGGCTAAGTGAATTGAATAAGTGGAAGTCATGCCCATAATTTACAGTATCACAGAGCTAAAAGTAAAGATAGAAAAAGGCTTCAGTGCTTTAAATCTCTTTACTCAAACGGATCTCGTATCTGAAGAATATGAAAGAAACAAAAAAGAAGTTTGCTGTGTCGGGAGGTGAAAGTCTGATACCAAACAAAATGACAAGACTGAGGCATTAAACCCAAAAACCACCTCACATCACACACACACACAGACACACACACACATACTGTACATGAAATACAGGTAACCAAACCACAGCAGCGTAATCAGACGTGTGAAAGACGCAGCGAGCAGGGCAGAGCTGCAGCGTTCGGTATGGAAGCACTTTGAGCTCTCGGCCTGAGTGGTGAACCGTGTAGTTTCGTGGTGCCACACGTCTTTCCTGTGTTGGTTTATGGATGTGTGGCGACATAAGTGATTCCAGGCGTGTGTGGTAGAGCCGTGACGCAGATGCAGCCAAAGAAAACTCTTCAGACAGACGTGTGTGTGTGTGTGTGTGTGTGTGTGTGTGTGTGTGTGTGTGTGTGTGTTCATAAACCTGTTTGTGTAGTTGTTGTTCCAGATTGTGAAAGTGACATTTTGTTTGTATATTGGGTCAAAATATTTGCTCTTCTGATTTTTCTTAATTTTTACATTTGAAGAGCTGTAAACACTTTAATTCACGACAGATTTACGGAGCGATACGACTGTTTAGAGGAGGAATAAATAAATACCATTAAAAAAAAACATATTCCAGCCTTTCGCTGCTTAATTGCTTTTGTGTGTGGATCACTATGTTCGTGCATTTATAAGAGCAACCCACGCTCTCCTTTTTTCCCCTTGAATTGCAGTCATTATGTCCATTAATTACCTGTGAAATGGCTCTCAGGCAGAGGCAGGCTTGCTGCATTCAGGCTGCCAGCAGGCGATTTGGGTTGGCGTCGAGCCACCGGGCCAAATATCCAGGGCAACGCACGCATACACATTTAGATTTTAAACTTCAGCCCATTAGCACATATCCCACATTGATTTATTGTGACTAAAAGAATGGGGAAACCCTCTTTTCACCGGGACGGCTCAGAAAATTCATCTTGTAATAGAAAGTGAAGAGAAAATTAGGGAGAAAAGAAGAAATGAGCCGTGGATTATTCCTCAAAGTACTAAAAGGATTATTCTGGTCTATTTTCAACGTTTTAACCATCATGTCTACATGTTATAATGACATTGTACTCACCCGAGTAAGTACAGTTACTCAAGTACTGTACTCAAGTATAGTTTGGCGGTACATGTACTTGAACATTACTTGAGTATTTTACTAGTACTTTATACTTCTACTCCACTTCAATTCTGGGCGAATGCTTTGATTTCTTTACTCCACATCAATTATTTAAAACTTTGTTAGTCATATTTCAAATTCAGATAAATATTACAAAATATAAACAACAAATAAATGTATTATTATAGATTAACCTTTTCCAGTCTTCATCCAGCTGGTTTGCCAAACAATAAAAATGCAGCAAAGCAAACAGGCTCACGCCTCAATTTAAAAGTATAGTCTTTACATTGTTAAACAGCTAAAAGACTATTATGCAGCAAATTGCATTGTTGTCTGCCACAGTGTCATCACAGTCAAATATTAAAATCCTCACATGTAGGGACTTAAAGTGGGTGTATGGAAAGGCCCATTACAACTGAAACACATACACACATACGTAAAAACTTGTATCTGAAACTGAGACACGTGTGATTTTACCCCATGATTTGGGTGAAACCACTTTAATTGACTCAGTCACGAACAAACAAACACACACACACACACAAACACACACTTGAGGACGGCCGCAAGCGTTACTCATTTATACACAGTAGCCGACAGCAAATATGTCTGTGATACTCTGACCACACATGGAGAAACTCTGTGGCTGCAGCGACTTGTGTTTGAAGTTTCACACACACACACACACACGCACGCACACACACACACACACACACACACACACACACACACACACACACACACACACATAGATGAAGAGTTTAATTCAAACAATGATGGCTTCACTGGGTCTCAGAGTAGATTAAAGTAGATTTGTACTTTCTCTCAGGGTTAAACAGATTTAGGAGTGAAGACTCTACAAACAAACGTACAGCTTTAAATATTAAAGCAACATTATGTTGAAATTGGCATTTTGGGCCATTTGGCGCCCCCCACAGTTTCTGAGTGCAACACCACTGTCGTAAATACAAATCCCAGGTCTGTAACAATTTGTCAAATGTAATGTAGATGATAACTACAAACAAAACTCATTATGTCATCACAATGTTGTGTGCATAAAACCTTCTATGCTGAAGTAAACATGTATGTAACGCTGTGATCCTCCACCTCTCACTGAAGTTACATAGTGCAGAAACAAGTGATGGGGGGCGGAGTGGCTGAGACAGAGACAAACACGGCTGGAGTTGCCCTTCACACTTAGAAATGTTGAAACGCGGTCTTGAACTGCAGTCGACGTCTGTAAGTCCAACGCCGTCCCCTCCACCTCCTGATATGACAGTCAGCTCATAAACATGTCATGTGAACGTGATACGGCATCAATAAGGTACGGAGCCCGGGACGTGTACGAATGTTAACACAACAGAGGTTTGCTGAAACATTAACAGCCAACATTTTATCGTGGCGACGTGGAAACGTGGTGGAAAATGAAAATACCCAAGTAAAATTCATTTAAAAATACACAGTGCTTGAACAAAGCTACTTTAAATAAAGGAAGTGAGAGCAAACACAGCTGCACTTCAGTTAAAAAGAGGGTAAATTAACAATATGGCATCACTTCCTCTGTCCTTCATCATATTTCACATGATATAATTCACTTTCCTGAATTTACATTATAATGCTGGAGTGTACTTTTGTCTCTAGAGTGGTCGGGCCCCTCCCAGCATGCAGTGCAGTGAGGCCCCCAGCAGCATGCATCCTCTCAGTGAAAGAGCAGCCAGGTGGAGAGGCCCATTCACTGTAAACTGACCTTGACAGAGTTTGATTGAATCCCCGCTTCCTCTCGCTGCTTCCCTCCCTGCCGCCCAGACCGCAGGAGTCTCTCCCCCCTCTCCTCCTCCTCCTCCATCTTTCATTCACCTCCTCTGACTGACACGTCCGATCAATGTGCTTTTTGTTCCCAGCTTGAGAAGTTTCTGTCCCTGCGTTTCTCCTCTGTCCATCTTGTTTATCTCCCCTCTCGGCTTTTCTCTCCCTCTCACTACTTTCTCTCCCACAACAGGATGAAGATATTTGTCACGCTCTGCTGATTCCCGCCAACGTCCTTTTTCCCTCTCTCTCCTTGTATTCCTCTGTTTCCTGCCCGTCTCTCTGTCTTCCTCTCCCTCCTCCGAAGGATGAAGACGTCTGCTGCACACGACTGCTTCCTCTCTCTAATCTGACATCACATGTGCTTTTTTTTATGTTCAAACAAAAGGAACGTTCTTAAACTTGAGTTTAAAAAAAGGGTATTTCTTTTTTAGTATTACTAAAATGTATCCAGTATTACCTTGAGGAACGTGCTGAGTTTAGGATTTACTGATCTTATTCACTGTACGTGGCTGTTTGGTGAAGTAAATTGGTAAAATTCAAAGATTAACTGATAAAAAATTCTAAGAAAAGTATGAGAAAACATTTTTACGTCTTCATGTGACGGTAAATTTCTGTTTTCTGGGTTTTGATGGGTCCAATTAAATCATCTACCACGGACAAGCGGATGATTTTGGTGCTTGTGTCCTTGTGATTTAATGAGTTAGCGGACCGAGAGGTCAATCTCCCAGCGAAAAGTAGTAATTCAGATGGACAGTGGGAAAGTTTGGGCTCTTTATGTCTCCCTGAGGCCGCTCCGTTGGCTCCATGTTATCATTCTATGGGAGCCTGAATGTCGGACTCTCATTACGTTTATCTGTGTTTCTCAGTCTGTGCAGCCCTGAAATAGAGAATGATAAACAGACATGATGAACAACACCGTACCTCAAGGCTCCTCTTGGTTGCAGGTGATGTCATCGCTCAGCTTCTCTGCCAAAATACATTTGTAATGAATCTGACAGCATGGATGGATGGATGCTCAGAAAACAGACTTTGTGTAGCTGAACATATTTTTCTGTTCTTGTATACTTCTGATTCAAGTTTGGATGCTTTGTAAATGTTAAATAAAAACAGAATCCACGGTTTTACAATGTACCGTGTAGTAAAATCCTTTATCCTGTTCTTATTTCTGGAAATTTAGGTTCAAGGTAAGCTTATTGTTATTTTTAGGATTTAAAAAACAAAACAATGTTTGAGTCCTTTTCCTTCTGCTGTTACTTTTGTGCAAAACTAATGCTGCAGGTGACCTGTAACTGCCCCTATTAGCTGGTAAACACAACAGGTCCACATCATATAGTCTTACATGATCCAGGTTATTACATAATAACAATATAATTAAAAATGAACACTTAACACTTGTTTTTCTAAGGAAATATTAAGGCGCCTGGCAAAAAAATGCCATTTTGTCACCTCAAAATACCCCTGCTTGAGAGTAACAGGGGCAAAAACCCATTCTAGCTCTTTATCTCCTAATTTACACTTACTTATACTTACTTATGCACTTAATAGTCAAGTGCTTGGGTGGAAAAACAGCCTATTCAGAGAGCAAAACACATAAAACTATATAAAATTGCATAATTTCCAAGTTTAGGGTCTTTTAAAACTGATACAAATAAATATTACTGGATTTCAAATCTCATTGGCTACATGATGCATCAATCATCTGGAGGCTGCTGTGTAAGTGGCTCAGGAGGGAGGAGAAAGAAGAGAGGGTGGGTCACTTTTCTACACGATCATTCGTTGGCTGTTTTAGGCTCTAGGGCAGGCAAATAAGCTAATTTCTTCACAAATGAAGCTGTCAATGAAACGGCTGCCATCTCAGGATCTCCGGAGGATTTAGACAGATGAGGACAGAAGGTGACTGTGTTTAAAAGCAGACAAGTACTTTAATGACTTAAGAAGGTTCATCTTCCTCAGCATCATGACAGATTATTATTTTCAGTCTAAAGATTCTTTAAATATATCTGTTTTTGGGACGAAGCAGATGGCAAATTGTACGATTTAATCACACTGGTGTTCTGTGTGCATTTACTGGCCACAGAGCTCCTCTGTTCATATAAAAAGGCAGCATTGACACATTAATCTAAAGTGTGAAATCAAACTGACCTGGATCAGACGCTCTGTACATTTTTCTGTCTGCGTGAGATGTGAAGCATACTGCTTGATAATGGCAGCTTCTGTTTTGTATATCCGGACTCACTGATCACGAGGCCCACGTGTTAATGATCCAGTTACAGATCAGGAACAGGCAGAAGGCTTCAATTTACAGAGGCTAACACTGCTGATAAGTCTCAGACAAATACATTTAAAATCAGTGTAAACTGTTCCACGTGTCTAATAAATAGTCTCAGATCTACAGGTGCTGCAGCTTGTTTTTCAGATTTTAGATGAAGCTGGACAGTGTTGCCAAAAAACTCTTTCAGATCTCTACAGGTTTGATTGTAAACCTCAATATTTTCTTTATTCCCAAATCCAAAGAGAAGTCGGATTGTAATGTAAGCTCATAAAAAAATTACCTGACTTCTCACTTGATTTATTACCTCAGTGGACACTTTCCTGATGAGGTATAGGAGCAGTTGTAGCTAAAAGCGCGAGGCCGACGCACATCCAAAATCTTTTGTAAAGCCTCTGCCTCTCTCTCTCACTATCTATGTCACCGTTTATCTCTCTCGTCCATCTCTGTCTCTCTTTACACGGCTAATAGAGCATGAAGCCTCACAGGTGTACACGATCTCTAACAGCCTGGAACAGAGTTTCAATCCTCTCAACAAACCAGCGAACTGCTCAGTGAAAAAAATCTACTCACTAAGGATTGGTCTGGTTCCATGCAAATACCCAAACCAACAATGAATTGGTCCTACAAGTGTTTCCATAGCTTAATCCTCACTACAACTGTAGGTGTGTAACTGAGCTAACAAGCTAACAGCAGATATAGTCATACACGTACCACAGAGTTCAACAGGTAGCCAATTCTTACATACCGCAAGATAAAGACAAGGATTAAATGTTTAGTAGGTACGAAAGTGTAAACACAGATGTCACAAATGAATTAAAATCATCATCATTTACAGATTACATCCTCTAGTCAGTAACTATTAATAGGCCCAATTTCATCTGGAAGAGTCGACCAATCAGGGCCTGGTGAGATAGAAAAATATCCACAGTTCCCCCTGAGCACTCTCAAATCATTTCAGCCTTCACATGTCCCCTAACATAATAGCACATGTTATCTTTATGTGTTGACAAATCATATCTCTTCCCTTCCTTTATGACGTAAGGAACGTTAACGTCAGTGTGTTTGTGTTGTGTTTCGGCTCTCGGCCTCCTCTGTCAGTCCTGTTGTTCAGAGTTTGTATCCCAGCAGCAGGCTCGTCTGCAGCTGCTGTAACAGGCCCGCTTATCAAAAAGGGCATGTGCTCCTGTGATGTGGCCCTTCAGGCCGCTATCAGGGGAGGAGAGCCGACCCCTGGCCACCAGCCAGGACGCCCTTTAGGTGGCCAGCTTTATCAGGTAGTGTGGAGGCGTGGATGGAGAGGAGGGAGGGAGTCAGATACAGCCTTTGTGCTAAAACGCAGGCACATGATGTCCTACTATGTTTTGTTTACAGTAAACACCACTTAAATTGTTACTGTCCGTAAGAATATACTGAATGTTGCACTGAAGTAGACGTAATCTTCAGCTTCACTGAGGGAAAACTATTCATGAGGATCCAGACCTGCAGACACGTTGGTGCTAATTCCTTTTCAGGATTTACCGTCGAGGAAGTGAGATCATTTGTTTTAGGACACATTTTTCACACAAAGTTGGAGCAATAAAAAAAAAGAAAGCACTGAGCTGCAAGCAAAAATCTTGGAAAAGCGATACTAAACCATTGAAGAACAGACAACTGCCCCTGAAGCAGCTCCTGTCCTGTGTGCGACCTTAAAGCCCTGATCATAGAGAGACTCTTAGCTTTACTTTGGGCAGAATCACGTGGTGCGTCTCTGGAGCGGGGCTGATTGTGCAGCTGAGCAATCACATGTAATGAATTGAAAAATCATAGCTTCTCCGTGCCTTGCACTGTAAGGTTGAAAATATTCCAGCTTCTTAAAACTGCTTGAAAATTGAGAGGTAACGCCAATGGAAAACAATGGTTGTGCAGCTAACGCGACGCATCTTGAGTGGACACTTGTATTATCAACTCGTTAATATTGTAAAGATTAAAATTCTGAGTTTAAATTTCTTCTCCAAAACTACATAGTGCTCCTTTAAGCACAGTAATCGCAGGATCGTAAGAGATTCATCAAAAAAGAGACTTAACCAAACTGTAACCCTGTTGTGAAATATGAACTATATTCATTTGCATTTGCTATATTCATTGTGAAATTGATCCACCAGTCTATAGGTAGTGGGAAATTAATGTTGGAATGAAAAGAGTTGTACACTTTGCAAAACAATCCAACTAAACAGTGCGTATTGATTTATAAAGCAGCTCCATATCTACGTCCATTGACTCAAAATGACCTCCTGCGAGCTGCTGTATTACATTCTGGTCCCAATCTGGACATGAAACCAAGGGAAAACACACCAAAGAAGGCCGATCATGATATTTGGTATAATCAATGATTTGGAGCCTTTTGACTGAACAGGTTTGAGTAGATGAGTTTGGTTCCTCTCTTGTTTCCTGTATTGATAATTCTCTGCCAGCAGTGTGAGAGATAAACCAGAAGAGGTCTGCTACTCACAGAGATAAGCTGTGGTATGTCCAACACACACACACACACACACACACACACACACACACACACACACACACAGCTCTGGGCGCTGATAACACTTGGCTCTTTGATGTGGCTCCTGGAGGGAAGAAACAGTGATTGAGAAGGAAAAGAGAATAGAGTGATTGAGAGGGAGGGAAATTGGGAGAGATTACAGGAATAGCTTCAGGGATGTTGTTTTGAGCTTCGTTACAGATGCCTCACCCTCTCTCTCTCTCTCTCTCACACACACACACACACACGTTACAATTTAATCCTTATCAGTCCGCCTTCATCTTCTCTCCTTTTGGATGGAAATGGAGTCTGCACAAACAGCTGCTTCATACAAATTTTTGGGTAGTTTTGGCCAGAAGCCTCTCCGTCAGGCCGCTGTCAATAAAGACAAATCAAAATTCAGATAAAGTAAGCTTCTTCTTCTTCTTCTTCTTCTTCTTCTTCTTCTTCTTCTTCCTCTTCTTCTTCTTCTTCTTGTTCTTCTTCTTCTTCTTTGTCTTCTTCCATTTTGGTCTTCTTTTTCTTCTTCTTCTTTCTTTAACATTCTTCTTGTTCTTCTTCCTCTTCTTTTTCTTCTTCTTGTTCTTCTTCTTGTTCTTCTTCCTCTTCTTTTTCTTCCTCTTCTTTTTCTTCTTCTTCTTCTTCTTCTTCTTCTTCATCTTCTTTTTCTTCGTCTTTGTTTTCCATTCTCCTTCTTCTTCATCATCTTCTTCCTTTTCCATTCTTCTTCTTATTATTTTTATTCTTCTTCTTCCATTCTACATCTTCTTCATTTTTCTTTTTCTTCTATTACATAATTATGTAAAATATAAATATATTAACTACTGTTGCCAAAGCTATACTTTCTGAAGAAACCAGGTTTAAAACAAAACAGTGCATCTCCACCACCTCAGAAGTAGGTAAGCAAACATGACACCGTGATGTGAAGTTGAACGTTTCCATTAGTTCAGCTGACCCACTTCGCCTCTCAGATGCAACCTCATTTTTGACATATTTCTCAGCTTCGTGTTGTCATACAGTTTCCATAGCGACACCTCACATACACAGTCCAGGGTTCAGGGTCAAATTTAAAGCAGCATCAGGGCGATCACTTTAGCTACAGCTCATTTTCTTACATCCAGGCGAGCAGGTGACCACGTAAAGGTAGGTTTTCAATAATCCTTAAAAACAACGATGAGCAGTTTCACCATCA
>NC_140198.1:9374192-9403192 GCF_965226575.1 Pagrus pagrus
CTGCCTGATCCCCGAGTTTTTCTGCTGCCTCTCTGGACTCTGTTCTGCCTGTGGCTCGGAGATACTCACGGCATCGCCACGCTTGCTTTTTTGTGTGAGCACCGAGTGAGTTTCCACCTGCCAGCTTCCACCTTCACGACCTCGTCGCCTGCTCTCTCCAATCTGGTATTATTGCCTACATTATACTAATCTGCAAGTGTGTTTGGACTGTCTTCTATGTGCACATCGGCTTCACAGCCAGATTCAGCCTGCTTAATCGGCGGCTCCGCCAGAGAGACTTTTCTGAGAGACATTACTGTGGTTACACTCGCCTTGTTCTACTTCTGCTGAGTTTGATCATTAAAGCCACATGCTGCATTTGGGTCCTGACACCACACGTTACACTCGCCCCCTGTGGGCTTGCAAGACTGACCGTGAGCAGGTCATGGTGACTTGGGAGTTCTGCCAGTTATAAGCTACTTTCAGCCTTGGGAGTGTTTTTTTAATTTTTTTAAATATGTGTATTGGTGATTTTGCTGCTAAATTTACTGTTACTACATGATATGAGTCTCTTTGTAGTTGTGGGTGATGCAGTTTTGCTACTTACTTAGAGGCACCAGTTGAATGAAGAACAGGGACACTCCTCCAAGGAGCACTGTAGAACTTGCAGCATATCGTCGTGGGAAGTATGCCAGAGCCAGCCAGCAAGATATGTACCCTGGCACCTCTACAACTGCTGAGATGAAGGCGTTAATATAGGGGTTACCACTGAGTTTCACTGAGTTCAGGGACAACCCATAATAGCCAGTAAGGAGAGTGAACCTAGGAAAGACACATAAGAGGAGCATATTGAGGATGGGACATGGCCACAGGTTGATAACAATGTGATTTTTTTTTTTTTTTTTTTTTCTTTTAAATGTATAAGTCATGTATCTGTGAAATCTCGGAGTGAAAAATTGCCACCACAAAGCATCTAGTCCAAAGTCCTTTTTTTGGCATAGTGTACAATTTAGTGTATAAAGGTGTGATAAATACTCAGACTCACCACACAATTAAGAGAATGAGCGTTGTGTTTCTGATGCTGCTGGTTCTGAACAGATCAAAGACATTGTAGTTTTCTTCTTTAGACCGTGTATTTTCCTCATTAGCCTGCAAAATACAAAACCTGATTCTTCACTTGCTGTTATTTTCATATGCTAGGGTGGTTTCGACGGAAGTCAGATAAAGCTGGAGTTTGTAGAATATGTGAAAAACGCATGAGACTGGGATGGAAACAACTGCGCTCCCCCCTCCCCTCCCTGTTTCAACTCTGTAGCTCCACACTTTCACTTTCCATTCTCGTGGACACGTGCTAGCGCTAGGAATATTCACGTCGGAGCTTTTCTGTCATACACTTGCCGTAGCCGAATTACAGGTAAGAAAGTACTTTACCTTTCTCTCGTGAACAAATTGAACGCATGAACAAACAAACATTACTTTTGCATCGTGTAGAGACCAACGACAATTACTTCTTGCTAACGTCTCAGCATGACATAGCCTACATGTCTGGCACTAATAAAGCTACGACATTTGTCATACTGACGTGATACTTATGTAGCATAATCTAATGACAACAGCAACACCTATATATCACGGGAAAGAGGTGTGAATGCTAAGAATAATAAAACGTATAACGCTAAAGTAAACAATTACCCCCACATGCACGGACTATCGGAGACAACCACTTTATTCAGACACTTCTTTCTTTTCACCGCAACTTAAAAATAAATAATAACTGTCACATCCATATCTACACGACACACGTCCTCTGTCGTGTGTGTATATATAACGCTACTGGCAATACATTTGACGTTGACTTTGGCTCTGACTTGCTTGTAGCTGTCGTGAGCCTTTGGCTACGGTTAGCATAGAGCTATCAACTCACAACATTACTCGTCAATTCACCGCAACCTGAAAATAAATAATAACTGTCACATCCATATATACACGACAGACGTCCTCTGTATGTCGTGTATATATAATGCTACTGACGATACATTTGACGTTGACTTTGGCTCTGACTTGCTTGTAGCTGTCGTGGGCCTTTGGCTATGGTTAGCATAAAGCTAATCAACTCACAACATTACTCATCAATTGTGACCACAAACCGCCTGCTTTATTAGGCAAGGCAAGGCAAGGCAAGGCAAGTTTATTTGTATAGCACAATTCAGACACAGGGCAACTCAAAGTGCTTTACAGGCGCATACAATTACAGTAAAACATTTAAGATACATTAAAACAAAACATTAAAACAAGTTGAGAAATAGACATTTAAACAAAACATTAAAAAGATTCACGGTCATTTCAACTACACAGCCAATTACTACCAGACATTTAGATTATCAGCTATGTAAAACTTGTATCGGAGGCTCACCTGTCAAGGAGAAGAACAGCAAGCTCAGTATCCAACGTCTCAGCTCTCTCCACCTCAGATATGCTTGTCCAGTGTTTACACGCAATTTATTCCGTCTATTGTCACTCTCCTTCTTGGACTCTCATTTCTCTACATCGGTCTTCCTTTTTTTTGGCTTGCTTAGCCGTGTATGCCTTTGTTGATAATGCCGGGATAGTGGCTATTCCTGCCGGGACGTCCGCCATTGCATCTTCACCACCAATGGAAGGTGAACGCGCATCGACTTTGGTCGAGCAACCAATAGGAACGCCCAAAACAGCTTGCTCTGTAAAATGAACTATCATTGGCTGAACACTGCCGTCACGGCACTGATTTTTTAAAGCCTGAATACAGAGCCAAGAGGAGACACAGATGTGCAGTGTTCTGTCATAACACTCTGAATTGCAAAATGCTCAAAGGTTATTATTGATTTTTGACCAAATGACGCCAGAAATAACTTACACACTCCAGCTTTAATTGTAACAAGGCTTAAAAAAAATGAGTTTTCCTGATTGTTGCATCTCACGATCGTTGGGTTGAGACGGAGGGGTTATGACATAGAAGATGTAGGGCATCATGTTGTCACAAGACTGGAATTTCTAACTTCTATACCATACCTTGAAAAAATAGCTATAAAGGGGAAGTCCAAGACTGACCAAAAATAAGGAAATTCTCTGTCTTGACAATATAGCCACTTAGGCTAAAAAACAAACCGGTGCTAGCTTGCAGCAGCACGTATTAAAAATGAAGGAATCTGATCGTAGATTAAACAATAAGTCTATATTTCCAGTAAACAGACAAAATCCTCACTAATGAAGTATACACAAACCATATCAGGCCAGAGTGAAGCAGGATGTTGGAAATGTTGTTACAGAAAAAATATATGCACATATCCTATAAGTTCCCCAAAATGTCTTCAATTATCAGCTTTTTGTTTGGTACTACTTACAATATAGTCTTGAAAGATGTCATTTGGGGCCTCAATTTTATTCTTCTTAGCAGCATTTCTCACTATGGCTTCAGCCTCTTCCACTCGTCCCTGAGAGACCAACCACCGAGGAGACTCTGGGATAAACCTTTCTCAGTATTCAACACGGAGAGAGACAGAAGGAGAATCACAAGTAACTCAAACTTAAAACTTTGTTACTTAAGATAACAAACAACATTGCTGTAAAAGTATTTAAGTAAGTATAAGTAATACTTTTTTTCTGGAAAAAACTTTTCGTATGCCAAACCCAGACTATTAATAAAACATTTTGCTGACAGACTGACTGGATGAGGCAACCACGATAGCCCTCTATACTGCCATTGGACCAGAGGATTACAGTATATGTGAGAATGTTGTTCATTGACTTAAGTTCAGCAGACCATGGTGCCCTCCAATCACACCATCAGTCTCAGAGACCTGGGACTGTACACCACTCTGAGACTGGATCCTGAATTTCATGTCAGGCAGAGAAGCACCACTGCATTTTCCACCTAAGAACTAAGAATTTCATTACCAACGATTATTTCACTCGAATTGTTGTGCATGTGACAAAACTGCTTAAAAGTAAGACAAACAAGATGCTACTGAAGCTAAATGTGAAAAATGGTGTGCAGTGTACCCACCACCAGAGAGGGATGTAAAGCAGACCAGGCAGAGAGATAGCCAGCAGGAGAGATTTCCAGTCCCTCAAAAAGTAGGCGAAGAGTGGGAGTATTATGTAGCCAAGGGCAAAACACAGACACACACCCAGTGATGAGTACAGGACTCGCACCTTGCCAGTCAAGATCTCCGATCCTGCAGAGAGAGAAATAAAGAGGAAGACATAAACATATGGACAGTTAATAGAAATCAAATGGGTCTAATCGAGAGCAAATATTGTGCCAATAGTTGAAGCAAGAACTATTTTGTACCCAGCACGAAAGCAGACACGTAGTTTCCTATCTGTCCCAAACCACTTAAGAAGAGGAGGATGGAAAACACCGTCCACGAAGGGGAGAAGACTTGAGCAAAGGTAAAAATCGTCTGACATGCCATGGTTATGAAAAATACAGGTTTCCTTCCGAATCTATATTGAGGAGACCAACATTAAAACAGGACTGAGAATAGAATTAAGACATTGATATGAGGAGTTGGGAACAAAAACAATTTTGCTTAAAAAGTTAAAATATTTTTGCCTGTTTTTATATCAGATTCAGGATGTAAACTAGCTAAGTGCAAATATAAAAAAGACACAAGGCATTGGTTCATCATCATTAACGCTCAAAATGCTTCATAAGCACTTGTTAAATGTAATAATTCATTAATCACATCCGTTGCCCTTTTAACGACATGTTGTTTGTTCAGGATAAAGATAAATAGAATATTATGAGTAGTGGTGTTTGATCAAATTAGATAAAAACAAATAAGCATTCTTTCAACAAGATTTCATCAAGTATTAATGGCATGTTTTAATGTTTTCATATATTTTTTTAACTTCAACTCTTTGGCTGGTGAGGTCAAGAGAAGTCAATAAGTAGGTGTGTCTTAAGTCTTGTGTTTTAAGTACCTGTCTGAGAGCTGTCCTGCAAAGAAGGATCCAAAAAGAACTCCTAGAAAGTAAACTGTGGTGGAGAATGGTTGCTTCCACTGGTCAGTGCAAACCAAGTCAAACTGGAATAGCCGGGCATTAAACAGACATTTAGAGAAATAAGAGCACAAAGCAATTACAATTCTCAAAAATCTTCCAAGAAATATTGGAACAAGTGAAACACATTGATGAGAGAGATCTGTGTTAATGTAATAATCATTGAGTAAAACTATTCCAGGTACACACACATAAGCAAGCATACACTCAAACTAACTCACCTCAGAGACTATGGTAGATTGGTAGATGTCTTTGCTGTAGCTCCACCCGTTCACACAGCCCTCCTGCTCTAGGTCTGTGAGGCTGACATCTCTGCCTGGAATGAAACCCTGAGCAGACAGATTTCTGACCACGTCCAGTCTGTATCTGCTGCAACTGCTCTGCTCCTGTTTCCCATTCACCACCTCACAGTAACAATAACACAAAATGCACTGGTGACATTTTGTTTGCAATTCAATAATTGCAAACTTGATTCGGGAAATTTGCACGTAAGAGCTTGAAATGACTTGGTTTGTTGCATACTACACAGTGTCATCTTGTTCCATGGATCTGGATGAAGAGTCAAAGACAGAAAGGGGTTTCCATGCATTACAAAAAAAAAAGCCTAACAACTTAAAATGTTATCTTTTTTCTCTACACTACAATGTATCACTATGTGTCCTTCAGTATAATAACGGTTTAAATACTGAAAACTCTTGTGAGGCATATCAAGAGCAACAATAACTAGATGACATATTAAAAAGAGATGCTATTCCGGATGGTTTTAGGTATGAATGGCCATGACCGGCGACCGGGCCGATCAGGGTCAGATATGTCAGATTCCTTGCAGGTCAAAGTGACTGTTAACGGTGTGCTCTCAATGTGCATTATGTTTTTGTTTTGTTAAGGTCGCAAATGCGATAATGCGGTTTTTGTTTTTTTGCTTTCTTTATTGATTGATATTTTTGACTTTATTGAGTTGATTGGACTGATTGAACTGACACGTGATTATTAATGTGGGTGTGTACATGTATTGTGATTGGGTGTTCAATAAATCACCTTGAGTGAGCACAGCTGTTGCTGTGTGTTGCAAGTCAGTCACGTCGCTGCGTCTACTCTGTGAACAGTGACACACAACAGAGCCGCCAACCCGAACACAAAGAAAGAAACCGGCGATCGGCCGATCAGGGTCAGATATGACAGATTCCTTGCAGGTCAAAGTGACACACAACAGAGCTGCCAGCCCGAACACAAAGAAAGAAACCATGGGCTCTCTCCCTAGCGCTCAATGCAAGGTGGCGCACAGTGCTGCACAAGTGTCATGTCTAGTGTTTTAGACCGATGCAGTTGTCATTTTCACGCCCAGTGCCCACGTTGTGTAAATAGCATATGTACGTGTTGGTCTTAAAGTGAGGTATGGTTAGGCTCACTGATGGTGGATTGCTATCTTGAGGCAACAAAAGCTGGTCCAAAGTCCAAGACGCAGTCTGTTTCCTGCTATTTAAAGAGCGCATTATTCATATAGTAAGATGCGCCCACACAGGTGGGTTCACAACGTGCATACACTCTGATTTCATGATTAGAGAGGCTGCCTTCAGCTGGTTTTAACATTTCCATAAACGCAGTAATGTCACTGTAACAAATGTCATAGCACACTTAATCAGCAAAACTTAAAGCTGTAGTTATAAACTTTTAGCTTCTGAGATAAGTATCTTTAGATAGGATCTCAGGATTTATCAGGACAGCTGCTTCATGACAAACTATTTTACTGTATCCGGACTGTGTGTGTGTGACCTTTGGACATGTAGTAGAACACAGAACATTCATTAACATGAAATTACTAACCCATCATGTCGGCGAGTAAGGAGTTTTAAATTATCAATCAAGCTTATCAGCTGTTCCTCCTGCGCAAATACATGTTAAATGTCATTTCTGCTGCTGAGGATCGCTGCATTTGATGTCATTAACATTTTCCTCATTAACAATGTATTTCACCCCTCTCATCCCACACATTATTGATCAGGACAATACTTTTTATGACCTGTTTAGCCTTATCGACAGACTGAGATCCATGCACATACAGAGGGATACGCAGCAGCACTCCTCCTCAGTAAATTCTCAGTGTATTTATTCATTTGCAGTCAAATAGTTATCATTAGTAATATATATATATATATATATGTATATATATATATAAT
This sequence comes from Pagrus pagrus, assembly GCF_965226575.1. Taxonomy (NCBI): domain Eukaryota; kingdom Metazoa; phylum Chordata; class Actinopteri; order Spariformes; family Sparidae; genus Pagrus; species Pagrus pagrus. The sequence goes on from NC_140198.1 coordinate 9,381,392, forward strand.
TTATCATTATTTAAAATCTTTACAGTGAAAATTTAAAATACAAGGTTTATGACATTTTTTTTTACATATTATAATAAGTACAGGTTAGTGTAAGTTTTTTGTTTGCCTCTAAAAGATTTCAAGAAAACCCATGACATGAATTAAGAGGTCCTAGAAGAGTTGTATGGAATAACCCAAGTGCAATCAATTTGAAAGTGTTAATTCCCATACTTTGTCCCTATTATAACAACTTACTCAATTTTATGACTCTACAACATGCAAATTTCACAATATGTCAACTGTAAATCCAAAGTGGCTGTAGGAATAGTATGAGAATACTTAAAATAATTAATATGGACATTTTTGTGTAATACTGTAACAATTTCTTGGTCGAGTTGGTCAAGTTTTAAGTGAACGATCAATTTGTCCTAAATTCCAAACTGCAACAGTTTTCTGACAGTTTACCTTTGTTGGGATGACAACGTTGAGCCAGTCTTGGGTCAGGTTGACCTCTGGAATCCTACAGTGGTGAGCGGGAGTGTCAGCCACAAAGATGATGGATAAAACTCCAGTTCCATTGGGGATAGTGCTGGCACAGAGCAGGAAAAAGACAGTCTTTTGAAAACATCCCCAGTGCCCCAGGAAGGCTATGGTTTCATCATAGTCATTCATAATGTCACGGTGCTACTGTGGCAGTCAGGTTGTTCTTCTGCTGTTCTGCCTTTTCCCCCTCACCTGCTCCTTTACCTGTGTGTGTGTCTGTCTTGCTGTCTGTCTGTCTGTCTGTGGGCGTGGTGGTGGCAGCAGCAAAGAGGCGCACCTGTCTCTCATCAGCTCATCATCTTCTGGCTATATTACCCTGGTCTCTCCACTACTCTGGCACCAGATCATCTACGTTACCCACCAGAGAACTCTATTGCAAAATAAATCTTTTGCTCCCTGAATTGCAGTCTGCGGTCTCTGCATTTGGGTCTTAAGAAAAACGCCACCGTAACACATAATCTCAGTATTCTCTTCTAATACTAATGTCTTCTACTATCTTCCTGCAAATGGGTTTTATCTGCAGTGTGTATATGCGCAGTCAACAATCACCTCTGCACTACAATTTCAGTTGATTTATTATGGCTTCAAACAGTAAAACGTCAGCTGAAAGGAAATGTTGTTGTTATGACACATTTTATTGTTATGAGAGAGAATGGGTTAGGGTTAGGGGACATGAATGCATCAATAGTTTAGATAAAAAAATAGATTCATAAAACATTACATTCATGTGTGTTGTAATCCTTCTTGGGTTGCAGCAGTACACAGGTTTCAAGGTATAGCATGGTAAGAAAATTTATGGTTATAACATAAGTTTCATGTCTTTCAGGGTTTTTATTGTGTGTACAGCGCGAAGTACGATTTTAGTCTTTTTCTTTGCCCCCTAGACTTTGTAACAACGTCCACGAAAGCTAGGTTACCAATTGACATTTTATAAGTCCTACCCTTTAACCCTGGGGTCCACCCTCGGAACCACTACAACAGCTACACTGGCAGCCTTGGCTAGTCCAGGAGATAAGCTTGCTGCTGCCACACAGGTGTGCACACGAAGACACACACAGAGTATACATTGTTGCCTCTGTCATCACTACTGTCATTAATATATTTGGCCCAAAAAAAGGGCAAAATATCGAACATCTTCCTGTGTCTTTCCATGGTGCTGACGCATTCAAAACCAGTCTCCCATTTAAAAGTACCAAAGTATTCAAGCTCAGACTCTCTTTGTATCACTCTATGGTGCTAAAACGTTCACCTACAGTGTAAAACATAAAACACACATGCACAAACCATACCACATGTCTCTTTCTCTACTGCCACTAACATTGCTGCTGCTGGTACATCAGTGCATCCAGCATTATTAGTTCTTGCTGTGTAAACACATTCGCAAGTTATTTAAAGTGCAATGTACAGTAATACGTCCAAGTAGACATGCAGCACTTCCCAGCAACCTCCTAAAACAGCGTAATTACAAGCCTCATATACCTTGGCAATCACAGATACAAAAACGTAGATGCCTCATTGGCCGCTGGATTGTACATTAACGTCACCACCATATTTCCCCACTGGGGATCAATAAAGGCATATCTTATCTTATAATTGTCCTAATCTGTCCTTGAGTTTGTCTGTATCGTCACATATAAAAAGCAGACTGACTGCCAGTATCTGAGTTTTTGTTTTGGATTTGTTTTTTTGTATATGGCATCTACATGTATACATGTATGTCTTTGTCGGTAACCATCTACCTACTGGACAAAATCACCATAGCAGCCGTCTCAAACAAACAAACAACTAATATTCAGTGTGTTTGCCAGATGCCATGTGCTCCATAAACAAACACACATTTATAATCAGGGCACTCGGGTGAGCAGCACGTACTTATAGTGCTATCCTGTGTCTTAGATGAGTCATCCGTTGCATGAATTTAAAGACCTGTATGAAGGCCAGCACTGAAAAAATGTTATTCACCGCTATACACTCCATTGTTTTGTTTTTTTGCCAGTGGAAACTTGAACAAAGGCTTTAAAATGGATGTTAAACATACCAAATATTTGTCTTAAGTTAAAAATTGCAACTCGTGTTTAAATCTATTTTAACCTATGTTGGGAAAAAGTACGTATGTGTTGTTGAAACGCTTTTCTGTAACAAAAAACATGTTTACGATTGTGCATTACAATAAAATCTATTTTATATCTAAAACAGGAATTAGGGAAGGCTTGGCTAATATGCAGCACATACAGTATGTAAAATATTTACCTTTTATAACAATAACATTTTTGTAGAAACCTGTGAATATAGAATGACACACGAGAATCTTAGACTTTTTATCGATGTGTATGTTATGTCTATTAATAAGCCTTTTATTTATTAATCAAACTTAACAAGAAAAACACGTTCATAATAATTTCCTTTTTGTGCCATTTTTAGTAACGTGTCAATCCATAATCTCAAACTTTCATTCTCTAAGTGTAGTCATATTTGCTATGCACACAAAGCCCCGTTTCTGATAAAAAAAAGAGTTATAAGAGTTAAAATAGTCATTGAACAGTTTACTAAATAGTTTGAAGGCTCAAAAGTTTTGGGGTTTTTTTGGTTTTGAAACAGTCAAATTAGGAATTGGAATAATGATCCCATAGTCAACAGTTTGAAGTTGATTAAACTTTTAGCATTTTGAACTTTAGATACTGTACTGCACTACATGTTACTTGTACTAAATGTTACTCTGTGTTTGTCTTCCAGCTCCAGTGTCAAAGCCAGCTGTTTCTCAGATTTGTTTGTCACCAGAACAGATGAACGTCAGCTGTTCCTCAGAGGGAGATGAAGTAGAATTCATTGTGACCTTCGGACGGTCACTTACTGATGCAGACCAAAGGCCGCAACCTGTCCCAGAGCAGCTGGACAATAAACAATCAAACTGAAGACAAATCCAGCAATTCAAATGTCACCATCAGCTTATACGCTCAGCCAACAGGACACTTGATGTGTCATGTTCGGAACAATGTCAGCAGAGATGACACCATTGTTCACGTGACAAGATGCAAAGGTACAGCATATAGACACTTGTTTTCCTTAATCAGTTCTTCAATGTAAAGTATTTCACTTTTTTTCCCCCAATTTTTTTTATTTTAAAAATATTCATCAATTACATTGACTAATTTAGTACAAGGCTCATATTTTATATCTTAAACACCGAACTTATAATGCTTCTTACAGACCAAATCACAATGATGTCGCAGGTTGTCACCTCCGATGGACAGCTAGCGGTTAATTTGCATTGTGGAGATATGTGAAACTTGTTTATTTTCAGCCATAAATGTAACAATTGAAGATCATTTTGAGCACTGACAATTCTGCTGCACTTACCCAAAAACAAAATCTCACCTCTGGTCACACTTACTGCTAGTTTTGTGTAAACTCAAGCTGTCATTTTCTTTAGTCTGTGGCCTAACTGGTTGACTGTTGGTAATGTGCATCACATCCCATCAAATACACATTTTAGATGAATGAGACAGTTTAGAATAATATTATTTTTCAAAAATTGAATTGTATGCGATCTACATGATGCAATAACATTGTTATTGGTTCTGTAGAGCCATGTTGTTGTGCTTTCTGTAGGTACTGGTATGTGTTCAATACTAATAAGAGGTGTTCTTCACACAACAGGTCAAAGAAAGCAGTGGATTCAGAGTCCTTCGAGCTGTCCACGAGTGAGAAGAACAAGGCAATAGAGGACGGACAGAACAACAATGTTGAACCGGCTGCCTTCTTATCAGGATAGGACTCATGACCTGAGATCCCTACTTATTACTCCCTTATCACTCGCACCTGCCCACAGCTTGTAGATCGGCTATTCACACCCAGACACCTATCGTTCTATCAGCACTCAGATCTGGTCTTCAATGTTCCTGCACCACTACAGCGTCTGTACAAACACAAATGCAGCAATATGCACTATTTCATTTTCACCCACAAAAAACTCATTATCAAAGCGCTCCAGAACTGCAGGAGTGGAATAGACGCCAGGCGAGCAGCAGCCATGACTCAGCCAGGCTATTCGCTTTAATGTCACCAAGAAGAATGACTCTCAGCAGAGTGTCATTCATATCATGCTCCCTTACATCACCCTGGTGCTCTAAGGTCTGCTCGACCTCTGCTCTGGGCGGTTTGCTGAGGTGAGGAGGAATCCACTCCCCTCCCAAAAAGGAGACAATGCCACCGCCGCTCAGCTGTTACAGGAAGTAAAGTCTGATGTATGTGCTGCTGCTGTCTTAAGCGGGACACTCAGACTTTTGATCTCAGCTTGGCATTTTCCGGTTAATTGCAGTTTGAAAATGGACTTAACAAGAATTGAAATTAAGGAGCCGGATGGATGACTTTTCTTCCATGCAGTGTGTGCGACTTGAGATTCGAGCATGACTCTTAAGAGTACAAAACATTACAATGGAGAGGTTAATAAGGTAAAATGAGGCCTTTGTTTATAAGACAGCAACCACAGATTCCTCTTAGAAGAAGAAAATAAAGAGCTGAACTGTAGGCTTCAGCGTGAATGGCTCACTTTATAATAGCAGCAGATACATGGTTGTAGTGGTCATTATGCTTAGCTTTGCTAGTGAAGCTAACACCGATGGTAGGTTTGCAATATTTGGTAAAAAGTCCCAGCTCCATCAGCTGCAGATATTGGCAAAACATGCTGCAAGTTGTCTCCACTTGCGTATGCTTTAGGTTAGTCAATACAGAAATCAGATGTAGTTGCTGTAGCTTGTAGCTTCAGGCACACCATGTAAATGGCCCTTCTTTTTGGCAAACACTGACATTTTGAACTGACCTTTGCCTCAATCTGCAAATGACCAGCTGGGTCTTGATATTAACGGTTTATAGCTATGAAAACGTAGCTAAGGTAGCTGATAGATGTTCTATGTTCTGCACTGAACCCTGCTTTGCACATGCTTCTTCATCAAACTGTAGCATTTATGCACAGAGGCAAAAAAAAAAAAAAAAAAATTCTAAAGCTGTGAGTGAATACTTATTCCCTTAGGGATGGTTTTATAGACAAGGATTAAGCTGAGCCCTAGATAAGATTCATTTTTCAGTTACTGTCTGCATTGAAGTTTGTTTCAGTCATATTTTTTTAATGTCCTTTCACTGCTTATGTTGTGTACAACCAATTACACATGTGCCACCGGATAACTCTGTAAATTAGGTTTTTTGCAATTAATGGCTCCCACAGAAGGATACATTGTGCAATGACATTCTCATGCCGATTGTATTCAACAGTATTTTGGCACCAGCTGGAAAAAACAACTGATATTGACTGATATTCACATTTTTGTTAACAAGAAAACAACAAAGGAACCAAATAAACACCAGGCAAGGCAATATCCCTCATCTTACTGTAGACTTGGCTGAAATCATGTCTAAGAAACCACACCTGCCTTTGATGTTTGCAGAGGGATGCCTTACACCAGAGATATGGCACATAGCTGCTTTAATTAAAGGTGCAATGTGTAAGATTTGGCCAGAATTTGAGATTAAAGCAAAAAATGAACTAATACTGTCTTATCAACAGTTTGTGAAGAAAGAACAGTTCTGACATAATGTGGAAGATATATATGAACTATAGTCGGATGTCACTGGGCACCGATTTTCTCCTTCCTTCCTTCCACTATCTGCGTGTACTGATTTCAAAGCCATCATCGCTACATGAAACAACAACAAGCTCCAAGCTAGCGACCTACTGTACACACTGAAACTGGCAAGTTACTCAAACATTAACCTGTTTGCTCTGCATGAACATAAATAAGCTTGCAGCTGTGACCTTTTCTTTTGCAGGGATTCAGCCATTTTAATGCCAGGGCTTGCCTGCCCACATGCAAACCAAGTTTCCTCTGACACATCACTGCGTCCTGGATTAAAGTGAGAGAGCCAAATGCGAGCTTATGAAACACCCTTCATTTAAACTCGACGGGAAAAAAATAAAACTTGCCAGCACTGTCTTGGTTTGTCTCTTCATAATCACCTCTAGTTTTGTTGAAATAAATCCTCAATTCACCTCAATTCCTCACACTGCTGATGCCGGACTCTCACTTCTGTCCTTTCAGCTAACAAGGCCACTAGCTGCACGGCTAAGTAATTAGCTAATTGCAGCTAGTAGCTCTAGCCAAAGATAGCTACTGCAAAGAGTATAGTCAGCAGCAGTGATATGCTGCCCCCCATTTGTTAGGAGCAACCTTCAACAGTTGACTTTACACATTGCACCTTTAAACTACACCTGTAGGTAGTAAAACCTGGAGCTTTTTTCACAACCAGTGAGTAAATGTTATTTCTACTAATGCTTCTAGTCAATCTATTGACCTTGACCTTACTAATCCTGCAATACGACTCAATCCTTCAAGCCTGTGATACGTGTAACGATATTTAAAACATATTTCACTCTGTTCAGTTCATTGCTGTTGGCACTTTTCTATTGAAAATTGATACAATGTTTTGACTTACCTTTGTGTTGTTGTTGTTGTTGTTGTTGTTGTTGTTGTTGCTGCTGTCGTCGACATTGGTGTAATTTTACAGACCCAAAGGGGATTTCCTGTATAAGTTGTAAGATATAGTGGGATAGTTAAACAAATTGACTAATCCCAGGTCAACCCAGAGTAAATGGCATTTGTGAATGATTATCTTAACTTGTTCAGGGGTACGAGAAGCACGAGGATCATCTGATTTGGCAGATTTTCAAAAAAGTGAAGGTATGAAATAATCATTGACAAATAGTTTTTGACCCAGGTAATGCTATTTTTCAACAAAACAACAATGTAGTCCGGGAACGAAATTGTTCTACACCTGTGAATTTCATCCCTATTTAGGTTTTGTTGTCCTTCAGTTGTCACCGTGTGTTTATTGTATTCAAATGTGATGGAGTTGCAAACTATTAAGGTGTGCCTTAAATAATGACTTTCTTTTTCTGAACCAATCTGACTACGCCTTGTGCTTTATTTCACTTTGTCTTTTTCTAAATTATCATATTCTAGTGATCGAGGATTAGAAGAAGCAAAATGGGACACAGAATGGCATCAGTAATAAAGATTTTCTTATCAAAATTAGGAAGAATGAGAACAAATAAAACCAGAAAAACACTAAGTGTACAGGTGTTCATTGCTCTCCACTAACCTCAGTGGAATGCTGCCCCCCAGTGTTACCTGACTAGTAGTGCAGTTAATAATACCGTATGTTTCTGCTATTCTACACATCCACAGTTTATAGACGTGTGTCCACCACTCCCCGAGGTCATCTAGAGGGTAAAGTCCCCTTTCTCGTCCACAGTGGGCTGAGCTGAGGCAGCAGTTTTCCACATTAATGGCTGGGGAGGGGGATTTTCTGCTGATAAATGCTTCCCCAATCTGCCTGGGATAACCACAGATAGAAGCAGAAAACCTCTGTATATCAAATAAATGCTAAAAATATTTACTACACCAGTTTAGGAAGTGTCACTTAAGAGTGGAAAGGACTGTACAGTAACTCATGCACATTATCCTCTCCGCTCACTTTAGACAGATACACATTGTGTAACCTACAACACCGACACTGCACACACCATTCCTGTTTAGATTGAGGTTGCTGACTCATCTCTCAATGCAGACCCACTCTGCATTTTACAATTGTCTTTTCAGCCATCCACCATGATTGCTATCATGTCATGAGACATATTAAACAACGCATGTAGGACCTTGCAGCAGTTTTACTGGAGGACCTCACAGTGAGGGTGATTGTGTTTCATCCCCACTTCAAGGGAACATAATGGGACTGAGAGGACACTATATCAGCGGACTTTGACTTCATTCAGCAAAGTACCTCGACTACACAGTGAGAGCATAATTGTATCGTTTTGTTAAATTATTTTCAAAGTTACACTCTTGGGAGACTCCATAGCATCCTATGACAAATAGGATCAGAATGACAAAAAAGGCAGAATTACCTTTGTGAACTGCTGAAGGTTGCAAACAGCCATATGCCTGTGTCTTCTTTTACCATTCCTTCCTGCAATTTAGATTGTAAAAAGTTATTGATATGATAAGTCTAAGACTTAAAAATTAACACTTGGGTGAGAACAACAAAATGTGTAATCTGTGGGGCTTTAATTCAGGAAACACTGCAAAGTGTAAAATTGTCTTGGGTGTTATTGATGATATAAGCAGTTGCAGTTGCTTACAAGAAGGTTAAGGTACAATGACAGACAGAACAGTAGGCTGGCAGGCTAGTAGATAGACAGCTAACAAGCGCAAATACAAAAGCACCAAGTAAAACCCAATAAAGCAATTTGGATGAACAGGCAGAGTCTGAGTGGGAATGGGCTTGTAAAATACCTGCAGGCCTGATGAGGGAAAGTGAAAACAGGTGGACGGGGGTTGCCAGGTGACATGGTAGAAAGAGGGGTTCTTACAAGGGCAGGAGGGAGTGGCTGGATGTGGGAGTGAGATGACTGGGAAAAAAAGTAAAACTCACATAATACAGCTGTTCACAGTGAAAAGATGACAATTACAGTCACAGTACATGTACATAAAATAAAGCTTCTTACATTCTGATACCAAAGTAATCAGGACCAGTGGCCACATTTAGGGTTTTATCACACATATGCCTTCAGTTTCACATTTAATGTTTCACAATAATTCATATTCTGTATACATGTTTGACATTTGAGATAACAGGCACAGAGTCCAAAAACATTTTACTTTATTCCAAAAAGGTTACTCTGTATAGTCAAGTACATGTATTTAAGACAAGCTTTGATTCTCTAATTTAAATTTCGCTTCTTACAAAAAGGTCATGTGATGTCATTAAATCTACTTGCACTGATTGACGAAGTAAGAACAACAGTAAAAACAGTAAACAGTGGGAATGATACTTGATAAAAGTATTACTTTCATGTAATTCATTCATGTAGAGATGTTTTATAGAATCAGAGTCGACTTTCGTTAATGGCCACAGGTCTTGAATGTTCTTTTTCCTGTTTAGAGAGGTGTTTAAATCAAGTGCTTAAATGTGTGCAATTTTCAAAACTCTTCTGTATTAAAAATAGATTCAATATAAAAGAAGTATAAGGAATCGTTTGAGATTGGAGTTCTTGTGCTTTATTCACATATCCTAATGTCCTCTGAGTAATGCACTCATCAAATGTTTTGAGAAGAAAAAACATCAGCTTATTTCTGATGAAAGATTACAAATACAAAAACTGAGAATTACAACAGTAATCCCGATACACAACTGCAATATGTCGATTCATGAATCACAGTTGACTTTCCAAATGCACTACAGGTTCTGCTGTGTCTTTTTGAGTGATACAGGGACATTTCATCCTGTTAAAGAGAAATGAGACAAACAAAACATATCTGGTTAAGTGTCCTGAACAGGCTGCAGGGCATTCTAGGAGATCAAAGTTATGTTTCCTCACTGCTTTCAACTTCATCATCACTATCACGAGCATCAATGTCACTATTATCACTTCCACTGTACTCTAAAGGATGATGATGATAATGTAAAGACTAAATTTAGAAAGTACATACATATTTTGCAGCTTAAATAACACACTCTGTTATTGTTATACTAACAATTGCAATATTTTCATCATTCATTTAATCATAAAAACATCTTTAAAGTCCAATGTGTAGGGTGTAGTGGGATCTATTGGCAGAAATTGGATCTCATGTTCATATTTATTATTTCATTAGTGTATAATTGGGCAGCACAATATAGTTAAAATATCATATTGCGATTATTTTGACTGGTATTCATGATGACCATTGGTCATTGGGAATGACCATTTTTGAAAAAAAGTTTATAGCGGCGTGCACATCCACGTTACACAGTAGGTGCTGGACAGAGGCAAAAGCAGAGTCTGCACACTCTACTGCTCTCTATTCAGTCCATCTTCTGACATTTCAGAAAAGTGGAGGTAATAAAGGTTCATGTACAGTACAGTACTATAATATTTTTAATTATAATGTTGTTATCAAAAAATTACAGCTTCTTGTGATTTGGATATTGTACTTTGTCATATTACAATTTCATTTTGATTCTTCAATCACCTGAAAGTAAGAATTGTTGTGTTTTTGTTACCTTAAAATGAGCCTTTTATATCTACAGTGTACGCAAGTCCTCTTCTACACAGTAGCCCGTGTTGCACGCACGTTTCTACAGTAGCCCAGAATGGTCAAACCAAGAACTGACTTTGTTAGAATCTGCAACCTCACTGCTGGATACCACTACACTGGACTTCTAAATGTACTGATTTTTTTAAATCATCCCTTTGCCTATAATAATATTGTTGCTTCACAGTAGTACCAGCTCACCTTTCCCGTTTACTCATCTGTTCAAAAGTTTCAGGTAGAGGTTTTCCAAAGGTCTCTGGTAGGAAGAGAGTTGCAACGGCAGACACAACAGCCAGGCTTCCCAGTATAATATAAGGCAAATGCTTAAAATATACACCTGTAGAGTAGGAGGATGGTAAATTAGGACGGAAGAGAGGCCTGGGTCATCTCTGGCATGCAAAAACGGTAGATAAAAGATAAAAGTTTAAGACCAGTTTACTCACTCAGCTGAATCAAAAAAGGTGCAATGCAGGAGCCCACTCTGGACATGGTGGCGCATGTCCCTGTCGCTGTGCTCCTGATCACTGTTGGGTAAATCTCTGTTGTGTAGACAAAAATCACGGAGGAACTTGCGGTGAAGCCAAATTTACCCAGCATTTCCAGCGCAATGGACAGCTCTGGTAAATCTGAAGGAGATGTATAGAAGTTCATTTTAAAATAGAATAGCATGATTCATGGATTTGAGTCCTGAAATGTTAGCAGGGATACAGTAAAAATGTAATGTGTAATTTCTTCAGTGGGGAGCTAGCAAAGGGGGAGTTATGAAATACAGAGCCCCACGCTTGTAGTCTCAGGTTCTTGGTGGCGTATTCTTCTAACCATTGTTGTCACAAACTGTCACAGTTTGGCATTATTGTTCCCCAGCTTTGCCCTGTCAACTGCCTCTCTCACCCAATAAGCCAACTCCACTCACCTGCTCTCACAGCTGCGTCTCATTACCTATCAACCCAGTATATAAGCTCCAGCCTCACAGACACTCATTGCCCGATTGTTCATAAACTACTATGCAAGACTCTCCAGCACTTCTACTCAGGCTAAGTTCCTGTTGCCGACTCTGCCTGCCTTTGACCAACCCGTCCTGCCTGATCCCCGAGTTTTTCTGCTGCCTCTCTGGACTCTGTTCTGCCTGTGGCTCGGAGATACTCACGGCATCGCCACGCTTGCTTTTTTGTGTGAGCACCGAGTGAGTTTCCACCTGCCAGCTTCCACCTTCACGACCTCGTCGCCTGCTCTCTCCAATCTGGTATTATTGCCTACATTATACTAATCTGCAAGTGTGTTTGGACTGTCTTCTATGTGCACATCGGCTTCACAGCCAGATTCAGCCTGCTTAATCGGCGGCTCCGCCAGAGACTTTTCTGAGAGACATTACTGTGGTTACACTCGCCTTGTTCTACTTCTGCTGAGTTTGATCATTAAAGCCACATGCTGCATTTGGGTCCTGACACCACACGTTACACTCGCCCCCTGTGGGCTTGCAAGACTGACCGTGAGCAGGTCATGGTGACTTGGGAGTTCTGCCAGTTATAAGCTACTTTCAGCCTTGGGAGTGTTTTTTTTAAATATGTGTATTGGTGATTTTGCTGCTAAATTTACTGTTACTACATGATATGAGTCTCTTTGTAGTTGTGGGTGATGCAGTTTTGCTACTTACTTAGAGGCACCAGTTGAATGAAGAACAGGGACACTCCTCCAAGGAGCACTGTAGAACTTGCAGCATATCGTCGTGGGAAGTATGCCAGAGCCAGCCAGCTAGATATGTACCCTGGCACCTCTACAACTGCTGAGATGAAGGCGTTAATATAGGGGTTACCACTGAGTTTCACTGAGTTCAGGGACAACCCATAATAGCCAGTAAGGAGAGTGAACCTAGGAAAGAGACAGATAAGAGGAGCATATTGAGGACGGGACATGGCAACAGGTTGATGACAATGATTTGCTTTTTTTTCTTTTTAAATGTATAAGTCATGTATCTGTGAAATCTCGGAGTAAAACATTGCCACCACAAAGCATCTAGTCTAAAGTCCTTTTTTAGATTGCTATCATAGACTTTGGGAAAAATGAAAATGTACACATTTTAAGAAACTGGAACCATCATTTTTTGGTAGTCTCTTAAAAAAAATTAATCAAGGACACACAAATGTCTTTTTATATATAAATTAGTCTCTTCACTTTCCCACATACAAATATTTTAAGTTTACTTTACAGTATCTATGTATAAAAAATATGTCTATGCAACAGATCAGTTTGTTTTTCTACTGGGAAAATCTGGTGAAGTCAGACTTATTTAATGCCCTCAAGTCAAGTGTTTTTTTTGCATGGCACAATTACATACATTTTATTTTTTGGGATTAAAAAGTAGATTAATTTTCTCTTGCCTCTCAACCTGTCCACAGCTGCAAAGATACCTCTGACCTCCACTGTCAGGTGTAATTTACTGTAGTTGGTCTATTATTTGACCGGGATTTTTTCCCCTGTGGGACATCAAAATCCTTCAGACCTGCACCAAATTTTATGTAATGGAAAATATTATGCTAACATTAGAACGTTCACAAATGTTTTTTTTTTTTTTTTTAATGCACACATGAATATTGCCTGTCCTAAAGTAATTAGAATACAGATACTGTAGATAATTTTAAATATTTGCAATGTTCTGCCTTTAGCATCTGCTTGTCCTTTGTGAACTTAAAGGAATAGTTCACTCTAGAACGAAATTCAGTCATTATCAACTCACCCTCATGCTGATGAGAAATCCAGTGTAGTTTTTTATTCCTCAAAGTGCAGCTGGAGACCCGCAGGGGTACCGTCCTGCAGCAAAAATCCATATAACGGGCATCAATGGCGCCCGAGACAAAAAGGTCCATAAAACTACTTTGAATACTTTGTAATATTCCTCCATACTGCTTGTCCGCTGCAATCCAAGTGTCCTGAACTGGCGACATCCAGAGTTTACTCAAAACGACGTGATTTATTACATTTTTCTAGCCTAAACAGTCACTATACTTTATTTGCCTGGGGGCACCCTGACAACGCTCACGCGTGCACGCAAGTCTCCCTCACACCCTCTCACACTACAGAAGCTGCGCCAGACAAGATCAACGAGAACTCGCGATAGATACACACCGGTATTTACATCCAGCTGTGAGCGACCGAGCGACACACAAACACAAGAAGGATCTGCCTGCACTAGTGATTTGAAACTTTGAAAGAAAAAAGAAAAATGTCCAAGGACTTCGGCTTTGGACTACGGCTTCCCTAGTGCGAGCGAATGTGAGGGAGACTCGCATGCACACGGGAGCATGCCTCCAGGCAAATATAGTATAGTGACTGTTTAGGCTAGAAAAATGGATTAAATGACGTTGTTTCAAGTAAACTCTGGATGTCGCCAATTCAGGACACTTGGATTGCAGCGGACGAGCAGTATGGAGGAATATTACAAAGTTTTTGTGTAGTTTTATGGACCTTTTCGTCTCGGGCACCATTGACGCCCGTTATATGGATTTTTTTGCTGCAGGACGGTACCCCTGCGGGTCTCCAGCTGCACTTTGAGGAATAAAAAACTACACTGGATTTCTCATCAACATGAGGGTGAGTCGATAATGACTGAATTTCGTTCTAGAGTGAACTATTCCTTTTAATTAGGGATGTCCCGTTTTTTTTACCCCGATCCGAGTCTTTTAATATTTAGTATCTGCCGATACCAAGTCCCAATCCGATACTCAGCCCTAACTAATATTTTCTTAGATAATACAGCTGCATTAAGAAAAAAATCACCTGCATCCAAGCTGTTCTTAATAGCTTTTTTTATTTTGTTGAAACAAAGTAAATACTTTCATATGGCTCTTTCTTATTCTGCATATCTTATTGCAACATTGGTTTTCATTTGTTTTTCCTAACAAAAACAACCAAGTAAACAAAGTCAGTAACTAAACCCTGATCCTCTACCACGGAGATGGGCTGGTTATCCAGATCGATGAATTCAATGAACTTCTTTGTAATATTTTTGGCCATGACACTGACTCGAGGATATTTCTCTTTCCTTTTGAAAGTAGAGTGTTTGTTGCTTCCGTGCCTTTGCCTGTTTGGTTGAGTGAACTAATGTTTTTGTTTATGTATCAAATGTGTAGTATTAAATGCAGCTCTTTTGTTACCAGCTCGCGAAATGGTCGTATTGCAGATGTTACGTGTCGCCTTTGGACTGCTTTCGCTTTCTAATTTGAAATATTTCCACACTGCAGACATTTTATCCACAGGTTCTCCAGACTAACGTTACGTGCGCGTCTGCATTCTGCCGTAAATTGCGCTCCGTTGGCGACAGCTGACGTAAAAATAATCGGGCTTGGGTCCACGTTCAAAATTGCCAATCCCGATCAGTGAAAAAATGCCCAAATTGGCCCCGATCCAGGACATCCCTACTTTAAATAGATGCTCACATAAGGGTGTAATGTTTGACTGCACACATGATTTTGGCCATATGGCATAGTGTACAAATTTAGTGTATAAAAGGTGTGATAAATACTCAGACTCACCACACAATTAAGAGAAGGAGTGTTGTGTTTCTGATGCTGCTGGTTCTGAACAGATCAAAGACATTGTAGTTTTCTTCTTTAGACCGTGTATTTTCCTCATTAGCCTGCAAAATGCAAAATACAAAACCTGATTCTTCACTTGCTGTTATTTTCATATATTCATATATTATATATTCATATATTAAAAAATTTGAGTTTCTCTGATCGTTGCATCTCACGATCGTTCGGTTGAGACGGAGGGGTTATGACATAGAAGATGTAGGGCAACATGTTGTCACAAGACTGGAATTTCTAACTTCTATACCATACCTTGAAAAATAGCTATAAAGGGAAAGTCCAAGACTGACCAAAAATAAGGAAATTCTGTCTTGACAATATAGCCACTTAGGCTAAATACAAACCGGTGCTAGCTTGCAGCAGCACGTATTAAAAATGAAGGAATCTGATCGTAGGTTAAACAATAAGTCTATATTTCCAGTAAACAGACAAAATCCTCACTAATGAAGTATACACAAACCATATCAGGCCAGAGTGAAGCAGGATGCTGGAAATGTTGTTCCAGAAAAAATATATGCACATATCCTATAAGTTCCCAAAAATGTCTTCAATTATCAGCTTTTTGTTTGGTCCTACTTACAATGTAGTCTTGAAAGATGTCATTTGGGGCCTCAATTTTATTCTTCTTAGCAGCATTTCTCACTATGGCTTCAGCCTCTTCCACTCGTCCCTGAGAGACCAACCACCGAGGAGACTCTGGGATAAACCTTTCTCAGTATTCAACACGGAGAGAGACAGAAGGAGAATCACAAGTAACTCAAACTTAAAACTTTGTTACTTAAAATAACAAACAACATTGCCGTAAAAGTATTTAAGTAAGTATAAGTAATACTTTTTTTCTGGAAAAAACTTTTCGTATGCCAAACCCAGACTATTAATAAAACATTTTGCTGACAGACTGACTGGATAAGGCAACCACAATAGACCTCTATACTGCCATTGGACCAGAGGATTACAGTATATGTGAGAATGTTGTTCATTGACTTAAGTTCAGCAGACCATGGTGCCCTCCAATCACACCATCAGTCTCAGAGACCTGGGACTGTACACCACTCTGAGACTGGATCCTGAATTTCATGGCAGGAAGAGAAGCATCACTGCATTTTCCACCTAAGAACTAAGAATTTCATTACCAACGATTATTTCACTCGAATTGTTGTGCATGTGAC
The DNA here is from genome assembly GCF_965226575.1 of Pagrus pagrus. Taxonomy (NCBI): domain Eukaryota; kingdom Metazoa; phylum Chordata; class Actinopteri; order Spariformes; family Sparidae; genus Pagrus; species Pagrus pagrus. The sequence goes on from NC_140198.1 coordinate 9,397,796, forward strand.
AAAACTGCTTAAAAGTAAGACAAACAAGACGCTACTGAAGCTAAATGTGAAAAATGGTGTGCAGTGTACCCACCACCAGAGAGGGATGTAAAGCAGACCAGGCAGAGAGATAGCCAGCAGGAGAGATTTCCAGTCCCTCAAAAAGTAGGCGAAGAGTGGGAGTATTATGTAGCCAAAGGCATAACACAGACACACACCCAGTGATGAGTACAGGACTCGCACCTTGCCAGTCAAGATCTCCGATCCTGCAGAGAGAGAAATACAGAGGAAGACATAAACATATGGACAGTTAATAGAAATCAAATGGGTCTAATCGAGAGCAAATATTGTGCCAATAGTTGAAGCAAGAACTATTTTGTACCCAGCACGAAAGCAGACACGTAGTTTCCTATCTGTCCCAAACCACTTAAGAAGAGGAGGATGGAAAACACCGTCCACGAAGGGGAGAAGACTTGAGCAAAGGTAAAAATCGTCTGACATGCCATGGTTATGAAAAATACAGGTTTCCTTCCGAATCTATATTGAGGAGACCAACATTAAAACAGGACCAAGAATAGAATTAAGACATTTATATGAGAGGAGTTGGGAACAAAAACAATTTTGCTTAAAAAGTTCAATTATTTTTGCCTGTTTTTATATCAGATTCAGGATGTAAACTAGCTAAGTGCAAATATAAAAAAGACACAAGGCATTGGTTCATCATCATTAACGCTCAAAATGCTTCATAAGCACTTGTTAAATGTAATATATTATTAATCACATCAGTTGCCCTTTTAACGACATGTTGTTTGTTCAGGATAAAGATAAATAGAATATTTTGAGTAGTGGTGTTTGATCAAATTAGATAAAAACAAATAAGCATTCTTTCAACAAGATTTCATCAAGTATTAATGGCATGTTTTAATGTTTTCATATATTTTTTTAACTTCATCTCTTTGGCTGGTGAGGTCAAAAGAAGTCAATAAGAAGTAGGTGTGTCTTAAGTCTTGTGTTTTAAGTACCTGTCTGAGAGCTGTCCTGCAAAGAAGGATCCAAAAAGAACTCCTAGAAAGTAAACTGTGGTGGAGAATGGTTGCTTCCACTGGTCAGTGCAAACCAAGTCAAACTGGAATAGCCGGGCATTAAACAGACATTTAGAGAAATAAGAGCACAAAGCAATTACAATTCTCAAAAATCTTCCAAGAAATATTGGAACAAGTGAAACACATTGATGAGAGAGATCTGTGTTAATGTAATAATCATTGAGTAAAACTATTCCAGGTACACACACATAAACAAGCATACACTCAAACTAACTCACCTCAGAGACTATGGTAGATTGGTAGATGTCTTTGCTGTAGCTCCACCCGTTCACACAGCCCTCCTGCTCTAGGTCTGTGAGGCTGACATCTCTGCCTGGAATGAAACCCTGAGCAGACAGATTTCTGACCACGTCCAGTCTGTATCTGCTGCAACTGCTCTGCTCCTGTTTCCCATTCACCACCTCACAGTAACAATAACACAAAATGCACTGGTGACATTTTGTTTGCAATTCAATAATTGCAAACTTGATTCAGGAAATTTGCACGTAAGAGCTTGAAATGACTTGGGCCGTTTTCGAAACCGCATACTACCGTACTGCCCACTACAAACTGCGTTAGTATATACTGTATACTGCATACTGAATGTGGGATTCAGCATGCTACTTCAGCAGACCAAGGCCGTTCACACCGCAGTATGCAGTAGCAAGTTTCCCAGAATGCATTTCATGGCGACCGGCAGCGGTAGTTGTAAAACAGGCGCAAAGCTGTTTTATTTTCCGCTGTAGCACTGTTAATATGTCACTTTATTAAGTTTTAATATTTTTTTCATGCAAGAAAGTAATCGTTTAGATCCCCAATGTGCGGTTAGTTTACTCAAATGAAGGCTGTGTAGTAATTTGCCTCTATGTTTTCGGAGAAGTGAAGCTCCGGAAGGAGCGGCTCGTCTCAGAGGCAGCAGCCCCGTCTCCAGAGTTGTTCCGCCGGCCAACATGCGTTGTCGTCCCGGGGGTAAAGCAGGCCAGTTATCTTAACCGCTGCTCTTTGAAGATGAACCGCTACATGGAAGCTTCGTGTTTGTAGTGGACAGTATACAGTATAGCGCTGTCTCGGGAGCTCTGTGTGTACAGAAATCACCAAATATTAATTAAAAAAAAGTTTTAATTAACAGAGTACTTTTTTTCATTTCATATGTAGAACAGCCTGGATTTCTATTGTACCTATAGCTTTCGTCACAATAGTCAAGTAGCCTATGCACTGTACTTATGTTGTGTGAACAAACATAAACGCTGTACTGCTCCGGAGTACTAGACGAGGACGTCATGATCCCGGCTCCAGCGCATTGCATTGTGGGAAACAGTAGGCAGAGAAGACTGGTCGGATGCATACTGGAAATATTTTCCGAATCAGTACGACATCCGGGAACTTTTCGCATACTGCAGATTTTGCTTTTGCTTGCATACTGCATACTACATATTGGCCAAATCAGTACGTACTGGCAGTATAGTATGCGGTTTCGAATACAGCCTTGGTTTGTTGCATACTACACAGTGTCATCTTGTTCCATGGGTCTGGATAAAGAGTCAAAGACAGAAAGGGGTTTCCATGCATAAAAAAAAAAAAAAGACAAACAACTTAAAATGTTATCTTTTTTCTCTACACTACAATGTATCACTATGTGTCCTTCAGTATAATAACGGTTTAAATACTGAAAACTCTTGTGAGGCATATCAAGAGCAACAATAACTAGATGACATATTAAATAGAGATGCTATTCCGGATGGTTTTAGGCATGACTGGCCATGACCGGCGACTGGGCCGATCAGGGTCAGATATGTCAGATTCCTTGCAGGTCAAAGTGACACACAACAGAGCCGCCAGCCCGAACACAAAGAAAGAAACTGGCGATCGGCCGATCGGGGTCAGATATGACAGATTCCTTGCAGGTCAAAGTGACACACAACAGAGCCGCCAGCCCGAACACAAAGAAAGAAACTGGCGATCGGCCGATCAGGGTCAGATATGACAGATTCCTTGCAGGTCAAAGTGACACACAACAGAGCTGCCAGCCCGAACACAAAGAAAGAAACCAAGGGCTCTCTCCCTAGCGCTCAATGCAAGGTGGCGCACAGTGCTGCACAAGTGTCATGTCTAGTGTTTTAGACCGATGCAGTTGTCATTTTCATGCCCAGTGCCCACGTTGTGTAAATAGCATATGTACGTGTTGGTCTTAAAGTGAGGTATGGTTAGGCTCACTGATGGTGGATTGCTATCTTGAGGCAACAAAAGCTGGTCTAAAGTCCAAGGCGCAGTCTGTTTCCTGCTATTTAAAGAGCGCATTATTCATATAGTAAGATGCGCCCACACAGGTGGGTTCACAACGTGCATACACTGATTTCATGATTAGAGAGGCTGCCTTCAGTTGGTTTTAACATTTCCATAAACGCAGTAATGTCACTGTAACAAATGTCATAGCACACTTAATCAGCAAAACTTAAAGCTGTAGTTATAAACTTTTAGCTTCTGAGATAAGTTCTAGATAGGATCTCAGGATTTATCAGGACAGCTGCTTCATGCCAAACTATTTTCCTGTATCCGGACTGTGTGTGTGACCTTTGGACATGTAGTAGAACACAGAACATTCATTAACATGAAATTACTAACCCATCATGTCGGCGAGTAAGGAGTTTTAAATTATCAATCAAGCTTATCAGCTGTTCCTCCTGCGCAAATACATGTTAAATGTCATTTCTGCTGCTGAGGATCGCTGCATTTGATGTCATTAACATTTTCCTCATTAACAATGTATTTCACCCCTCTCATCCCACACATTATTGATCAGGACAATACTTTTTGTGACCTGTTTAGCCTTATCGACAGACTGAGATCCATGCACACACGGAGGGATACGCAGCAGCACTCCTCCTCAGTAAATTATCAGTGAGTTATCAATAGTAATATATATATATATATATATATAAAATGTATCATTATTTAAAATCTTTACAGTGAAAATTTAAAATACAAGTTTTATGACATATGTTTTTACATATTATAATAAGTACAGGTTAGTGTAAGTATTTTGTTTGCCTCTAAAAGATTTCAGATTAACATTTTCAAGAAAACCCATGACATGAATTAAGAGGTCCTAGAAGAGTTGTAAGGAATAACCCAAATGCAATCAATTTGAAAGTGTTAATTCCCATACTTTGTCCCTATTATAACAACTTACTCAATTTTATGACTCTACAACATGCAAATATCACAATATGTCAACTGTAAATCCAAAGTGCCTGTAGGAATAGTATGAGTATACTTAAAATAATTAATATGGACATTTTTATGTAATACTGTAACAATTTCTTGGTCGAGTTGGTCAAGTTTTAAGTGAACGATCAATTTGTCCTAAGTTCCAAACTGCAACAGTTTTCTGACAGTTTACCTTTGTTGGGATGACAACGTTGAGCCAGTCTTGGGTCAGGTTGACCTCTGGAATCCTACAGTGGTGAGCGGGAGTGTCAGCCACAAAGATGATGGATAAAACTCCAGTTCCATTGGGGATAGTGCTGGCACAGAGCAGGAAAAAGACAGTCTTTTGAAAACATCCCCAGTGCCCCAGGAAGGCTATGGTTTCATCATAGTCATTCATAATGTCACGGTGCTACTGTGGCAGTCAGGTTGTTCTTCTGCTTTTCTGTGTTTTTTCCCCTATCTGCCTTTTCCCCCTCACCTGCTCCTTTCCCTGTGTGTGTGTCTGTCTTGCTGTCTGTCTGTCTGTCTGTGGGCGTGGTGGTGGCAGCAGCAAAGAGGCGCACCTGTCTCTCATCAGCTCATCATCTTCTGGCTATATTACCCTGGTCTCTCCACTACTCTGGCACCAGATCATCTACGTTACCCACCAGAGAACTCTATTGCAAAATAAATCTTTTGCTCCCTGAATTGCAGTCTGCGGTCTCTGCATTTGGGTCTTAAGAAAAACGCCACCGCAACACATAATCTCAGTATTCTCTTATTTCTAATACTAATGTCTTCTACTATTTTCCTGCAAATGGGTTTTATCTGCGGTGGGTACACGCACAGTCAACAATCACCTCTGCACTACAATTTCAGTTGATTTATTATGGCTTCAAACAGTAAAACGTCAGCTGAAAGGAAACATTGTTGACATATGACACATTTTATTGTTATGAGAGAGAATGGGTTAGGGTTAGGGGACATGAATGCATCAATAGTTTAGATAAAAAATTAGATTCATAAAACATTACATTCATGTGTTGTAATCCTTCTTGGGTTGCAGCAGTATACAGGTTTCAAGGTATAGCATGGTAAGAAAATTGATGGTTATAACACAAGTTTCATGTCTTTCAGGGTTTTTATT